>NC_090445.1:1298535239-1298848706 GCF_031143425.1 Pleurodeles waltl
AACGCTGAATGGTCGTGAAGGTAAGGCTAACTTCCCCCTAGACTCCCACTCTTCCTGCATCATGTTTGTGTATTTGAATAATATGGGTGTTTATAGAAAGTGGCAAATTCTGTTAGAATGTCAATTCGGGGCAGTGAGTAGTATATCGTTGGAGGCCCTAATAGCTGGTATTACTTCGCAAGATTGCACCTGTTTCAGCTGCACCGCCAGAAGGTACTCCGTCTTTTCACACCATTCATAGTGCCTCTACCTCAATCTGAGGAGGGCATGAGTTTGCTTTGGTCATATAGGGGGTCATTACAACCCTGGAGGTCACGGACCGCCAGGGCCGGGGACCGCGGATGCACCGCCAACAGGCTGGCGGTGCATCCAGGCCAATTCTGACCGTGGCGGTAAAGCCGCAGTCAGAAAAGGGAAACCGGCGGATTCCTGCCGGTTTACCCCTGGCCTGAGGAATCCTCCATGGCGGCGCTGCAGGCAGCGCCGCCATGGGGATTCCGACCCCCTTACCGCCAGCCTGGTTCTGGCGGCTTTGACCGCCAGAACCTGGTTGGCGGTAACGGGTATCGTGGGGCCCCTGGGGGCCCCTGCAGTGCCCATGCCAATGCCATGCCATGCCCCTAACAGGGCCCCACCAAGATTTTCAGTGTCTGCATAGCAGACACTGAAAATCGCGACGGGTGCAACTGCACCCGTCGCACCCTTTTCACTCCGCCGGCTCCATTCGGAGCCGGCATCCTCGTAGAAGGGGGTTTCCCGCTAGGCTGGCGGGCGGCCTTCTGGCGGTCGCCCGCCAGCCCAGCGGGAAACTCAGAATTACCGCGGCGGTCTTTTGACCGCGCAGCGGTATTCTGACGGCGGTACTTTGGCGGGCGGACTCCACCACCCGCCAAGGTCAGAATGAGGCCCATAATGAGAATTCAGGTCAAATTTGGCCTTTAGTGTTACCTTGAAGAGGGCAGCTGTCAGCATCAAGTTTGTTAGAGCTAGCATCCTTAGTGTGGTCTCCCCTGTCTTTTTTATCTCTGCTTCTCCTGTCCTGACTGTGTGCTGGATTCTGTTTTTGCTGGTTTTGTTACTCTGGGAACATTACCCCTGCTGACCAGTGCAAAAGTGCTAGTGTTCCCTGCATAAATCGAATGTGTAATTGGCTTTTCCATGATTGGGATATTTTTTATTTACTAGTAAGTCCCTAGTAAATTGCACAAGAGGTGCCCAGGGCCTGTAAATAAAATGCTACTAGTAGGCCTGAAGCACTAGTTGTGCCACCCACATGACTAGCCCTGTAAACATGGCTCAGACCTGCCACTGCAGTGTCTGTGTATGCAGTTTTAACCTGCCAATTTGACCTGGTAAGTGTACCCACTTGCCATACTCAAATCTTCCCTTTTTATACATGTAAGGCACCCCTAAGATAGGCCCTAGGTAGTCCCATGAGCAGGGTGCAGTGTATGGTGAAGGTTGGTCATATACTGATGTGTTTTACATATCCTAACAGTGAAATACTGCTAAATTCCTTTTTCACTGTTGCATGGCCTATCTCTCTCATAGGTTAACATGGGGGACTGCCTTTAAATATCTTTTACGTGCAGTTTCCCTTGGGGAGGGAATTGAGATTTGAAGTTAGGTGTCCCTAAACTCACCATTTTAAAATACAACTTTTAGTAAATTTGCCTTTTAAATTGTCAGTTTGAAAATGCCACTTTTTAGAGAGTGGGCATGTTCTTGCTTAAACCATTCTGTGACTTTTCCTGATTGTGTATTTCCTGTCTGGGTCACACTGACGGTTGGGCTGTTTTACAATCCCCTATAGACAGTGACAAAAAGGGAGCTGGGGTGTAGCTTGCATATCGCGATGAGCCATTTGAGCTAGAGAGGAGGGAGAGTGGTCACTTACAACTAAAGGGGCTGTGCCTGCCCTCACACAATGAAGTCTCCCACCTCCTGGTGTGTGTCTGGGGCCAGTCCTGAGGAAACATTTTGATGCGCCACCTGCATTGCAGCTGTAAAAACAAGATGCCACCCACTTTGTGGCTGAAAATGATGCACCACCTGCATCGCTGCTAGGAAATACAGTAGACGCATCACCTGTATCACGGCTAGAGAAATGATGCAACACCTGCTTGCGGCTGCTGAAAACAACACAAACCCCACGCAGTGCAATTTTCCATTACCGTGGAGCCGGATTTCTCACACATCATCGCTGGGCATCACAGTCATCATGAACCTGCGCGGATCCGAGGTTCCCTGTCTGGAAATTGATGCATCCCTCTGTTGCGGGACAGAAAAATGACACATCACCTACCTGACCGGAGAAGAACCGACGCACGGCCTCATTTGCGAGTAAGGAAGTGATGCATCGCTGAATTCTGTGACGCACGCTCACCTGTGCGGCTTTGATTTTTAAGCAAACCAGGTACTTTGTGTAAAAACAATGTTTCTATGGGGTAAGGTTGTGTTATTTCGATAAAATCATAACTTTACTTGTGTTTGTTGGATTTTTGTCGTTTTGGTCTTGTTAGATAAATATTGCCTACTTTTAAACTGTTGTGGTGCCCGTTTTTTAATGTTTTCGCTGTATTACTCCATGTTTGTGGTACAAATACTTTACACATTGCCTGAGAGATAAGCTTGACTGCTTGTGCCAAGCTACCAAGGGAAGGAGCAGGGGTTATATAAGTGTGTACCCCTATTGCCCTGACTAGAGTGAGGGTCCATGCTTGGACAGAGTACAATTTGACTGCCAACTAGAGACCCCATTTCTAACAGAGTTGTAACGCACGGTCAACTGCTGTATGAGAGTTTTCAGTCTACTTTGCTTTATTCACAGCACCTATTAAAGTAAGCAGAGTCTTTCATCAGGTGTCCCCTAATGCAGGCCTTTCTGGCTGCCCACAGCAGCAGTGCAGATAAAGCCAAGTCAGCTTTGTCTTCTGAATATTGTTGCAGTTATCTGCACAGTTTCAGCTTATCATCAAGGATTTGTAGTGTGCAGTTTTCATGTGCCAGTGGCTCTGAGAGGGTAGTAGGATTTGAAGATCTAAGTCAGCTAGAAAGAGATCATGGTCAGAAGTACCTCTGGGGAGAATTAAGACTGAAACTAGGTTCCAGACTAACTTAGATGACATCAAGAAGAAATCTATGCTCGGACAAGTGCCATTAACACAGGAGGTGAAAGAGTAATCCTATCCCTCATAGGTGCCAAGGTTCTATCATGGCACAGTGACTGATGATATGAGACAGGATAAACCTGTCTCAGTGTTGTCTAAACAATGGTTCCATGGCTTGTCTAACGATGGATCCCGGATGTTCTGCTAGCATAAAGCACCATGTCCACCCAATCCCGATGCACCTTGTCATTTTCAGAATTTTAAGTATGTTTCCTTAATCAGTGCCACATCTGGGTGATGAGAATTCAGGTAAGTAAGCATTTTCTGTCTCTTGTTTTAGGGGGTCAACCTTCTCACATTAAGTAAGATCACCAGCAGTGGTCCAGGGGACCTAGAAGGTGTTCAGGGCACCTTAATGTTGGAAACCATAATCAGTGGGGGGATGCAAGGGAAAGAAACGGGAAGGGAACAAGGGGAAACCCAAAGATGTACCAGATGTTGAGATGGCACATTTATAGGAACTATAAAACATCCCAAATTAAACTTGTGTGTAACCTGTGTCACACCTCCAGGTACTTTGAGCAACTAATACTGTTGATGAGGTATAGGAGGTTTATTGAAATGTAGGCATTGTTCTAGCAGCTTAGGCTGTCTAGAGGTAGCTGCAGCAGAGCAGCATAGGCTGAACCAGGAGACATGCAAAGCTCCTGAAATACCACTGTAGTTACACAGTACTTATACACAATAAAAGACCAACCATAACAATTACCACCCCTCTACCTGCATGCCATCACAAGCACTCACTCCCATCACTCGACTCCATTCCACACACTCCACCATCACATCGCACTAATCCTAATCCCAAGCCCTATATGATGTACCAATGAATTAGACACCCCTCACAGGCCTGCATGGACACTCATCTCTGAAGCATGGACAGCATAGGGAAACTAACAATCCCACCATACACCAACATACACAAGTAAAAGCTGGCTGGGCAACACCAACCATAGAGGGGAAGCCAGGGATATACAATATGTCATACACATGAAGCATAATATATCATTTACATCCCCACAGGTACCCCAGCCAATGTCACTGGAGAGGACGTGCCAGTACTATCCAGTCCCCCAACTGAAAAGGCCCACAGTGATGACAGTAACTCTGGATCTGGTGGATCTACCTGGCCCATCAGGGACCACTGGACAGCCAGTTAACCAAGCCCACTCACAGACCACCACATAGCCTCCGCCATCAGGAAACAACACCACAGCACAGACACAGTGTACCCAAACCTCTGTCCCCAGGACATGTCAATCAGCAGTGTGCCTACCTGTACAGGGGCCCCAGGCCCCAGACCACACCTCGCACCCAAGACAATCAGGGACCTGGGGTCAGTGGCAGTGGGTACATGGTTCAGGGGACAGAGGCAAAGGCCAACAGGGAAACTGGGAGGAGTGCTGTGTGCCAGGGGGAGGACAGGACCAGGGAACCAACTCTCCAGGAGGCACTCTTTGAGATCCTGGGAGCCTATCAACATTCCCATGACACGATGGGTGAGATCCTAGACAATGTGCAGGAGATAGGGCGGCTGCAGGAGGGACAGTATCAAGGGATCAGGGAGGATTTGCAGGCCATCAAAAACACCCTGATCTCCATAGCAGGGGTGCTGACATACATGGCCAACATTATGAGGGAGGCAGTGTCACACCAGCAGGCCCCTGCCACTAGCCAGTCATCTGAACAGCCTTCCACATCCGCTGCCGCAGTGGCCAGGAGGCCGCGCCACAGGACTCACAGGCCACCAGCACCCTTCCCCCTGAAGAAGGTGAACCACCCCGCAAACGTACTCTGTGATCCAAACAGAAGCCAGAGACACTTGCCAAGGCCCCCGCCAGGAAATTAGACTCTCATGATTGACCCCTTTGTTACCCACTCAGTAACCCTGTCCACCTTGAACTGACATTGCTCTCTTTCTTATGTCCCCTTGGACAATGCACCTGTGCTACGAACAGACTGGAACAATACCATGGACTTTCCTCCGACACCACCCTATCCCATTGCACTTTCCGCTCTATATAATAGCACTACAATAAACACCCTTTGATATAAATCAATTTCGAGAATGTCATGTATTTCAAATATGTACTAATTGAAACAGGTACCAGCTGTGCTAATGAAATGAACATAGAATGACCAAAAAATCAATGACTTGTAGCTGGCTATTGTGATCACACCAGGAGTATTTGTCAAATCACCACCATCTGCAAAATGAATGGCCAGAGGTAAAAGTAAGTGGGCACAGAAGTGGGAAATACCAGCATGCCAATGCCACACAGAATACAACCAAAGTGATTGAAATGTAAAGTTGCACTGTCTCAGCTGTGTGTCATCGGAAGTGCTGACGGATTACAGATGTTCTGTTGTCCACATCTTCATCCTCTGCCTCCTCATCCTCACTGTCCACAGGGCCCACTGCTTGCACAGCGGCATCTCAAGTCCTCCTGCAGAAAAGGCACGTGGGCCCTCATTACAACCCTGGCGGTCGGTGTTAAAGCGGCGGTAAGACCGCAAACCGCCCGGCGGAAATAAAATGGAATCATGACCATGGCTGAAACCACCAACATAGACAGCCACTTTAACACTCCGACCGCCATGGCGGTACAAACAAACACCGCAGCGGCAACCGCCAACAACAGGCAGAAGACAATGTACCGCCCACCCTATCACAAGAGGCCTATCTGCCACCTTTTCCGGGGTGGAACCATCGCAAACAAAAACACAGCAGAAACAGTACACAGAAGGCAAAACACTCACCTCTCCACATCCCACGAGGAACCAGGACGCCATGGAGCCCGAATTGCAGATACTGCCGATGCTGGTCTTCCTTCTCTTCTATCAGGAGCACCAAAGACGGCGGCGACGACCAGGGTGAGTAATTCACCTACAACACAGGGGAGGGAGGAGAGAAAAGATAGTGACACACACACGCAACATGCAACACCCCCACCCTCACCCACAACACCATACACACATATACATGCAGAAACATTACATAAATACTCCCCCACCCCTTGGAAGAACGCAAGGACAAAAGGAAATGATTTGAACAAATGTAATCATGTTAAATATCATTATCAAAATTCAAAATCCTGTATATACAATTATGTACACCAACTACACAAGTCCGGATAGTGCACCAATCATTGTCTGTGGACCACTGGGCCAAAAATGCATGGGCGAAGCAAACACATGGTCCCTGAATGGAAACGGAGAGAACACTGCAGGGGCATCAGATCAAAATGAAACAGGCGTCTCAGGGGGAGGGGTCACCTCAGCCAGATGAACGCACAACGCCACTGCTGCACGAGGGGGCTCCATGCCCATTGCTGTATCCTGGGGAGTGCAAAGCCACAGTCTCTCCAGTGGGTGGGTTGCCCAGTGCTTTATCCTGGGGAATGCAAAGCCACAGTCTCAGAAGTGGATAACAGTCTCCACTTGTTCTGAGGGGGCTTTGTGCCCAGAGTGTTTCATCCTGCCAAGTACTGAGGTAGTGGATGTATCTCTCCACTGGTTCTGGAGGGGGCCTGGTGCCCAGAGTGCATCATCCTGCCAAGGACTGAGGTAGTGGATGTGATTCTCCACTGGTTCTGGAGGGGGCTTTGTGCCCAGAGTGCTTCATCCTGCCAAGGACTGAGGTAGTGGATGTATCACTCCCCTGGTTCTGGAGTGGGCTTTGTACCCAGAGTGCTTCATCCTGACAAGGACTGGGGTTGTGGATGCTTTTCTTTTCTCCACTGGTTCTGGAGGGGGCTTTGTGCCCAGATTGCTTCATCCTGCCAAGGACTTGGGTAGTGGATGTATCTCTCCACTGGTTCTGAAGTGGGCTTTGTGCCCAGAGTGCTTCATCTTGCCAAGGACCGAGGTAGTGGATGTACCTCTCCACTGGTTCTGGAGGGGGCTTTGTGCCCAGAGTGCTTCATCCTTCCAAGGACTGGGGTTGTGGATGCTTTTCTCCACTGGTTCTGGAGGGGCTTTGTGCCCAGAGTGCTTCATCCTGCCAAGGACTGGGGTAGTGGATGTATCTCTCTACTGGTTCTGGAGGGGGCTTTGTGCCTAAAGTGCTTCATCCTGCCAAGGACTGGGGTTGTGGATATATCTCTCCACTGGTTCTGGAGGGGGCCTGGTGCCCAGAGTGCATCATCCTGCCAAGGACTGAGGTAGTGGATGTGATTCTCCACTGGATCTGGAGGGGGCTTTGTGCCCAGAGTGCTTCATCCTGCCAAGGACTGAGGTAGTGGATGTATCACTCCACTGGTTCTGGAGGGGGCTTTGTGCCCAGAGTGCATCATCCTGACAAGGACTGGGGTTGTGGATGCTTTTCTCCACTGGTTCTGGAGGGGGCTTTGTGCCCAGAGTGTTTCATCCTGCCAAGTACTGAGGTAGTGGATGTATCTCTCCACTGGTTCTGGAGGGGGCCTGGTGCCCAGAGTGCATCATCCTGCCAAGGACTGAGGTAGTGGATGTGATTCTCCACTGGGTCTGGAGGTGGCTTTGTGCCCAGAGTGCTTCATCCTGCCAAGGACTGAGGTAGTGGATGTATCACTCCACTGGTTCTGGAGGGGGCTTTGTGCCCAGAGTGCTTCATCCTGACAAGGACTGGGGTTGTGGATGCTTTTCTCCACTGGTTCTGGAGGGGGCTTTGTGCCCAGAGTGCTTCTTCCTGCCAAGGACTTGGGTAGTGGATGTATCTCTCCACTGGCTCTGAAGTGGGCTTTGTGCCCAGAGTGCTTCATCTTGCCAAGGACCGAGGTAGTGGATGTACCTCTCCACTGGTTCTGGAGGGGGCTTTGTGCCCAGAGTGCTTCATCCTTCCAAGGACTGGGGTTGTGGATGCTTTTCTCCACTGGTTCTGGAGGGGCTTTGTGACCAGAGTGCTTCATCCTGCCAAGGACTGGGGTAGTGGATGTATCTCTCCACTGGTTCTGGAGGGGGCTTTGTGCCTAGAGTGCTTCATCCTGCCAAGGACTGGGGTTGTGGATGTATCTCTCCACTGGTTCTGGAGGGGGCTTTGTGACCAGAGTGCTTCATCCTGCCAAGGACTGAGGTAGTGGATGTGATTCTCCACTGGCTCTGGAGGGGGCCTGGTGCCCAGAGTGCTCCACGTGCAGTGCGGCCGGTACAATTCACTCACCTGGGTGTGCGTGGCATGACATTGGTGAGGTACAGGTAGCATGATATGCCATGGAGGCAGCGACATACCCCACACTGCTGCAGCATCGCATTCCACCTGCAGGTGCCAACAGTGATGACAGTAATGCTTCATGGAAGCTGCCCAGGGTCCAGGAACTCACCACCAGCCTCGGACGACTGACCGCTGGGGATGGTAGGCATGTCAGGGGTGGTGCCACTGTCCGAGGACGTTGTGGGGCCGCTGGGGGTGCTTGTGGCTGTGTCTGTGGTGGCGGTGCTTGCGGCGGCATCTGTCGTGGTGGTGCTGGCTGCGGTGTCTGTCGTGGCGGTGCTGGGGGGGTTTGTGGTGGCGGTGCTGGCGGCGGGGTCTGTGGCAGCGGGGCTGGCGGTGAGGCATGTGTCAGCACCTGCTGAGGGAGAAAGCAGGATGTCTCCTGCAGCCTCAGTTGGCTGCCCACCGGGGAAGAGGCTGGGGACTGTCGCAGCGGCTGTAGACGTTCCGGAGGCGGTGCAGGTGGCGGTGCAGGTGGTGGTGTTTGCCGCCGTACAGGTTGGCATGGACTTGGACAGAAGGTGTGACACTGGTCCCTCAGTCTGTGCCACCATGCCCTCTCCTGACCTGCCCTTCTGTTTTTGGCCCTTCCCCACCTTTGATGGTGGTGCAGTTGTCTTGCCACTATCCCCTTTCGTTTTCGCTGACCCCTTGGTGGCTGGTGGTTTCAGCTTCTCCCTCCGGGATGTGGGCACCTTTTTCACATTGGCAGGTGGCGGAATGTCCTTGCCCTGGCTACGTGGCACACTGGCAGACCTGATGGTTGGTGCACTCCATGACCCTGCAGTTGCTGGCACCACTTTGCCTGGGGATGTGGTAGCTGAGGAGCTGGGCTGGGACCTAGAAAGCCTGGCCCTAGGGGAAGGATGGGCGGAGGTGTAGGGAAGAAGTCAATGTTAGCCAGGAAAAGTTTTTAGAAACACTGGGACGGGTAGATGGAGGGGGTTTGGGAGTGGAGGAAGAGGTAGTGGTTGTAGGAGGTGTACGTCTGCTGAATTTGGGTGAAGGTGCATGGGCTGGAGGTTGTTGTGAGGTGGATGGCTGTTGAGTGGGGGAGTGTCTGCATTTGTGTGCTTGGGGAGGAGGGCTCACAGGCACACTGGTAGAGGACACTGGGGATGTGTGAATGGGAGTGTGGGTGGTGATTGCACGTGACCGATGTGTGGTGATGGGCTTGCTGGTGGTGGAGGTAGTGGCTGAGGATGTAGTGCATGCAGGGGTGAGTGGAGACGAGACTGGGAGGGAGGAGGGAGACGTGGAAGAGGGGGACACAGTGGAGGAAGTGGATGTTGGTATGTGTGCATGGGTATGTTGCTTGTGTGAGTGCCTGTGGGATGTGTGGTACTTATGTTTGCCTGAGCCACTCTTGTGTGTTGATGTGTGTATATGCTGGTCTGATGGTATGCTTGGTATAGGCAGAGGTACAGGGGATTGGGTCTGGGTGGAGGAGGTTGGAGGGGGGAAGCTGGACACAGGGACAATGGCTGCCATCAGTGCTGAGGCCAGAGCCTGAAATGCTCTCAGTTGGGCTGCCTGGCCAGAATGAATGCCCTCCAGGTATGCATTTGTTTGTTGCAACTGCCTCTCAACACCCTGGATGGCATTCAGAATGGTAGACTGCCCAACAGTGAGGGATCTCAGGAGGTCAATAGCTTCCTCACTGAGGGCAGCAGGGCTGACTGGGGCAGGGCCTGAGGTGCCTGGGGTGAAGGAGATGCCCACCCTCCTGGGTGAGGGGGCACGGGACAGATGCTGAGGGGCTCTTGGGAGGAAGGTGCTGGTAGGGGGGTGGCAGCTGTACCTGTTGATGCAGTGGGCACAGAGGGGCCCACCACCGCAAGGGAGCTCCCATCAGAGGAGGAGTTGCTGTCGCTGGTCTCTGCTCCTGTCCCCGCCATGGAGCTCCCAACGCCCTCCGTCCCACTGGTGGCTTCAGACTCCGTAGCTTCACCCTCCACTGCCAAGTGGGATGCAGCTCCCTCCTGCTCCGGTGCCAATGCTCCTCCGGCTGATGATGCTATTGCACACAAGAACAGGGAGACCACAAAAAAGGGGAGGGAAAGACAGAAGAAAGACATGTTCAGTGCATCCAACACCACTACCGTTGGCGGACACAACAGACAGTGAGCATCCCTCTGCACTACGCCATGCACTTATAGTTCCTAGATTTCTCACATGCCCATGGGGTACGTGGCCAAAGCCCAATTGCTGCACACCTGGAAGTCACAGGAGCATGACTAGGTGTAGATGGCTCTTACTACTAGTGGGGTTGGGGTGCCACATAGCCTACCTCACAAGGGACCTTGCCTACCAAGATCGCCTTGGCCTAGGGGAACCCACTGACCACCTCCCCCACCCAGGCACCTTGTAATGCATGCAGAGTCAGCTGAATGAGAGTGTACTCACCCCCTTGTGGTTGCTCTGATGCCCTCAAGGGCCCATCCAACTCTGGATAGGCCACCACCAGGATCCAGAACATCAGGGGGGCCATGGTGCGACGGGCACCCCTCACACATTGTGAGGCCATCCCCAGCTGGGCCTCTGCCGTCTTCTTGCTCCAGCGGTGCAGGTCCTCCCATCTTTTATGGCAGTGGGTGCTCCGTCGGTGGTAGATCCCCAGGGTCCGGGCGTCCTTGGCGATGGCACTCCAAATAGCCTTCTTCTGGTGGGCGCTGACCTAGAGGAATGGTACAGGGGGAAAGGACATTACTCACCCGGCCGGACCGTCATACTTATTGCCCACCAGTTCCCACCCATGCCATGACACACATACACTCACCATCCGCACATGTAGGCCAAAGCCCCCCCCATGTATCTTCCAGCCACACCACTCAAAGCAGGCATTGCCCATTCAGCATGCTCACAGTGTTCTCACCTGTTTGTCTGGGGGACCGTCGAGTTGCGTGTACTCGGGGAGGACCCCATCCACTAGTTTCTTCAACTCCTCCGAAGTGAAGGCAGGGGCCCTTTCCCCAGACACATGAGCCATTGTTGCTTCCAGACACAGGTCACAACAGCACTTGCAGTGTAGGTCCTTTCCTGTTGAAGGTCAGGTGTCAAGTGAGTGAACAGACAGAAAATGGCGGTCACGTCCGCGGCGGTGCGTACTGTCACCACGACAGCGTACATCGTCATTGGTTCCTCTGACCCATAGGGCCCAATGTTAACCAATGCTGAATAGCGCTGCGGTCTTCGACCGGCCACCGCGACGGTGTACAACTCCAGCGCAGTTACCTCATATCCCCTTGTCCCACCTTACAGATCAGGCAGCCGCCATTTCAGGGGGCCACACGGCATTAATAATAACTGTGTCACACCTATCTAGGCCTGGAATACACACAGTTACAGGCACATTGCGGATTAATAAATTTCTGCAAATTACATTTTGTGATACCTCAGTGTTGGCTGGCTCTCTGCTCGCTGTTCTCCTCCATAGGGTACATCTGTTGGGGCAGGTGATGAGATGGCGGCATCCTCTGGTGTACAGACCCCTGGTGGACCTGTCGACAATGGAGGAGAAACACATCATAGTCACATACAGACTTGATCGTGCAACAATCCAGGAACTGTGTGCCCAGATGGAGCCAGACCTGATGTCAGCTATCCGCCATCCCACAGGGATACCCCCTCTAGTGCAGGTCCTGTCAGTACTACATTTCCTGGCAAGTAGTTCCTTTCAAACAACAGTGGCCATTGCATCAGGGATGTCACCAGCAAATGTTCTCTAACGTGTTGTCCAGAGTGTTGTCTGCCCTGCTGAAACACATGCGCAGCTACATCATGTTCCCTCAGGTGGAGGATTTTCCCACAGTGAAAGGTAACTCTATGCCCTGGGACATATTCCCAACATCATAGGTGCCATTGATGGTACACATGTGGCATTAGTACCCCCATGCAGGAGTGAACAGGTGTACAGAAACCGGAAGAGCTACCATTCAATGAATGTGCAGATGGTGTGTGTGGCAGACCAGTACATCTCCCATGTGAATGCCAAGTTTCCTGGCTCAGTGCATGACGCTTACATTTTGAGGAATAGCAGCATCCCTTATATGATGGGGCAACTCCAGAGGCACCGTGTGTGGCTAATAGGTGAGGCCAAGGACCCAATACAGTGTGAATATGTGTCTGGGTATGGGGTTGTCCCTAAGGGTTAGTGTGTGTCTAACAGTTGTCCCTTGATATTTACAGGTAACTCTGGTTGGTTACCCCAACCTGTCATGGCTACTGACCCCAGTGAGGAATCCCAGGACAAGGGCAGAGGAACGCTACAATGAGGCATATGGGCGAACTAGGAGGGTGATCGAACACACCTTCGGCCTCCTGAAGGCCATATTCTGGTGCCTCCATATGACAGGTGGATCCCTTTACTACACACCAAAGAAGGTGTGCCAGATCATTGTGGCCTGCTGTAAGGCAGGTGCCTTTTCTGCAGGAGAATGGGCCAGCTGGTGGTCTTGTGGCAGCTGTGGAGCCTGTGGACAGTGAAGAAGAGGAGGCAGAAGAAGAGGATATTGACAACCGAAACAACATAATTATGCAATACTTCCAGTGAGATACAGGTAAGGAGATGTCATTGCCTCCTACATCTAATACTATTGTTGGAGCTCGCATAAGTCTGTCATTTTCACTCAGTGTATGGACCCTTAGTTGTCACTTTGCCTTTCCATTTCACAGATGTGGGCCCCAATTTGTGCCCTCTGCTATATTTCTTCCTGGCCTACAGCTGTGTTACATCGGTATGTGCACAAGTAAATTGACATTGCTATATTCCATGGTTATTGCAATTACACATTTGTGAAAGCACAGACTGACTCCAGATTGTTTTGTGATTGCAGTGTGTTTATTCCTGTGCTAATAAGTGCAGGGGGTTGTAATATGGGCTTGGGGGATGGTGGAGGAATGTCCATGGCAGAGTCCAGTCTATTTGTTTCACAGGTGCATTGTCCAAAGTGGCATAGGAAGTGGAGCAATGGCAGTTTAAGGATGGACAGGGTGACAAAGTGGGACAGAAGGGTAACATTCAGGGGGGTCACATTTCCTTGGCAATGTTCTCTGTCTTGTTCCTGGATCTCAGGGACCATTTGCGGGGTGGTTCTCCATCTGCAGGGGGAGGGGCTCTGGTGTTGTGTTCCTGGGGGGGTGCCTCCTGTCCACTAGCGCCGGTGGAGGTGGAGGGCTGTTCATCATCCAGGCTAGTGTCAGGGGCACCTTGTTGTGCCACTGTGTCCCTCCTGGTGTTGACAAGGTCTGACAGCACTCCTGCAATGGTGACCAGGGTGTTTTTAATGGACTTCAAGTCCTCCCTGATCCCAAGGTACTGTTCCTCCTGCAGCCGCAGGGTCTCCTGAAACTTGGCCAGTACCGTTAGCATCGTCTCCTGGGAATGATGGTAAACTCCCATGATATTGGAGAGGGCCTCGTGGAGAGTGGGTTCCCTGGGCCTGTCCTCCCCCTGTCGCACAGCAGACCTTCCAGCTTCCCTGTTGTCCTGTGCCTCTGTCCCATGAACCGTGTGCCCACTGCCACTGCCCCCAGGTCCCTGATCATCCTGTGTTAGTGGGGTTGCCTGGTTTCCCTGTAGTGGTGGACACACTGCTGCTGATTGACGTGTCCTGGGGACAGAGGGATGGGCCCGCTGGGTGGGTGCCATGCTGGTGTTTCCTGAGGGGGTGGCTCTGTGGTGGCGTGTAACAGTGTCAGGGGAACCGACTGTCCCAAGGTCCCTGATGGGCCGAGCTGGTCATCTTGATCTAGTTGTGCAGAGCTGCTGTCATCACTGTGGGTCTCTTTTGTGGGGGACTGGATAGGTCTGGCACCTCCTGTCCGGTGACGTTGGGTAGGGGTCCTGTAGGGGTGTAAAAGCATAATTATTGCATCTGTGTGTGCCATTGTGCGCAATGGGCGAGTGACCCTCTACTCCTGTGCTTGCATTATTGGCTTGGTCCTTGTGTGATTGGTGATTTTGGGGCATGTCTGAGTCTCTGTAGTGGACATGCTTTGATGATGGGTATCCATACATTGGTGTTACGTGCAGAGCTTGGTTTTGGGATTTGTGGGTTGTGTTGGTGGGGTATCTGTGGGTTGTTGGGGTGACGGGTGTGAGGGTAAGGGTGGGGTATGTGATGGCATGCAGGTAGGGTGGGGGATAAAGTAGTAAAGATTTGTCTTACCAGAGTCCAGTCCTACTGCTACTCCTGCGAGGCCCTCAGGATGCAGTATTGCCAAGACTTGCTCCTCCCATGTTGTTAGTTGTCGGGGAGGAGGTGGGGGTCCACCACCAGTCCTCTGTACAGCAATCTGCTGTCCGGAGACAACTGAATGCACCTTCCCTCGTAGGTCTTTCCACCTTTTCCTGATGTCATCCCTAGTTCTTGGATGCTGTCCCACTGCCTTGACCCTGTCGACAATTCTCCACCATAGCTCCATCTTCCTTGCAATGGAGGTGTGCTGCACCTGTGCTCCAAATAGCTGTGGCTCTACCCGGACGATTTCCTCCACCATGACCCTGAGCTCCTCCTCAGAGAACCTGGGGTGTCGTTGAGGTGCCATGATGTGGTGTGGGTGTTGTGTGAGGTGGTGTGTGTTGTGATGTGTGAGGGGATGTTTTGGTTTGTGTTGTTTGAGGTGTGTGGATGTTGTGTAAGTGGTGGTGTTGTGTGTCTGTGGATGCTGGTGTTGTTTAAGGTAGTGTCTCTCTCTGGCCTGCTTTCAAATTTCTGGTAGTAAGGGTTTTTGGGTAATGTGGGAGTGTGTTTTATTTTGGATTGGGTGTGTGGGGGTGGTGTGTATATGTGTATCAGGTGTGTGTATTCCGAATTGTCCAATGTGGTTGTGTTTTGTAAATGTGTGTGTATTTTGAGCGCGGCGGTGTGTACTGCCAATGGTTTACTGCGGTTGAAAGACCGCCACGTTGATTCGTGGGTCGTGATAGTGTGAGCGTATTCTTGTTGGCGGTTTTGGTATCGCCAGTTTATCACTGACCTTTGGTGTGGTGGACTTGTGTGGGTGTCTGTATTGTGGCGGTTTCCGAGCTGTGGGTCATAATACCTGTAGTGGAATTCCGAGGCCACAGCGGTATGTTGCCAGTCTTCTGCACGGTGGTAAGCGGGATTTACCACCAAGGTTGTAATGAGGGCCATGGTGTCTGAGGGCCAGTTTGTGCAACATGCAGCATGCCACCACTATCTGGCAGACCTTCTTGAGTGAGGAGCACAGGGATCCACCTGTCAGATGGAGGCACCGGAACCTGGCATTTTGGAGGCCAAAGGTCTTTCAAACATCCTTCTGGTTCACCCATGTGCCTCATTATAACATTCTTCTGCCCTTGTCCTAGCATTCCTCACAGGAGTTAGCAGTCATGATAAGTTTGGGTAACCAGAGTCACCTGCAAATATTGAGGGACAACATTTAGCCACACACTATGTCATATGGTCCACACCATACCCATACACCAACATTCTCTGGGTGGGAAGCAGGGCTCACCTATTAGCCACACCCTGTACCCCTGTAGTTGGACCATCACATTTGGGATGCTGCTACTCCTCAATACAAAGGCATCATGCACCGACCAAGGATACTTACCATTGACGTGGGAGATATACTGGTCCTCCAAGCACACCATCTGCACATTGATAGAGTGGAAACTCTTATGATTCTTGAACAACTGTTCATTCTGGCGGGGGGGCAAATGCAATATGTGTTCCGCGAATCACCCCAATTATATTGGGGATATGTCCCATTGCATAGAACCCGACCTTCCCAGTGGCCAAATCCTCAACCTGGGGGAATGTTATGTAGCTGCACATGTGTTTAATCAGGGCAGAGAACACTCTTGTCAGCACGATTGAGAACACTGGCTGTGACATTCCTGCTACCGAGCCCACTGTCACTTGGAAAGAACCAGTAGCCAGGAAATGGAGCACTGATAGCACTTGCCCAAGAGGTGGGATCCCAGTGGGGTGACAGATAGCAGATATCAGGTCAGGCTCCAATTGGGCACACAGCTATGTGATTATGGCCCTGTCCAGTCTATAGGGGAGGATAATGTGCCTGTCCTCCAGTGTAGCCAAGTCCACCAGGGGTCTGTACACAGGGGTATGTCTCCATCTCCTATTCATCTGCAGCGGTAGGTATCTAAGGGACAAAAGAGTGAGGAGGCTATCACAAACTGAACAATGGAGCCACAACAGTAGTCCGCAATGTGCAAACATGTCATGGGACAGTGTAATTTGTCAAATATGTGCCTGTTTCTCCTGTGATGCAGCATTATTCCATAGGCCTGCCCCCTCCTGAAATGGCGTCCGCCTGTCCTGTGTGGAGGGACAGGTGGAAGTGAGGTAATACCATTGACGTTGTGCGATGTGGCGGGAGGCGGTCCGGAACCGCCATGCAATTGGTTATAATTAGGGCCTATTGTGTACAGTGGCCAATGGTGATCAACGTCGGCGGTGACGGTATGCACTGCCGCGGACATGACCGCCAATTTCTATCTGATTCCTCACTTGTTTCCTGACCTTCCATAGGAGAGGACCTACATTGCATGTGCTGCTGCGACCTGTGTCTGGAACCTACCATGGCCCGTGTGACGAGGGAAAGGGCCCCAGCCTTCACTTCTGAGGAATTGGAGAGACCGGTGGATGGGGTCCTACCCCAGAACTGACTGCTGTATGGACCTCCTGACCAACAGGTGAGTACGCTGTGGGCCCAATGCATGTGGCATGAATGCATGGAGGTGGGTGTGAAGGCATTGTGTAATAGGGAGGGATGTCCTCTTGGCTGGGTACATGTTGACTGCTGGGCTATGTGTGTGCCAATAGTGATGGAATCCGGTATGGTGGGCCATTCGTGTTACTGGCTGGACTGTTTGTCTAATGGTGTTCCCCTGTCTGTAATGCCTCTGTAGGTCAGCGTCCATCAAAAGAAGGGTATCATCAAGGAGGTGCTGACCCTAGGGATCTATGGCAGGCGGAGCACCCACTGTCACAAATGGTGGGAGGACCTGAGACGCTCGGCAAGGAAGACTGCGGAAGCCCACCTGGAGATGGCCTCCCAATGAGGAAGGGGTGCCCGTCGGACCCTGACCCCCCTGATGGCCCGCATACTGGCAGTGGCCTATCCAGAGCTGATTGGGTGATTGAGGGCATCTCAGCAGCCACAAGGGGGTGAGTACAGTGGCCATCATTGAAGGAAACGGATGGAGGGGTGGTTTCTGGGTAGTGCTTGTTTTTTCAGTGGGTGCCCCTAGGCTAGGCCAGACATAGCAGCGTAAGTCCTCTGGCGGCTAAGGGTCTGAAGGGGGAATGCCTACCTAGCTTGTTAGCATCCACTACTGGTCATTGCTGCATGGGTTCTAGGTGTGCTTCAGTTGGTGGTGTGTGCTTCTCCTCATGCCTTGGTGGCTAGCAATATCACTGGTAGTGTAATGCATAGTGCGTAGGCCTGTTCCCAGTGTGTGAGGGTGCTGTGAATGAGGGCACCAGTGGGACGGTGGGTGAGGGGGACCACGGCGGAGACTGAAGGGGACAATACAGACTCAGATACCTCTTCCGATAGGAACTCCCTGGTGGCAGACACGTCTGTGATCACCCCAGCTACAGGTGCATATGCCACCCCATACCAGCACCGCCCTCCCAGCAGCCCCTCAGCGAGTTTCCCGTGCGTGCTCACCCAGGAGGGTGAGCATCTCCTTTACCGCAGGCAACTCAGGCCCTGCCCCAGTAAGCCCTGCTGCCCTGAGTGAGGAGGCTATTGACCTCCTGAGATCCATCTCTGTAGGGCAGTAAACCATTGTGAATGCCATCCAGGGGCTGTCAGCCCAGAGGCAGCAATCTAATGCATTCCTGGAGGGCATTCACAGTGGATTGGGGGCCAAACAGAGATCATTCCTGGCTCCGGCCTCCTCTCTGATGGGAGCCATTGTCCCTGTTTCTACCATCCCCCATCCTACTTCCACTTCCCAGTCCCATTCTCCTCAACCCAAACCCATCCCAAGCACAGAGGCAGACAAGCATGCACACAAGGCAACACCCAAGAGTGTCACAGGCAAATACAAGCACCACACTTCATCCCACAAGCACTCACACAAACACTATTCATTTGCAGACACAACAACATCCACTATTTCCACTGTCTCCCCCTCCTCCTCCTCCTCCTCCATCTCCCACTCAGTTACGGCCACACTCACACCTGCATATACTACATCATCATCCACTACCTGCATCATCACCACACCAAGCAGAACATACACCTCACTGGCAGACACCTCCACAACATCCATGCACACGTCCCCTGTGTCCTCTCCTACCGTGTCTGCCCCCCTCATAAAGTACACAAACGCAAGCACTCAGACACCCAACAGCCATCCACCTCACAATAGCATACAACCCATGCACCTGCACCCACATCCAGCAGACAAACACCTCCAACAACCACTCACTCATCCTCCACTCCCATTACTTCTCCCTCTTCCCACCACAATGTCCCTAAAAAACTTTTCCTTTCCCAGACTGACCTCCTCCCTACCCATCCACTCCCATCCTGCACGTATGGCCAGGGTATCAAGGTCACAACCAAGAACCTCAGCCAAACAGTCCACTGGCCCAGTTTCAGCAGCACCTACTCGTGGTGGAAAGGATTCCAGGCCACAAATACTGAAGGGGAAGGAGCCTGCACCAGCCAGCAAGAAGTAGAAGGAGCCTGCACCAGCCAGCAAGAAGGGAAAGGAGCCTTCACTAGCAAGCAAGAAGGGGAAGGAGCCTGCACCAGCCAGAAAGAAGGGGAAGGAGCCTGCACCTGCCAGCAAGAAGGGGAAGGAGCCTGCGCCAGCCAGCAAGAAGGGGATGGAGCCTGCACCAGCCAGCCAGAAGGGGAAGGAGCCTGCACCAGCAGCTGTCAGAGAGACCACACTGCCAGCCGTGGTTGTGCAGCCATCAGAGAATGTAGGGGCTGAGCTGGAGCCTCCCACAATGACCACCACCACAGTGCAGCCATTGGAGGGTGCAGGGGCTGAGCAGGATCCTCTCACAACCACCACAGTGCAGCCATAGGAGGGTGCAGGGGCTGATCAGGAGCCTCCCAGAACCACCACAGTGCAGGCATCGGAGGGTGCAGGGTCTGAACAGGAGCCTCCCACAACCACCACCACAGTGGAGCCGTCACCGCCGGCAGACCCCATATGATCCAGCCTCCATGGGAAAGACACCCACTCGAGAGATTGTGGCCTTGCACTCCCCAGGACAAAGCACAGGGCATGTTGCCCCCACCAGAACCAGTGGGAAAGACACCCACTCGAGAGACTCTGGCCTTTGCACTCCCCAGGACAGGGCACAGGGCATGTTTCCCCCTCCAAAACCAGTGGTCTTGTTTACGCATCCGGCTGAGGTTCCCCCCTCCGCCTGAGGTGCCTACCTATTTGCCAACTGATGCCCCTGCAGTGTTCTCTCTGCATTGGTGCAGGGATCAAGTGGGGTCTTGGACATTGCCCTGTGGCCATGTGGCCCCTGTGAACTGTGGACTGGGCAGTGACCCTTTTTGTACATTTGTACATATCCGTTGCATTGCCACATTGACTTATTATTTGTGATGTTGATCTTATTACAATCACTTTTGTCAATTCCTCTTGTCCTTGCATTATTCAGCCAATTATCAGGGTCAAATTGTTTTCTTGTGCAGCTGGTTGTGTGTATGGCGTGTGTGTGTTGTGCGTGTGTGTGTCACTGTCGTTTTCCTCCCGCCTCCCTTGTGTGCTAGGCGGCTGTACTCACCATCGTCATCTTCACCAGCATTGGTGTTCGTGGTGGAGCATGACCTAGAAGATCATCGAAAAAACTTGCAGTTCTGGTTCCATGGCGGCGTGGTTCTTCCCTGTGTCTCCAATGGTGAGTCCTTTGAATTTTGTGCTCTGTTTCCGCCAGGCTTTTGATGGCATTGGTACCGCCCCGGAAAAGGTGGCGGTTTGCTAGGTCATAAGATAGTGGGCAGAACTTTATCTTCCATCAGGCTGTAGGCGGCTACTGCTGTGGTGGCTGTTGTTTCCACCTTGGCGGTCGGTGTGGTACATTTGCTGTCTTTCGGAGATATCATTGCCATGGTCATAATTTAGTGGTATTTACCATCAGCCTGTTGGCGGTAGTACCGCCACTTTACCACCAACCACCAGGGTCATAATGATGGCCTAGGTCTTGAAGCAATTGACATTCTGGCAGTAAATCTCAGAGTGGGAGTCATTCAAAGTTAACTTTCAAGGAAGGTCCATAGCTGACCAGATACTGTTGGTTCTTTTGCCTGGTGAAGATTACTATCTTCTGACTTAAAGCCTGATTACGAGTTTGACGGATGGGCCACCTTATTGCGATGTATGCAGTTCCTTAGACGAAAGACCACTGTGGCCCCGCTGGCACTGCCAGACAGTGCAGACTGTCGTGAGATAGGCCAATGAGGCTGTCGAAACCACTGTTTTCGCCGGACAGATTATGATGTTGCCTTCCACTGACGTGACGGTAAAAGGGAGGAACTCACCTGTGGGCAGCGTCACACATACTGTGCTGCCATGAACCCGAACCTTCATGTCCTGATGCTGCTGGTAGATGGAGTGTAGGAAAGTACCATCTTGCCTGGCATGTTACCCCCATTTTTCACTGTATATATGTTGTTTTAGTTGTATGTGTCACTGGGACCCTGGTAACCCAGGGCCCCAGTGCTCATAAGTGTGCCTGAATGTGTTACCTGTGTAGTGACTAACTGTCTCACTGAGGCTCTGCTAATCAGAACCTCAGTGGTTATGCTCTCTCATTTCTTTCCAAATTGTCACTAACAGGCTAGTGACCATTTTTACCAATTTACATTGGCTTACTGGAACACCCTTATAATTCCCTAGTATATGGTACTGAGGTACCCAGGGTATTGGGGTTCCAGGAGATCCCTACGGGCTACAGCATTTCTTTTGCCACCCATAGGGAGCTCTGACAATTCTTACACAGGCCTGCCACTGCAGCCTGAGTGAAATAACGTCCACGTTATTTCACAGCCATTTTACACTGCACTTAAGTAACTTATAAGTCACCTATATGTCTAACCTTTACCTGGTAAAGGTTAGGTGCAAAGTTACTTAGTGTGAGGGCACCCTGGCACTAGCCAAGGTGCCCCCACATTGTTCAGAGCCAATTCCCTGAACTTTGTGAGTGCGGGGACACCATTACACACGTGCACTACATATAGGTCACTACCTATATGTAGCTTCACAATGGTAACTCCGAATATGGCCATGTAACATGTCTATGATAATGGAATTGCCCCCTCTATGCCATCCTGGCATAGTTGGCACAATCCCATGATCCCAGTGGTCTGTAGCACAGACCCTGGTACTGCCAAACTGCCCTTCCTGGGGTTTCACTGTAGCTGCTGCTGCTGCCAACCCCTCAGACAGGCATCTGCCCTCCTGGGGTCCAGCCAGGCCTGGCCCAGGATGGCAGAACAAAGAACTTCCTCTGATAGAGGGTGTGACACCCTCTCCCTTTGGAAAATGGTGTGAAGGCAGGGGAGGAGTAGCCTCCCCCAGCCTCTGGAAATGCTTTGTTGGGCACAGAGGTGCCCAATTCTGCATAAGCCAGTCTACACCGGTTCAGGGGACCCCTTAGCCCTGCTCTGGTGCGAAACTGGACAAAGGAAAGGGGAGTGACCACTCCCCTGACCTGCACCTCCCCTGGGAGGTGTCCAGAGCTCCTCCAGTGTGCTCCAGACCTCTGCCATCTTGGAAACAGAGGTGCTGCTGGCACACTGGACTGCTCTGAGTGGCCAGTGCCACCAGATGACGTCAGAGACTCCTTGTGATAGGCTCCTTCAGGTGTTGCTAGCCTATCCTCTCTCCTAGGTAGCCAAACCCTCTTTTCTGGCTATTTAGGGTCTCTGTCTCTGGGGAAACTTTAGATAACGAATGCAAGAGCTCATCCGAGTTCCTCTGCATCTCTCTCTTCACCTTCTGCCAAGGAATCGACTGCTGACCGCGCTGGAAGCCTGCAAACCTGCAACATAGTAGCAAAGACAACTACTGCAACTCTGTAACGCTGATCCTGCCGCCTTCTCGACTGTTTTCCTGCTTGTGCATGCTGTGGGGGTAGTCTGCCTCCACTCTGCACCAGAAGCTCCGAAGAAATCTCCCGTGGGTCAACGGAATCTTCCCCCTGCAACCGCAGGCACCAAAAAGCTGCATTACCGGTCCCTTGGGTCTCCTCTCAGCACGACGAGCGAGGTCCCTCGAATCCAGCGACTCTGTCGAAGTGACCCCCATAGTCCAGTGACTCTTCAGTCCAAGTTTGGTGGAGGTAAGTCCTTGCCTCACCTCGCTGGGCTGCATTGCTGGGAACCGCAACTTTTGCAGCTACTCCGGCCCCTGTGCACTTCCGGCAGAAATCCTTTGTGCACAGCCAAGCCTGGGTCCACGGCACTCTAACCTGCATTGCACGACGTTCTAAGTTGGTCTCCGGCGACGTGGGACTCCTTTGTGCGACTTCGGGTGAGCACCGTTTCACGCATCCTCGTAGTGCCTGTTTCTGGCACTTCTCCAGGTGCTACCTACTGCTGAGAGGGCTCTTTTTCTTGCTCGATGTCCCCCCTCTATTCTGGTCCAATTTCCGACCTCCTGTTCCCTCCAGGGCCACAGCAGCATCCAAAAACGCTAACTGCATGATTTGCAGCTAGCAAGGCTTGTTGGCGTTCTTTCGGTGGGAAAACACTTCTGCACGACTATCCACGGTGAGAGAGATCCGTCCCCCAAAAGGGAAGTCTCTAGCCCTTTTCGTTCCTGCAGAAACCTCAGCTTCTTCTGTCCAGTAGAAGCTTCTTTGCACCCGCAGCTGGCATTTCCTGGGCATCTGTCCATCTCCGACTTGCTTGTGACTTTTGGACTTGGTCCCCTTGTTCCACAGGTACCCTAGATTGGAAATCCACAGTTGTTGCATTGTTGCCTTGTGTCTTTCCTGCATTATTCCTCTAACACAACTTCTTTGTCCTTAGGGGAACTTTAGTGCACTTTGCACTCACTTTTCAGGGTCTTGGGGAGGGCTATTTTTCTAACTCTCACTATTTTCTAATAGTCCCAGCGACCCTCTACAAGGTCACATAGGTTTGGGGTACATTCGTGGTACGCATTCCACTTTTGGAGTATATGGTTTGTGTTGCCCCTATCCCTATGTGTCCCCATTGCATCCTATTGTAACTATACATTGTTTGCACTGTTTTCTAAGACTATACTGCATATTTTTGCTATTGTGTATATATATCTTGTGTATATTTCCTATCCTCTCACTGAGGGTACACTCTAAGATACTTTGGCATATTGTCATAAAAATAAAGTACCTTTATTTTTAGTATAACTGTGTATTGTGTTTTCTTATGATATTGTGCATATGACACTAAGTGGTACTGTAGTAGCTTCACACGTCTCCTAGTTCAGCCTAAGCTGCTCTGCTAAGCTACCATTATCTATCAGCCTAAGCTGCTAGACACCCTATACACTAATAAGGGATAACTGGGCCTGGTGCAAGGTGCAAGTACCCCTTGGTACTCACTACAAGCCAGTCCAGCCTCCTACATGGAGTACAAAATGAATACTACCATGGACGCAACTGACAGTAAGACCACACACCTCCCCCTGTCCCCAAACACGGCAAGTAATCAACGCGCAGCCATCGACCAGCTATGTGCGCTGTACTCTGTGGACCAAGTATAATCTTGTGTGTTCCAAGTCGGAGATGTACACGTATGACACAATCATAGCCCCATGTTCCCCCTTTGGGCAGGTTACTGACACTGCATCGCCACACTCCACAAAAGCACGTCTGCACTTCCCAGTTTCAGGGACAGCAAAGTATACATAACATTGTGTCACACAACAGCAACACCACCTACTAAATGAACTGACACCCTCACATTGCTTACATGCCATGGCCTGGCATGATATTGAAGACACATATGTATCGATGTGTCATTTAACCCAAACACCTTTTTCCATGCAACATCCCTGTAACGGACCCTCACATCTCACCTACATTGCAAGCCAATAGAAGGTAAATGGGATGCACTGTATTTTGAGAGACAAATATACAATGTAAACAATACCTGTAGAATAGGTATGGCGGCATCAGGGTCCCCCAGGAAGGATTTTGCCCCCAACACATTTCACTTTGTACATGCTCTGAAAACACTTTTGTACAGTAACTGGGCCTCCCTGTTTCTCATGGACTAACAATAGTATACCAAGTGACTTGCCTATCTGTCAAATGTGTAAGTCAAGAAAGCAAGTACAACAGCAACAGCATAGGTCACACATGTAGATGAAGTAGCTGGAAGGTTCGCTTTTGAAAATGGACACCTGTTCAGTCAAATGTATAGGAAGGTAGCACAATTGAATGCCCTCCATGTATGGGCAAACAAAACTCCAGTTTGCACACATGATATGAATGCCCACTATGCATCAGGGGGACACATCTAATACAATAAATGCTGACATTTGCCAAGCCAAGAAGACATACTTACCATATCAAATAACACACAATGTCATGACACCCCAAATGGATTACCAAGCAAATATCCATCCATTTAAAATCTCCCCTTGCCCTGGGTGACACCAGCACTGCTCCCAAAGCCAGATCTTGCCAACTACAGCAAATAGATCAGCAATCAGGGGGAATCAAACACAACAGTAGGCATACAGCACAAACTGCTCAGGAACAACAAAGGGTGGAAAAGTAAAGACAGGACAAATGTGTACCCCAACAAAAGCTTGGGTTTATTAACAGAACTTTAAATATGAGTTATAGCCAGTGGCCAGTCCACAAATAGAAGTCCATGCACACTGTTATGCAGCACAACTTGACTCACGGACCACTGGCATGATCCACAGTAAGGGGCATCATGTGGGTATACGAGGAACCTCAATGATCCCCCTTGGGTGGGATCTGATTTAGGATAGGTGAATTTGGTTTCGGAAGGAGTGGACTTCACTTTGAGAGGGGTGGCCTTAACTTTCAAAAGAGTGGGCTTCTTCTTGGGGGTGGGAGGGGTATGGCTGGTTATCGGGTGGGCAGGACAGATGTGATGGGGAGGACTTGGACGGGGAAGAAATGGGTTAGGATGTGGGCTGGGTCCTTTTGGTTTTGGGAGGGGGATGTTTTCACAGGGCTAAGGGCAAGGACAAACAGTAAACTGGGTGTGTAGTGTGTGTGGTGTGTATGTGGGTGTTGGGGTGGTATCTGTGGGTATGGAGGGTGTGGTGTGTGGGTCGGTGG
The DNA here is from genome assembly GCF_031143425.1 of Pleurodeles waltl. Taxonomy (NCBI): domain Eukaryota; kingdom Metazoa; phylum Chordata; class Amphibia; order Caudata; family Salamandridae; genus Pleurodeles; species Pleurodeles waltl. The sequence continues at coordinate 1,298,560,877 of NC_090445.1, forward strand.
GGTTGTCTGTGGGAATAGTGACTGTTGGGTACTTGTGCAGTGGTGTTTCTTGTGGTGCCTGTGCTTATGTGTGCTACCTGTATGTGTTGAGGTGGGTGTGTGCGTATGTGTTTGTGTGTGCTTTTGACAAGTAGGGGAAGAGGTATATTGGATGGGGAAGAGGTAGGTAGTAGGGGGTAGGATTGTGGGAGATAGAGGGCTACCATCAGTGAGGAGGCCAGAGACTGAAGAGATCTCTGTATGGCATACATGGCAGTATGAACGCCTTCCAGGTACGCAACTGCCTCCTGAATCTGGGTGCCCTGCACCTGGATGTCATTCAGAACGGAAGTCTGAACCACTGTGATACTCCTCAGGAGATCAATAGCCTCTTCACTTAGGGCAGCAGGGGTAACATGGGCAGGGGGTGATGTACCTTGTGTGTAGGAGACACCCATCCTCTTAGGTGAGCAGGCACAACCAGCTAGGTGGGAGGGAACAGGGAAGGAAGAGATGGAACATGGGTTTGCAGACAAGGATGGAACAGGTACAGGTCCTGATGGGTTCACCACCACTAGGTAGTAGCCACTGGAGGAAGAATCTAAAGATGGAGATGTTGATCCTATGACCTTCATGGCACTCCCCTCATCCCCTGGGCCACTGTATCCCTCTGTGTCTGATGTCTCTTGACCGGAGGTACCATGGCCAGCTGCTTCCCAGTGATTTTGGCCCTGTTTCCTCCATTTGCCTGTGCTGATGCTGAACATTTAAAGACAAATAGGGTAACTACATGTACCTGAACACACTTGAACAATTGCTTTGATTACCAAATATTACTCTAATGCACAGTAGCCCACAGCCACAAGCCTCCACAAATTGTCTCCAACAGTTTGTAACACCATATGCTTGCATGCAACATGAACTGTGAACAGATGCCCACAGGAAAATCAGAATCACAAACAACTTCATTTGCATCAGTGAAGTTGTGCAATCACAATGCCCATGGAGCAAGTAGGAGACCATGTCACCTTGAATGGTTTAGTTTATGTAGCATCCCACAGTAACCTGTTGGCACAAAATAGGATGGCAATGCCAAGTTCAATCTCACAGAATCTACACAAGGTCTTGCATCCAGCTAATCTTCATATACCAAATACCACATCATGATGAAATGATGGCTAAATAACCCTGCCATGTTGCAGCAGCAACAAGTGCAGTAGCTAGAAGAAAGTGACAAGGAAACACCTATGTCACACTGTTAAAAATCCCCAATGGTAAATTCACAATATGTACATTGACTAAATAGTCTCATGGAAGTTGTATCAATGTTGCTCTGATAGAGAATACTTCTTGCACAGAAATGTACATTGGAGACAATTTGGGCAAAACGACTGGGAGATTTGTCTACGAATATCCACACCACAATGAATTAGCTAGACCAAATGAAATCATCTTTTTGATTGGTACTGCTGGGAATGCCCTACTTAGATTGCATAAGCAAAAGATACTAGTCCATTGAATGTTGTAGATGCTTATGGATTCTCCAGTACCTGTAGAAGGCCCTTAACATGTTGCTCCACTTGGATGCACATCACTCTCCCTTTTTGTCATGTAAACACAGATTCCCTTGGATGAATGTGTGTACATAACCACATATGATTGCCACATTCCTGCAAGTCACTCCCTGATTCATGTCAACAGTTAGGTAATTATCCTTCACCATTTAACACATGTTAAGCACTTCACCAAATGATTCTACATCAATGGCATGGAAATGCACCTTGTGAGTCAAAACAGTAGTCCTACTTGACACTTTCTTCATTGTTTCTGCAATTGTACAATGCCAAATTACATGGAGTGAACGGAAAAGGGTATGTGTGAGCCCTCAAGCAATGGTGACACACTCCTGTCTGTGGCACCTCACGAACTGTAGGTCCATCATATATGTATAATTCCTAACACATGTTGGCATGCACACATATGTGAGGGAATCAGACTTCATACCATGAAGTTAGGCAAGCCATGCATGAAGCAACAGTGAAAATGATATGGCAAAAGTGAAAGGTGCACATGCTAACATGTAGGCACAAGGAATAATGGCAACCAAAATCATGTCAAAGGACATTCACCACTTACCAAGGGAACATTTCTTTGTGACTGCAGCCAAAGGGCAATGTATGCTGTGTCACATGCATGATGGTCACCTTCCGATGAGAGACAGTAGTGAGGTACCAGCACTCGTGACTCACTGAAGACATGTGGCCTGTGGGGGACAAATGGCAATATACTCACTTGAGAAGACACACTGCTGTGCACATTGGTCTATTACCACATGTTGTATGTTGTTGGGGCTGATGCACTGAAGACAAGTGGACTGTTGGGTGCAAATGACAGCTACACCAATAAACAACATGAACTGATTGATCACTGTTCTTAGTCATGTGTTGGCTTTAAAGAGTAAATTTGTTGTGGACTATACACTGTTGTGTCCTAGGTCACTTAGCCAATAGGCAAAGCACATTAGCATGCTCAAACTTTCATACCTCTACAAAAAAAGGACTAATCTTGTGTGTCACACATGACCCATCTCCAGTCTTTAGGGGGGGTGGCATACTTCAACACTTCAACTTGGTAATGTAACAGGCATGAATATAGCCAGGACTCACCCTCTTGTAGCTGCTGTGCTCACCTCAAATGCCCATCAAGCTTTGGGTGGGAATCCGCCCGAATGTGGGCCATCGGGGGGATTCAGGCACTGGCTTGCACCCTGCCCACATTGGGAGGGCAGCCCCAGTTGGGCCTCAGCGATCTTCTGTGGCCACTGTCTCAGGTCCTCCCACCTCTTGCAACAGTGGAAGCTCCATCGGCTATGGATCTCCAGGGTCTGCTCCCTCTGGGTGATGGCTCTCCAAATTCCTTTCTTCTGATAGGCATAGACTGTATGGATGTAATAGGCAAATGAAAAGGTTACAATTCAATTTTTGTGGACAGCTGGTTGTGTCACATACATTTCAGATACACCAAACACAAAACATTTGTAATTCTCAACACACCACAAGTGTAAAGCACACATGTTGAGAACAGGAACATAAATACACACTTTCAGAGACATCTGCTGACTGACCCACTACCCTGCCCATGGCCTACACTGACTAAGCAAGTCTACTGGCATTAGGTAGCCCAGGCTCAAGCAACATGTATTGTGATGTTAGTCACAATAATACACAACACGCCATTGTAACCTTCTGAAGGGTCAACCTATTGGGCCTGATTAAACAACACATTTACATCAACCCACATTGACTCACTGCATACAGTCCCTACCTTAAGATTTAAGTGACAATGACAAGCTTGACATGAGTGGCACAGAAAATCTCTTCCCTGTTCATGGGTGGACATGTGGGCTACCCAATGTAATCTCATACCACTTCAGAGTGGTTTTGTGTGGTATGTTCTTGAAGCACAGAACACACCTTTTACCATATGTGGCAATCCTACAGAGATGGCATCCATAAAATGAAGGTAAGTTTGACCTGATTGGTTTCATGTAACAGAGCTAATGAGCCACATATCATGCCCTCCCCTGAACCACCCAAGTTTCTGCACTGTAGGTTTGTCACTTGTGACATAGACACTGACAATCAGGCTCAATGCAAATATGTTCTAGTTCAGGGAGTTATGACAGTACCCATTCCTAATGCAGTCAATGTACAAAGGCTTTACTATTGAAGAATCACTTTGGACACATCCAGGGTCCTGCACGTCTACAGGAAGTGGGCCAGGTGCCACAGTTGTATAGCCACAGTAACTCTACCCCCAGCCTGGCCTATGTCTCATAATGTGAGAAACATTTGACAGGCCCTGGTCTCTACAGACTGAGCATACAGAACCTACATGACACTCATTTGTTTCATCATTGCTATGCATGACAGTACATCCTGTGTCCATCCTCCATGTGGGTTCAGGGTTTGCGTGGGGGCCTGAAGGTCACAATGATTTTTACGTGGTTCTCATATAACAGTTTGACAAGGCCAGATGTGGACTATGTGATCTGTGGGACTATGTACATTGCCAACAAGATCCTCAAATGACTAAAACAACATACATACACAGCTCATGCTGTAATGCACATACATGTAGTTTTACATTTACAACCATCAAATTCAAAGATATTCAAAGATATGTCATTGTATGGCTATAAAGTCTCCTTGCCTAGATATATGAATGGAACAGAACACACGCACAACATAATGGTAACATGAAATACATAGAGTATTTGTCTCCACTACCAGCATGATGTACATCCCATATAAGGAACACAAAATTTGACAACAGGTACCCAAAAAGACTCACTGGCCCTCAGATGCACATTGTAGCCTATGAGGAAGTAGTGGATGGTGTTGAACCTAGTCAAATATGCCTATGAGGATCTTACCTGCTCCTCTGAGCGTACCATACAGGGGAAGGACCCACTCAACTAGCCTCTCCAGCTCCTCAGGAGAGAAGGCAGGGGCCCTTTCACCTAATACACTGACTCTGTGAAGTGGGGACAAAACGCTGCTGGTAATTTTATTAACTTTTATTAACTCTTGTGAATCACTTTTTATAACGTGACATATCTGTGGGGGGACAAATCGCTGCAAGTAATTTTACAGTTTTAAGAACCAGTTCTTTTTTTTTAAAACTTGGCATTTCTTTTGGCTTTTACTTATTTTATCTAATTTGTACAGCTTTTATGGCAGCTTTTACGGGTCTCTAGGCCCATTTAGCACTTCTCCCTGTGTTTAGTGCTAGTGCTGACTCGAAGATGCCATTTTGGTTGGTGGTCTAGTGATTGACCTATGTTCGGCATTTATTGAGCCTGGGGATGTTGATCACACTGACTCGGTGAAGTGGGGAATAAAACGCTCCTGGTAATTTTAATAACTCTTGTGAATCACTTTTTATAACTTGACGTATTTGTGGGGGAACAAAACACTGCTGTTAATTTTACAATTTTAACAATTTTAAGAACCACTTTAAAAACAAAAACTTTACATATCTTTTGGCTTTTACTCATTTTGTCTGATTTGCACTGCTTTTGCAGCATACATTAATACTTCTGGCTGTGTCTAGTGCCGATGCTGCAGCGAAGACGCATTTTGGGTGCTGATCTAGTTCTTGTCCCAGGATCAGCATTTAAAGAGCATGGGAACGCAGATGTGCTGCGTGTGCATGCAACAGTTGCGCCGTAGTCACCATGAAGGCATGCCTAAGGTAAGCCAGTCTGCGCCAGTCCACGGAACCTTGGTCAAAATGGGATTCAAAAGTACTCTAGGGCCTGCTTTTTTTAACTAAAAATGGGTAAGCCTAACAGTGTAACATTTTTGATCCTGGTCATGACTTTGAAGTCTTTCATTGTGGTTTTTGCCATTGGTCTTGTCTAGAGAAACTAACTGTATTAATAAGTGATGCAAAGATGTTTCACTCACTCCATCCTTAAGCCAAGAAAGGCATAAATACACATTCTCTCATTTTAAAATTAGGTTGAAATTTTTAATTATGTAGAAAACCTCTAGTCCAACATGTCGTATCTGACAGAGACATGGGCTGATGATAGGTCAAGACGAGACATGGTTGGATACTCGATTGTGAGACTAGACCGAGTTGGTAAACGGGGGAAGGCCTCGCAGTAATTTTTCAAGACCACCTGGAAGTGGTATGTGACCCTGTCACAACAATGGGATATGAAGCAATGTTTTTTCAGGTGCAAATTACCTGACTGATCCTTCTTTAATGGTTTATTGGTATACAGACCTTCTGGTCCAAAAACAGTTTTTTAAAGAAAATGTGGGAGACATGCTTGAATCTTTTATGCAGTAGGCAAATTTTACTATTTTAGGGAATTTTAATTTTCATTGTGAGGACATGAACAACAAAGAAATTGAACTATTTTTGCACATTCTAAATAGCTTCAACCTTTCTAAATTGGTGACTCCCAGTACACGTAACACTGGCTATGTATTGTGTGTATTTTCTTGAATAAGCAAGATCTGAAGGTTGATGACATTGTTCCTATCACATGGTCAGATCATAAGAATGTTATTATTATTAGTAGTATTGTTATTATTATTGTTATTATTATTATTATTATTATTAATTTACATAATTTGTAAAGCCCATGGCTACCATAAAGATTTCCCAGGGCTGACTGAAATATGTAATGAATCACTCCAGAATACCCATTTGAAGGGGCAGTTATTTAGAAACCCAGTGTTTAAAACAACCATGTCTTTAAAAGTTTACAAAGTGCAAAGATAGAATCATATTCTCTCAATGTTACAGGCAAGTTATTCAAGAGTTTTGGCCCCAAATAGGAAAATGCATGGCCTCCTTGGTGGGATTTTTGAAATCTGGGAATTATAGCTATCTTCAGATGGATAGACAGCAACAGGCGTTTCAGGGAATATCCAGACACCAAGGATCTTAAATAAATGGGTTTGGTGTTATGTAGGCATTTGTGCATATAGAACAGTGCCTTAAATTGCACCCACCACTCAATGGGCAGCCAGTGGAGGGATCTTAGGAAATTGACAGTACCCGAAAACCTAGGTGGGTGTAGCAAAAGACATGCAGCAGTACGGAGGTATTTAGGTAATGATTTTGTCACCCCTGAATAAAGGATGTTCTCATAGTCTGCCCTAGAGATAACTAGGGTTTGTAATAGAGTTCGCTTAGCTGACGTAGGAAGGTAGTAGAGAATCTTATTGAACAAATTCAGTATGTAAAAACAAGTGGCTTCTACTTTGTTAATCTGCTGACTCATAGAAGGTTGGTGATCCAGCCAGACTCCAAAATTCTTTATGACAGGGACAGGATTAGGAGGATTACCCATAGATGTAAGCCACAAGTGTGTGCCACAGGAGGTTGAAGGGTTACCCACCAACAAGACCTCCGTCTTGACTCCTTTTACCCTTAAAAAGTTCACACCCATCCATGCTGAAACTTGGGCAAGACAAGAAGGCAAAGCTGTGATATTCTGGTTCTCTCTAGATGACAAAGATGCAACAATTTATGTATTATCTGCATACGAAAAGTCCACAGTTTTCCACAATGTCTGCCAAAGATCTGACATATAAGTTAAAAAGCAGAGGACTCAAAGTGGAGCCCTGAGGCACATCTGAAGTTAGAGAGAATCATTTTGACCTATGTTGGTTAGTATGTACCCGAAAGTTGCTATTGTCCAAGAAAGATTTAATCCAAGCAAACGCAGTGTCTTGTATTCCCATTTGTTCTAGTCTTCTTAGGAGCATATTATGGTTAACAGTATCAAATGCTGCACTGAGATCTAACAAAAGCAGTGCAGCAGCACTGCCTTCATCCAATTGGTGCCTCAAAAACTCTATGAGCTCAAGGAGAGCTGATTCGGTACTATGATCTGCTTGAAATCCAGATTGAGATGGGTGGAGTAAGTCATTCCATTCTATGGGGGTCATTATGAACATGGCGGTAAACACCTCCGTGTTCATGCTGGCGGTCTTTCCATAGATCGCCATCCACCCTGGGACCCTGCCGGCTGCACAAAGAACATTCTGCTGGGCGGAAACATTGTTTCCGCTCACTGGCTCAGCAGAATGCAGGGCCGGGACATTGCCGACGGCTTTACATGGAGCCACCATCAATGCTGCTGTGCTGCGGATGCAGCAGCACCCGTCTTGCAGATCACTGCCCGTAAATCGGGCAGTGACCTGCATGACAGGGCTCTGCACTGGGGCCCCTGCACTGCTCAAGCCAAGTCCAGGGGCAGTGCAGGGGCCCCAGGAGCACCGCTCCGCCAGCCTTTCACTGGTGGGGGAACCTTCCAGGGAAAGGCTGGGGAAATCGGGGTACATTATCCGGAAGGCAGCACTGCTTGCAGCACTGTTGTCGGATAATGTAATCCACCATCGTCAGGCTGCCTGACGGCGGTAGCCTGGCGGTGGCGGAGGGCCCCTGTGTTCATAATATGCCGGTTCAGATTGCCATGCTGGTGACGATCTTTTCCACTGTCACCAGCATGGCGGTCTGAACGGCCAAGTTCATAATGAGGGCCTAAGTTTAGTCTTGAGACTATACATTCTACCATTCAGACAAGCAAGCATATGCAATTTAAAGGAGTTCAAGTTTGGAACTCTTGAGCAGTCTTATCCTCATTTATGAAAGATGCCAAACTCACAGCAGGTACATTTTCTGAATGATTAGGAGCTGCAGTCACTCAAGTGAAAATCATTAAAAATCACAGGAGTACACCCTCTGCCCCTTGGTTTTCTTTGGTGCTCAAGGAGCTCAAACATAAATGCAGAAGACAAGAAAAGGTGTGGAGGAAGGAGTACAATGTGGAAGAAAAAGTGAAACATAAAATCCTTATTCAAGATTATAAATATTTGATTGCCTGCCTCTGAAAAGAATAATGGGCAGATTTAAAAACCCTTTGTACCATATCTTGCCACATAAGTGGCTTTTTTTGTTTATGCTAATATGGCAATATTATGGCAAAAACACCTCACCATACTTACAAAGTGGCACAATGCATGCAATGCACCACTTTGTAACCCCTTGTGCCACTTTGTGCCCGTGCCAGGCATAATGTATGCAAAGGGGGCGTTCCCCTGTTAGAAGGGCTGAAAAAATGCCTCAAATAAATCTAAAATATTTCTTTGCGCCATTTTTTTTTAGCATTTTCAATGCCTGCATGGAGCAGGAGTTAAAAGGGGACACACCATTGGTTACAATGGGCCCCTATACACTGTTCAAGGTTAGGGCAAAAATGTTGACGCTAACACTGAACAGTACATCAATAGCATCAAAAATTCTGATGATATTGTTCCTTACCCTGCACCATGGTGATCGGTAGGGGGGACTACTGTCCTATTTCACATATTCACCCACCAGCTAAGGTTCTGGAAAAACACATGAGTATCATCTTGTCCAAATTTGTAGTGAAGAATAATGTATTAGATTTAGCACAGTTTGGTTTTAGGCCAAATTACAGCACAAAGGCTACCCTGGTTGTGTCCACCGACCAAGTGAGAAGCATAATGTATGGGTTGGGAAGGCTGCCAAGATTTTACTAGACTCGGCAGCAGCTTTTCACATTGTCATCCATGAGATTCTGATGGAATGCCTGACGGAAATTGGAATTCGAGGCTCAATCTTACTGCTGCTTTCTTCCTTTATTTTTCAGAGGGAACATACCGTGGCTCTGGCTGATCTGGGTTCTAAGTCTTTCAAACTGCGCTGTGGAGTCCTGAAGGGCTCATCTTTGAGTCCTACTCTTTTTATCATTTATGTAGCTCCGTTGATTAAATTAATTTGATCCTTTGACTTCACTGCCGTAGCATATGCAAATGACACACTGCTCATTGTGACTTTTTTCGAATGATGTAGAAGAGATAGCCCTTTGTTTCAATATATGTGTGGAGGTGATTGTTTATTGGATGAATGTAAAAAGCCTTATGCTCAATTCTCCAAAAACTGAGTTTCTTTTTTTTTGGAAGAACTCCTAATCTTGGAACCAATCTTGGTGGCCTCAAATGCTGGGCTCTCTCCCCATACAGAATCTAGTACAAAAAACCTGGGAATAATCTTTAATGCCAGACTGTCTCTCAACACGCAGATAAATAAACTTACCTCCTTCGGCTTCTTTCTGCTGCATAAAATTAGGAAGGCTCATTTGCATATTCCTTTTGAGCTGCAAAAACAGTGGTACAGCTCTGATCCCATCTAGACTGTACTATTGTAATGCCCTTTATGTAGAGATTAACCATCATTCTTTGAAAATACTTCAGTGCTGCCAGAACACAGCAGCAAGGCTTTTAAAGAAGATCCCTAAGTTTCAGTCAGTATCTGGGAAATTAAAAGAGCTCTTCTGTCTATCAGGGAGAATGAGGGTCAGATTCAAAGCTTTCTGTCTTGCTCATAAAACTCTGTACGAAGCTGCCCCAGACTATTTAAAGAAAACTTTAATTTGGTACAACCCCAGCTGGCTACTGATATAGTCCAACTCTAGAACAATCAATGTTTGTAAAATCAGGAACTCTAATGGGGTGAGGGGCAGAAGATTCATCCACTCTACAGCCTATTCATAGAAAAATCTATCGGAACAGCTGAGAGGCCAATTCAATTTTCTGAGTTTTAGAAAACAGCTTAAAATCTGGCTGTTCTCATGCCCATTAAGAAAGATTTCATCTACACTCCAGCTTCAGTTATTTGATTAGTCAGTGTGTTAGTTTATCAGTGCCTAGATGCCATTTGCATTTGCGTGCTTTATAAATTCATCATCACCTGCTTGGCATGGAATGATTGCTCCCAGAGATGGCACGTAGCAGTTGAACTGCTGGAGGGGTTGATGGCAGCAGTGTTAGTAGTCAAGTAAGTGATATAGCAAAATGCTGAATACATGTACGCCATGTACACGGTCACCACTGCCGATGACCACAGCCATTGGCCCGCGATCATCACAGTCCCCAACTTTAGCCTATGGCTGTATTTACAGCAGTTGAGATCGCCCACCATGTGGTCAACTTCCGCCGGCAGTTGCTTGCGGGCATCTGCCACTTTGGAGGTTGTAAATACAGTATTGGGCCATGTTAAATGCATCACAACATCAATATATGTGTCAGAGCATCACAAACAGTCTAAAGCAGTCTTTTTGAGTAAGTTCTACTAAACAATCACCAGTGTAGTGTGTGGCTGATCACGGATGGCTACTATGGTGGTGCACTGTCCACCGGTGGTGTCAGTATTTTTGGTGGTTGAAACAGAATGTTAAGGTTCAAGGGCCACATGAGCAGCAGGTAAATGGGTGAGGTCGAACTCCATGTTGTTGACACGTGTACACAACCATGGGAATCACAGTTGGCCCTTGAGCAGTAGACAGCTTTGATCTGTAATGGTTGTTATGTATTTCCAATCAGTAATGATTTCTTACATGATTTTGGTCCTATTCATCATGTATGTTGGTGTGGACATGGTGTCTAATGCTCCAATTCATGTAATTCCACAAATAGGTACCTTGGGAGAGGGAGGAGTTGACAAACTCCAGTATACTGTCCATTGCCAGACCTTCAAGCAATGGAAGAACATCACATCATTAAACAGTTCTGTCTCAATAGGCAAACTATTGTGGATTTATGTTGTCAATTGGAGCCAGATCTGATGCCTGTGAACACCAATCCAACATGCATACCACCCATTGTGAAAGGCATTATTTTGAAAAAATGGGGCAACCCAGTACCCTGGGACCTGGGTAAGTGGATAATATGACAAAATACGTTTTGGTCCCTCTGGGGGAAGGATATGAATTAACCTCCACGACAGTTGTTGTACCATAAATAACTTTCTATACCAATGGGGTTTGTGAGTAATATATCACATTTATTAGAAACTTAAATTCAACAATTTAAAGTAAAGTAATCAAGGTGCTCCTGTATAACAGTGCAGTGTGAGTGAATGATGTGTTAGTATAAGTGTTGCAGTGCTATTTATATGAAAACTAAAACCAAACTGTGGTTAAAAGCATGAGGTCTTAAATAAGCAACTATAGCCATAGGTACTGTGAGCCTGCTGAATCTTTCAAAAGTCAATCCATAATTTCTGATACAATGTAGATGTTTCCACCCCAATCAAAGAAATGAATTCATAAAATGGGCTTTGTCAGTTGCTTTGCTGAATATGTAGTCAGTGGTCTCCCTCCATTGGCTAACTGCCTCATGGGGACCGCCATGTCGACTGCGTGTTTGTAATAGGCTTAGTGTCTGACCACGCACTGACAGTGCTGGCGTATGGACCGCCAAGATAGCAATAAGCCATGCTGCTGGCGGTCACCTTTTTGGCTTGGTGGGGGATGGTTCTTCCTGTATACACTGTGACACAGTGGTCTGGGGACCGAGGGCACCTCAGTGTTTTTGGGACTGCGAACATACCGGTCTGGCGGTCCGACCGCCAAACTCGTAACCGGGCCCTTAGTCACTTTTTTAGAGCTTGGATTCCTCCAGTGTGGCAAGGCTGGAAGCTGAACAGGGCTTCATGAGGCTGAATATTTTCTCCATGACATCCTGCTGAAACAGAAATGCTGTTATGGAAATGTTCTGTGTGGAAGCAACTTGAATCTTTGGCCTAACTGCAACATTCCTTCATTGGTTTGACTTAGCTGGTTGGTCTCAGTCTTCTGTCAGTTCTCCAGGCAAAAATCCTTGAAAATGTTTCTAAGTTCTACCTTTTAGTTTTAGGCAGGAGGAGTGCACTCTAACAATTATCTAAGGGCCCTATAATCTTAGGGACCTAAATTAGGGCTCAAGACTCATGCCAAGAGAACCCATAAGCAGGACCCAGTTGGTCAGCTGTACTCTTCAGGAAAGTGGGCTTCTTGTAGCTTTTGTGTCTCTGTGAAGTAACAGGAGGTCTGCCAGCTGACCCTTGAAGTCCAGCCTTTGAGGGTGTCCTCACAGGTCACAACAGCAGGTGAAATCCTTCTTTTGTCTTTCACAGGTGGTCGTGAGGTGTTTTGAAGAGAGTAGTAGGGTGACACTTTTATACCCAGTGCCAGCCTATATGCAGAGGAATCTCCTGGGAGAAATTTTTCATTTGCAGTACTTACTGTGTGTTTTAATGTAAACTATCTCACAGTGCAGCTATCTAAATAAAAACAATATTGCATCACCTTTCTACCTCTCTTCAGAGCTGCTTGGGCCTACCCAGGGTTGTGGCTACGATAATGGATAAACCCTCCCTTTGTTAGATGGTTCCTACAAATTAAGTACAACTGTGTATTAAGTTAACATAAACTTCAGGATGTAGCGACTTGGGCCTCATTACGAGTTTGGCGGTCAATGGACTGCCAAACTCATGGTCGCAGTTGGACTGACACACTCCTGGGGGCCCAACCACCAGTTTATGATACTGGTCATCAGACTGCCATGAGATTATTGTCCCCTCCGGGATCCCAACAGGTTGGTGGCGGTCGAAGGCCTGGTCAGCCATGGAGGTGCTGAGTTTGGCACCGCCGTGCTGATTACGACTTCACTTTCCAACCAGCCTTATTATGGATGGGTGCCTGCCAAGAAAAGACTGTCAGAAAGCCAGTATGTGGCCATGGGGGGCCCTTGCACTGCCAATGAACATGTTGCGAGCAGTGCAATGGCCCCCCGTCCGCACCCTTGGAATGAGCACTGTCTGCTATGCAGACAGTTTGCATTCAGAGGGTGCTTGTGTGCGATGGCATTTTCACCGGGCTGGCTGGCAGAACTGTCATAACACAATGATTCTGCCAGTCAGCCCGGTGGAAACACCATAATGTAACAGGGGTGAGGCCGCTAGCCTGACAGCAGACTTACCCCCGCTGTGCTGGCGAGATCATAATCAGGCCCTTAGTCTATCCACACCATCAGAAAATGTTGACACAATTCCTAGCTAGCTCACAGTGTTCCAGGAGAACCCCCAAACTTACCTGGGTACCAGATGGTATCAGCAACCTCGAACATTACCACTCGGAAACAGATCTACCCTTTTGCTGCTACTTTGCATACACAAGGTAAATAATAGAAAGGTGCAAAAATGCCTTTTCAAACTTTTATTAAAACAATCATATTCTTTTATTCAAAGCATGAGCTGTGATTATTACACAGATGAAACAAAGCATTATAATCAGCATTATGAGAATGGTGAAAAAGATAAACAGTTCAACCATGCTAAAGTTACTATGTTGCTACACTCTTACTGACTACTACAGATACTATTGAGAGCATAATGGAAGCACCCTCTGACAAATCCATTGAGATAGCCTAACCCCAATACCTGAGCATGATGTGCCAGGAAGCCAGTCTGATGTAAAGCAGGCTATTGTCCTTTGCAGAATGGAGGTCACAATCAGCAGGACTGCATCTCAATCACAGTGCTCCATGGTCCAGGATAATCCCAGCAGAGGTGCTTTTCTGCTGAATACAAAGCAAAGGCTGTTTATATAATAAAATAATTGTTCATATTGCACTGTGTCAAAACTGCAGAGCTGGTTTATCTGTCTCCATCAGACAACATAATACAAAGGCATCGCATTCTACATGCCCAGCCTTGAACAGAGAGTACAGAATACATGGCAGCAACGCTTAATATGACTAAGCTGCATGCACAGTATTTTCTCAGTATATTGTTGTACAAATGTAAAAATATGTAAACAGTCACCATTAGGAACGAATGTCAATCTAAAAAGTGAAATCTAAAATGGAGACTCAGCATGGGCCCTTATCCACTTCACTACAGCTTGGGGTCACTTCATATCTGTTCTGAGGTAGCTCCCTCTCACACTGACCTTAGAGAAAGGCTCACTATGAGGTCAAAAGGAAGGCAGGTTTATGTGTGAGCTACATTTCTGAGTGACAGTATAAGCTTTCATTCAAGACCAGGACGGCGGTGGACACAGCCCCCAGACCATCCTGCTCAAGGAGAAAATAATCTCCCCACACCCAAGCCCTTTGTCCAGTGTTTGGGACCAATGCACATCTCACCACAGGAGGGCCATTATCAGGTGACACTGAACACTGACAGAAAGGCACATTTGGCTCAGGCAGGAAAGTGGCAACTCTTTAAAAGTACCATTTTCAAAATAGTAATATAGATGCTGACAACTGTTAAGTTGAATTTTAAATGACCTTTAAAATAAGTCCTTGAATCATTTTTCTAGCTATTCTCAAATTGAAGAAATGCATTATAAGGTGTTCTTAGATCTTTTCTATTGGAGATCCAGCTTTACTGCAATGGAAAATGACTTAAGAGATTTTTCAGTGGCAGGGCATGTAACTCATAAGTCTCCATACACTACTTTTTCAATACCATGCACCCTGCTCAGTGAGCCTGTAGGGCCTGCTTTAGGGGTGCCTTATAAGTATTAAATGTGAAGGCTTAGGTGCAACAAAAGGTTTATTTTTCCAAGTCAAATTTCAAGTTTTAAACATGTCTGCCCAGGCTGCAGGGGCAAAACTGGAGACATGTTTTGCATTGTCACTTTAGAGGTGGCCCAACATGTGCTGCAGGCCAGAAGTAACATTTAACTTACAGGTCCAGGTTACACTTTTGTACCATCTACTAGGGATGTATATGTAAGTTAATTATGACAATCTGGAGTGTAGCCAGTTCCAGCAAAATTGAGGGGGCCAGAGTACATGCACTTGGGCTTGATTATCAGGGCCCCAGTATGCAGAGTCAAAATTGTCCAGCTTAGAAAACAATTATGATGGCCAAAAAGAGGCCTTTTTCTACAGACATCAATGCTGTTGAAAATATTTCTGATCAAAATGTTGTTCTGTCTAACAAATTAATCAATAAACATGAATGAAGAGTGATTGAATGTTTTAAATGAAAATGTAATCTATGTTAATTGTTTTAGAGGCTTAATGGACATTTTATATGGACTTCAAATTTTGAATTAATTGACATGTCAAATCAATGTGCTTCACCATAATTAAGGTTGCGTTTCAATGACTTTTCAGCTAATGGTAAGTTGAAGTGAATTCCAAGGTGAACCTTTCTTCTCCAAAATCCACTTCAGAGTACTTCATAGTTTAATAAAAGCAGGAACACCAAGGGCCAAATGTTCAAAGCATTTTAATGGTTGTGAATGGCCCATCAGGCCTTTGAGACCAGAAGAATGCATTTTGGCATGTACCAAAGGCAAAATGTGAGTCAGTAACTTGTAATCAACTTCCATTTAGCTCTTCCGAATCAGTATTAGGAAGGGGCATATTTAGGGTTTCCCTTACTAATATCCAATAGCACTGGCATGGAAGAATGTTTTGCGAGCGGAATGCGGTTGCAAAATATTCATACTTTACCGACTGTGAAGGAGACGGTAATCCATTCGCATATAGGAAGGGGTCCCCAAGGAACCCCTTCCTCTTTGTGAAATGGGCCCCAACATTTTTCAAGAGCAGGCAGTGGTCCCAGGGACCACACCCTCCTTTTAAAAAATGAAAAGGATATTTAACATTTTTTGTTTGAAATACATACTGTTTTCCTTTAGGAAAAATGGGCTGCATTTAAATAAAATGGCTTTATTTGAAGAACAGTCACAGACATGGTGGTCTGCTGACTCCAGCAGGCCACCATCCTTCTGAGATTCAGCCATTCCCAATGGGTCGCAAATTGCGACTTGACTCATAAATATTAATGAGTCAGGTCCCTTGCGACCCATTTGGGAATCATAAAAAGTGTCTCACTCACTGTTGTACATCAGTCTTTGCAACTCGCAATTTTTGAGTTGCAAAAAAATGCAAATTGCAAGTCGCAAAGACTGAGGGTCGTACATCTGGCTCCAAATTATATCCCACAGTATTCCGTGAACTGCTGTAGGAATGTTAGCCTAAACATACTCCTCGGGCTTTCCTTTCATTAGCAATTCTGTTCAGCTGTTAAAACTCAATCAAAATGGTTATAACAAATGACCCCATCCAGATTTAGGGTTGCATGACAGAATATAAACAATAACAATATTGACGTACTGGAATATTGTATGAAAATTCTAAAATATTGTGTTTACTTAACTTGAATGCAAACTGGCAAAATACTGTGTGAAATATATAGGTAAATGAGATATCATCCAAAAAGTTAAGTGAAATGAAATTCAGCCCTAAGGTATCAATCAATCAAGATAATCTTCATTCGGTTAATTACTCAACCATAAATGCACAAGAAGTAAATATGGAGGACAAACAAATATTATTATACAATACAAGTAGGATCTAAAAACACCACACAGACGAGTCTTAATTATCTCTAGACCTCTAACATTATATAACCATGAAAGACTAAAAGACTCAAGAATAATATGGAAGAGCACCAAGAAGCTGCGCAAAAGATTGAACCCTTCCATTTACAGACAAAGTGCATATGTGCCATGTTAAAAACAAGCTCATCGGGGGCTAATAAAAATGTATTTCCTTCATAACTGCATGTTCTTGAGCATCAGGGGAAATGGGCAACCTAAGTCGGTGATCGGGAGAAAGGTGTGTCTTTGTTACTAAACCGTAACTATCAGCCCAACCTTCCATAGATTTTCTACACTGAACAGCCACTCGAATGAAAGAGATAACTCTAACGCACGTCTCCACTTCGCACAACAGTTGCAAGAGGAAAAGTGCTTGCCTACATTTGCGATGCCCTAACTTAATCAAACGTGACTTAAGAAAAGTTCTAAATTGTAAAGTAAAAATCCACAGACGAACTTAAAATGAAGCAAAGACTGCTCCCCCCGACCATCACATGCACATTGCGGTAGGGGATTCCCGATCAGTCTGCCTTCACCCAAAAAACACAATAGCCACCACATCGTGCTTGCTTTAAAATGAAACAAGAGGGACCTCTCCCAATTTGTAAGGGGTAGAAACATATAAAAAGCTGACTCGCAGGTTCCGAAGAATCTAAAATAATATAAAACTGACACTTTATTTAATTTGTCTTAAAGTCTATTCCTCAGTGCAATATTCTAGGTATCGACACCTTACAATCAACCTGTCGCTCTTGCTATTTGACATTGGGGACAATACAAAGTTGTCCAATCCGAATACGCTAAAAATTCTAAATACGTAAATGATCCAAGGAATGGAGAGCCCATTTGCTAAACTGAGGCAATCCATTATTATACTTCAATGCAAAGATGCAGCTGGATTCAACCACACTCTTACCCACATCAACGAAGGAGCCAAACTTACTACATCAGTGTTACAATTAAGGCTAAGCTCAGACTGCATTATATAACTTGAGCTAATGGGGAGACTTGAAGAAGCCTGCAAAAAATACGGGATTCCTCACTTTACAGGGACCTAATATTGCAAAAGCCCCAAACTGCAGCCTCATAAGTAGCCGCAGGAACGCATTGAGCATAATAGATATTAAACAGTGGAAGGATTGAACCCTTTGTCCCATCCATAGGCAAACTAAATAATTTACTAGCGGCTCTGCTTAACCTTAAGCGGGCTAGATGCACCTGGGGCAGCCACAAACCCTTAGAGTTGAAATTAACTGTTAAATAATTAAAATCATGAACACGCTCCAAAAACTGCCCCTTGATTTTAAGCCTTACCAGACCCACATGCCCTGCCCTGCCCTGTGACTTCCCATAGTTAGTGGTAAGGTCCAAGCTACTCATAAAATCCACAAAATGTTTTACCATTGTCCAAAGTGCGTTTCAGGGACGTGCCAACAACACTGCATCATCTGCGTATAAAAGTATCAGGACCTGCATGTGGGCAATCCCTGGGACCACAATTCACGCATAATGCATCTTACTTATGTAAACAGAAATAAGCAGCGGGCCATAATACACCCCTGCTGGACCCCACGTTTCAAAGGGAATTTCACAGACATGGCAGAAAGGTGGACATGGAGCGTATGCAAAAGGTTTCCTACGGATAAATACAACCCCATGTTTAATAACATCATCCACAGTTTGGTTCGATTCAAATGATCGATTGAGAGCTCCATAATGGCCAGGTATAATGGGCCGTTCTCAACCAATGTATATTTCTCAATACCGAAACCCAAATTGGTAAGGACAAAGGGCCAGATGTAGGAAAGGAATTGCAACTCGCAAACGGCAAAAACTGCCGTTTGCGAGTTGCAAATTACATTTTCCTATGCAGAAATGCATTCTGCGAGTCGGACCGACTCGCAAAATGCATTTCAGAATCGCAAATAGGAAGGGGTGTTCCCTTCCTATTTGCGATTCCTAGTGGTATGCAACACCATTTGCAACCGCATATGCGGTCGCAAATGGTGTTGCAGTTACCATCCACTTCAAGTGGATGATAACCCACTCGCAAATTGGAAGGGGTCCCCATGGGACCCCTTCCAGTTTGTGACTGGACCCAGAAACATTTTTTCAGGGCAGGGAGTGGTCCAAGTGACCACTCCCTGCCCTGAAAAAATACCGAAACTAAAGGTTTCGTTTTTTTTTAAGTGCAGCTCGTTTTCCTTTAAGGAAAACGGGCTACACTTAAAAAAAAAAAACTGCTTTATTTAAAGCAGTCACGAACACGGAGGTCTGCTGACTACAGCAGGCCTCCATGTTTGCGAGTGCCCATAGTCGGTATGGGGCCGCAATTTGCGACCCACCTCATGAATATTCATGAGGTGCGTCATTGCGACCCCATACCGACTTGCAGACGGTGTCTGAGACACCGTTCTGCATAACATTTTGCGACTTGCAAACAGCGAGTCGCAATGACTCGCTATTTGCAAGTCGCAAAATGTTATTTTGCTACATCTGGCCCATGGAATGCTATTCTCTTCAGCCCAAGATGTAAGACAATTAAAAAACACCCTGCCCTTTATCTTTACAACGCTATCTATTGAAGATATTGACCTATAACATTTGAGTGAGGCACAGTCACCCTTTTAAAATATGGGAACAATAGTAGACAAGGCCCAAGAATGACAGATCTTCTGATTCAAAAAGCTAACTATGTTGGTGGTCAGAGGGCCCCACAAATCAATTTTATATTTTATTGAATCCACTGGGACCCCAAAAGGACCTGGAGCTTTCCCACCAGAACATTGCTGTATCGCATCCTCCACTTCTCCAAGCAAGAATGAATGGGGCTAGGAGTTCCGCAATTGGGAGACCAAGGAATTACACATAGTCAGGTCCTCCTCCAGATGGTAAATTGAGCTAAAGTGGGAGACCCAGTCCGACTCAGGGCTATTATTTTGCAGATGCAGGTTATCAGGCACATATCTTTCCCTAATCCTATTCACAGTGTCCCAAAAGATCTTACTATGCTTTGTTTTAACAGCTAACTCCAAACATTCCCAATCGTACTTCAATAAGACCCTTTTCCTTTCCTTTAATGCTATCTTATACTTCAAATAGGCTGTCCGTACTGCATCCTCCACCTTCGGGCAGCTGTTAACACCCTCCTCAATCTGCGTATGGCCGAAGAACACTGAGCATCAAACCAACAGGGGCCTCCCATACTGGGTCTGGTTGGTTTATAAGAAGATATCTCATACTCTGCATCAAGCCAACATACCCATTAAACATACCCTCTTCACTAGTACTACTTAAAAAGTTAAAAAAATTGCTCTGTGTGGATCTTGAGAATGAGATCCAAAGTCCTTTCCGATGCTTTAAGATGCTAAATCAAACTTAGGCCGTCAGCGGAGTGTTCCATAACTCCTGTTGGTTTTGCAGGGCAAGTATGCTTGTGTATTGTAAGGGAGCCCCCAAATAAGAGTGTGTTATGATTCCCCCCCCCCACTCAGTCAGAACCACCTCCCCTCCAAAAAAACATGGCACAAAATTACAATTTACAAATATGTAATCAATGGCCAAACTCACTCCACGGCCTCTAAAAGATCGTCTAATCAGTGTATCTTCTCTGAAGTTGTTAATAAGATCAACCTGAATCAATTCGGTGATGTGGACTGCTAATTCCTTTCCCCTAACATCTTTACCTAGGCCAGTTGGTCCCTCAAATGGGTTTCTAATATCCATGTTACTATCCCTTAGCTTGGCATTAAAATCATGCACAAAATTTAAAAAGGCTGAACTTTACTAACATCCCCGGCAGACAGCATTCTGTCTAAAAAATTTAGCAGAGCACTAAAATGCATACATGGGTCATTCGCAAAGTCATTATTATAAAAATTTAGCACATAGAAGGAAAACTATGGCATTTTATCTTTTATACACAAAGATAACAGTGCAGAACTCTCTGTGTTGATAACTGTGGTATTTACCTCCAAACTCAAACTAACCCAAATGGTCAGCCCTTCCATCGCCCGACCTCATGCGGAGGGCAACAGTGGGGTAAAATGACATGTGAACACCTCGCAACAGATAGGACCCACGAACCATGTTTCCTGAAGGGCAGCAATATCATATCTTGATATATAAGCTTGCCAGAGTTTATTTCAAATGTTCCTCTTCAGCCCAGCAACATTCCAGCTTAGTATTGAGACAGGGTGAGCCTTACAATAATTAGGGCTACCACTATGTCCCACCCAACCACCCTTACCACCTGTCTCAGAAGTAGACACTTCTAAAATCAAGATGGGCCTCGGCTAATATACCTTTCTGTCTGGTATCAATCTACCCCAGAAAGTGCTTTAAATCTATTAAACATGGGATTTGCAGGAGAAAAATCTGGAGTGACCAATGGACCTCCCTCTATGCAAGCAAATATCTACTGACTAATCTTCCCAGTTGAAGACTCTGCCCCCAAAACAGGGCTCACAGACTGTATTTGCTGGACTGTGAGTCCCCTTGAGAGGGGGTAAATGAGAGATTTATAAAAGTAACCCATGGAACAGGGATTATCTTACTTCTCCTTGAAACATGGACACTGGGGTCAAACAAGATGTTGTGTTTCCGAAAAAGAAATCTGAAATTGACAAGAATACAATCACCCTCAATATCATGAGCATCAGGGCCAATCCAAGAGAATCTCTGCACCATTAAAATTTCACTAGCTTGGTACAGGGACAGCCCTCTACAACAAACAAATTAATCTAAAGTTTTGTTGAAAAGCTTATCATGGGACTCATGAGATCCTTGTTGGAGGGGGGGCACCTGCCAGAATTGCCACATATGAACAGGCGGCCCCGGGGAAGTTTCATAATTGCCTTGTTGGGCTCCGCAGACAAAAGCCCTTCGCTCTGGTGTGATCTAACCACCCCTCTTGAATTATGGTGCACAGCTCCTATATGTAAGGCAGACCTATTGTCTTTGTCACAAAGTTTCTAATAACAATAACCACATGAATAGTTTATATATTAACAAAAGGCATTGTTTCATAGAAGTGTTTGTCATAAAATATTTTCAATCAAGTCATTTAAAAAAATAAAAAGTTTGGAGTCTTTTTTTTAAATTTTCAGATCACAAAATGCAGCCACAGAGACAGCCACAAGAGGGCCCTGCACTCCAGCTGAAGTGCATACAGCTCCACCTCCGAGTGCTTTAAAAATATTGTAAAATCTCCTGAAGTCATGGATTCAATGACCCAGGAGACTTACTGTGTTTTTGTTAGTCACTGGGGGGCTGCTGCACTCCCTGCAGTGCTCCACAACATTAAACTAAATGCTTGGAGGTGTCTTGTCAGTGCATCACTATGAATAAAAAATATATTTTTAAAGTCCATGCAAGGCATTTTGGTGCACTTTGCAGATGGAGTAGTGAATGTGAAATAAGCAGCTACTCCGCTCAATTCATATTTATGTGTTTTATATTTATTTGAGGAGGGGGGTTGTAACCCTCACCCCAGCTGTGAAAGTGCCCTGGGAACCCTATCTCTTGAGGCTGACATTTATTTTTAAGGGACTTAGGCATGCAGACTCCTCTATAAGCATTCCATAGGCCCCAGAGTCCCCATCCATATAGGCCTATTTGGTTTTTAAACAGGAGGAGGACGAGGGGCACCTCTCCCAGAGCCTCTGATAGGCACCAGGGACACTATCAATTAGGGCTGTTTTTTTAGGGATTGTTTGTTTTCCCTCCCCAAGCCATCTGGTGACCCTGGAGACCCCATCGCTCAAGGCACTGCAGTGTCACTCCAATGTAATGAACACTGCAGTGTCACTCCAATGTAATGACAATCAGGAAATGTGTTGAACCTTGTTGGGGTTAGATTTACTACTCCAACTCCAATATAAGTAAAGGAGTTTTATTAACTAGTCTCACTTCAATTTACGCAAAATCAGGGAAAGTGTTGGACTTCAAAGAGTTTAGCTCTACTATCCCCACCCCAACATAAGCAAAAGCAAGCAAAGTGTTGGACTTTGGAGTGGTTAGATTTACTATTCCCTCTGCAAACTAAGCAACAAGTGGGAAAGTGTTGGACTTTGGAGCAGTTTCCATTGCTATTCCCACTCCAATGCCAGGGAAAATATGGAAAGTATTTGACTAAGGAAAGGTTACCCATATCATTACAATTCCTAGTCATTATTTTTCACAAACAGTTAATATTATATAAATAAAAAATTGAATGTAAATACAAATCAATAATAATGCAAAAATTATTTACAAAATGAAATAAATACATTTAAAATCAATAGTTTCTACCACATGACCCTAAAAATCTACTAGCCCTCATATAATTAAAATAAGTCATAAACAAAACATTACTATCGTTAAACTAGTAAAATGAGAAAATCAAAAACAATGTTAAATATAGAATTCATTGTGCAAAGTCTATTTTTAATTACACTCATGAATAAATTAACAATTAATACAAGTAAATTGTATAATTTATATTACAAATTATTTGCATAACAAATACTTCAATCAACAAATACATTATTATTGACCAATTCTATATTATTCTACATTAAAATCAATTTGTAAAAAAAAGCAATAATTTATTTATAATTTAAATAACTTCCCTCTCTATTCCCTACAAACACAGCAACCTGCTTCAAAATTATAAATTACTTGTTAAATATTTGAAACACAATTTACATTAATAATTACAAACTACTTAAAACAAACTTAAAGAAAATTATATTACTAGTACTAACACTGAAAATTAACATAACAACTAAAGCATATTAAATTAATTAAAAACAATATTAAATGTAAGTATTTTTAAAGTAAACAATATTATATACAATATATAAATACAGATAAAAAGATATTCTTGCCTTCTATATTCTGTTCCTCGATATTTATTTATTGACAATATATTTTGACACAATATTTAAGAGGTTCATTGCGAGTTTGACCGACTGCCAAACTCGCAGAGATGAGGTGGCCCTCAACCAGGCTGCCTCACCCTTCGCCATATTTTGATGTCCCCATCGGGCTGTCCGGCGGGAAAATCATATTATGACATTCCTGCCAGTCAGCTTCCAAGAACAGTGCTATGTTATTGGTTTCGGCTCCCATAAGGGAGCTGGGCCCAATATCGTAGTACAAGAGCACCCTTGGAATAAGCAGTGTCTGCAAAGCAGACAGTGTGCATTCAGAGGGTACTGAACAGGTGTGCCCCTGCACTGCCCACAACATGGCAGTGGGAAGTGCAGGGGCCACTCTGTGGCTCCCAGCACTGAGTTTCTGTCAGCCTTTTCATGGCAGGGTCCCCCCTAAGAAAAGGCTGGCAGAAACCAGACTTGTGATCAGTGCTGCCATGGCTGACCACGACTCCGCCCGCTGTCAGCCCATCGTGAACCATGCTCCCAGCGGGGACGGCGATCCCCTGGCACTCTGACCGCAGGGTCGTAATGTGGCAGTTGAATCGCCTGGAGTCGGCAGTCCGACTGCCACCACAGCATTGACCGCCAATGTCGTAATGAGGTCCTAAGTAACATGATATGTTTTATTTGATATTTGTGTCATTCACTCTGAGTTAAAGAGTGGCTTAGCAGCTTACTAAAACAGCATGATGTTTAAGCAATTATGATTGACCACCCTTTTAACCCTTAATAGGCCTCTATTCTGGGAATATTCAGATTGGGTGGCAGTCACAATGACATTAAGAAGGTGGCATTTCCTCTGACCACGTTTTACAATCCACGGAAACACAGCAGCATGAGGACATTTTCTGAGTCTGGCCTTCCATATAGTCCACACACATATTGAATCTGGTGGCTTTCCAAACACACTCCAAAGCCGAACTAAAAAGTACATCTCACCACGTTTACATTTCGCCAAACTTCCAAAAGAACCATATTTCAGAACATTAAGAAAATTATTCCACAATATAAAACGAATATATACTCCAATTATTCCCTAGTAATGGTTCTGGTGAATGAGACATTGCAGCTCGAGCATTTTCAATTTGGGGTTAACTGGGCTCTTGTCCTTGGCCCTCTAGTTTAAGGACATTACTCTGCACGAAGCACTAAATTGACATTTTTTTCAAATCATTATTATGCATAAGTTTTCTGTTTTTACTATCCAAGGACAAAAAGTAATATACGCCTCAAGGGAGATAAGAGCTTGTGCAATCTGCATTCAGTTCTCTTCATCAGGCATTATCACATCTGCTTCCAAAATACATCACCCATAGAGTGAGTTTTGTATTCAGCGGCGGTCCAGTTGCATTTCCCATTTTATGTGGATGACCACTTTATCAGTGTAATAGGATGAAAACTGCTGACTGCACATGGCCTCTTCAGATTGCTGAAGACATAGATCAGTTTTATTAGAATTGGAACATTTTCTGAAAAGAATGACAAAGAACATCTGCCTTGATGAATCCAGGCATTCCATGTTAGGCCAACAGTTAGGCGGAAAAATGTCTGGCTATGTTAAGGCTAACGGTTTCCTGTTGTAAGATACACTCTGACTTAAAGAAAGGTGCCCCACATAGAACCAAACGATTACTTGGCTCACAAATCAGTGGGTGGGTGTGGGTATGGGATGCAGACATATTTTTCAGTTTTTCTTTATCATTCAGTTTCCTCTTTGTGGGTTAAATCTTCTGCAAACTATAGGTCTGATTCACAAAGGTAAAATTACACTTTTGCATATGTTTATACTTTTTAAATATTCTCATACTACGAGTTGTTAGTATGTTTATGACTGCAGAGACTCCATCGTTGGGGTGGAGAATATCATAGAAAAAGATAGGACAGGCCTAAGTAAAAGATAGGACAGGCAAACTTACAATTACCTCATAGGTTGTGAATACCATAAAAATGTAAACTTACACAAAAGTTTAACTTTACCTTTCCGAATCAGGCCCTAAAGTTTGACACAATTTTTATGCACATAGATTCCAGCAGGAAATGTAACATTTTAATAAATTATTTTCTCGCATAAGCATTTTGGAAAAGAAACATATGAAAAATAGAGTACTGAGTTACACATGTATTGCCATACCTTAGCTGAGTTTGAGTGAGCAACTATCCTTAGTTAAAAGGCTGAACTCACATGTGGTGTTCACAAATGTGAATTTACACACATACAGGGTTTTCCACACATTGATTGCTTAGCAGTTTACTATGATGTTCTGTGTGGTCAAACTGTTCAGAGGGGACTTATGTACTCAATCATTAATGCGTATGTCAAAAATCTGGTACCTAAGATTAAAACCATACAGTTTGCAAGTAATACCATGACAATGCTGTTGAAAGCAGCAAAAATTCATTGGCATCTTATGACCAACTGGAAGGTTTTTCACGTTTCTCTGTCATGTTTCTCTGTCAACAGTATCAGACTCACTTAAATGAACAATTTTTTAAATACTTTAGGAAGGAATTTGACAGTCTGATTCATGGTAGGAGACAGGAATTTGTGCAGAAATGGGACATCATGACCATGCCCTTATAGGGCAAAGCAGGGGAAATTAACGTGATGGCTGAATCCAAATATAAGCAAACATTTATAGCAATAATTCGATGACTTTTAAAGTATATTATGAAAAAGAGCAGCAGGTGTAAGAGGTTTTGAAAATATGTCACCTTCAATAACGACTGTCCGCACTAGCCTTTGCACCCGCTAAATGCACATATTGTTTCTATAGGAAAAGAGCTGTAAACAAATTAAAGCAAGGCTACTGTTAATTTGTTGTGTAAGAGAGTGGTCCATAATGGACATACTCACTCTTTGAATGAGTATAAAAGTCTGGGATGGACTATTGAAATGAGAAAATAGTAAATGGCTGATTAATGATTTCCCTCTGCTTTAAAATGGAAATAGTACAATACAATGACTGAAAGGTAATATATCAGAACACAAATGGAACAAAAGAAAAGACCCTTCATAAAAGTTTCTATGAAACTATTTTCCAGAATGGAAATTATCAAAACTTAAACTTTGTTCTGGGACTCTGACACTAGCAAGGTGCCCACTATCAGCTACAATGATAGACCTTAGGCAAATGAATTCCCTCTATGATAGTTATGTACAGATCAACCTTGGAAAGAGAAAGTGTGACAGAATTTTTTGTCAAGCTGTCAACTCGAGTCTGAGGACTGAGCAAATATGGTTGTTAGACCTGGCGTCCTTAGCGTGGTATTCCCTAACTTTTTGCTTATGCTTCCCAGGTTGTTGCTTTGTTGCTGTGTGCTGGACTCTGTTTTTGCTGTTTTTGATACTCTGGGCACTTTACGACTGCTGACAAGTGCTAAAGTGCAAGTACTCCCTATGTGAAATTATATGTGTAATTGGCTTTTCCATGATTGGCATATTTGATTTACTAGTAAGCCCATAGTTAAGTGCACTAGAGGTGCCCAGGGCCTGTACACCAAATGCTACTAGTGGGCATGCAGCACTGAGTAGCTCTGCAAACATGGCTCAGACCTGTCACTGCAGTGTCTGTGTGTACAGTTGTTAAACTGCCAATTCGACCTGGCAGGTGTACCTACTTGCCAGGCCCAAACCTTTCTTTTTTATACATGTAAGGCACCCCTACGTAATGCACTAGGTAGCCCCATGGGCAGGGTGCAGTGTATGTTAAAGGTGGGACATGTACTGATGTGTTTTACATGTCCTAACAGTGAAATGCTGCCAAATACGGTTTTCACTGTTGCAAGGCCCATCTCCCTCATAGGTTAACATGGGGGCTGTCTTTAAATGTCCTTAAAGTGCAGTTTCCCTTTGGTAGCAGAAAGTGATAAGGAGATTGGGGTCTCTCAACAATTTAAAAATACCTCTTTTAGTGAATATGTTTTTTTAGTTAGTCTGAAAATGCCACTTTTAGAAAGTAGACATTTTCTTGCTTAAACCATTCTGTAACTCTGTTTGTGGGTTCCCTGTGTGGGTCAGACTGCCAGTTGGTCTGTTTATGAATCTCCTCTAGAAAGTGACACAAAGGGAGCTGGGATGTAGCCTGCAAATCCAGGTGAGCCGTATGGGCTAGAGTAGAGGGAGGAATGGTCACTTACACCTGAATGGGCTGTGCCTGCCCTCACACAATGCAGTCTCTAACCCCTTGATGTGTGTCTGGGGCCTGGCCTAGGCAAAGCAGGATCCTGTAAACAACAGAGACTTTTCTTTGAAGTTGAGCAACGTCAAAGGCAGAAAGGGGTATAAGTATTGGATCCCAAATCGCAGACGCTGCTGCAGCCTTGCTGAAGTCCACGACTCCATGGAAGTCGCCACACCACATCGAGACCACCAGATACCGACTCTGCTGGATGTGCATGGATCCAACACTTCGACTGCTGCCGCCTCACCTCCACTGCTCCACAGCAAGTACCCAACACCTTTTCATGATGCCTCCGCTCCTCCATTCCAGAGCACTGGAACCAACGCCACCTTGGATCTAGCAACCGGCTTGTTTCTAGCATCTAGCATTGTGCACCGGCTTGTTTCCTCGTTTTCACAAGGTACTGCACCTGGGGGTCCGTGTGACTCCATGACCTGTGCCATTGAGGTTGGATTGTTAGGAACGACTCCGTCACAATGCCGTGATATCACCTAACCAAAACATTTGTGTCTCTAAGCACTATATTGACATGTAATCTTTAAAAATTCATAACTTTGCCTGTGTATGTTGGATTTTTTTTTTGTTTTAGTCTTGTTTTGCTCAGATAAATAGTGGCTATTTTTCTAACCTGGTGTTGAGTCGTTTTGTAGTGTTTTTACTGTATTACTGTGTGTGTTGGTACAAATACTTTAGACATTGTCTCTGGGTTAAGCCTTTCTGCTCATGCCAAGCTACCAAGGGGGTGAGAAGGGGTTAACTGGGTGTGTTTCCCATTTGCCCTGACTAGAGTGAGATTCCTTGCTTGGACGGGGGTAAGCTGACTGTCAAGCTAAGACCCCATTTCTAACAATGATAAGTAGAAGTGAATGGGTAATCATAATCATTATATTATAGGTGGATGCATCTGATATTTTATGGTATGGATTACAACTGATGGCAGACAAGAGAATCTAGTTGTGGGATTGGAGACTTACTCTATTCTTGCTCCTTCTTAAGGCGTTACTTAGATTAGGTTCCAGAGCAGATGGGTGAGGAACAAAAGAAAGGTGTCCCTAAGTACACCAATCTGATAATATTTCATGATTATGATACCTCTCTGTTGTGGACTAAAGACAATCAAAAATGGAAAATAGCTAGGGATATCAATAGTGAGAGATCAACATTTTTAAGAAAATGGAAAATAGGCACCACTTCTCAGAAGGCTTACTGAAAAATATGTGCCATACTGTATCACACAGAAAAGGAATATGCAAAGGTGTCTGCTTATTCTCAGATGGAGAAAGGATAGGTGAGACCAAGAGGAAGTGACACTCCCTACTCAGCTATTTGTCTGCTGTGAATGATCAGAGGACACAGTAGAAATGAGAGTCTTTTTACTATCCACTGTCTAGATAAAATATACACTGATTATCTGACAAGTATAAAGGAATATCATTAATAAGCTGCAGCCAAAAGGTCAAATATATCACACAACTCATTCATGTATACAGTATGTGGATTATGCTCTATGCGACAGGGAAGGAACACATTATGCGGAAGGTTTGACAAAATTATGTGCAAGAAAAGACAAAGTATGTGGCAATTATTACTCCACAATTTTGTCATTTTTCCACATATTACCTTTGTATGGGCAAAATTATCACCTCATTAATATTAGTTTAACACCCATATACAGCAATCAACAAATGAAACTTTTGGTCCATTTAAGCTAACACATTTTTTGTGTTAAAATCTGCTAATTGTGCAGAAGAAAGAAAAAGATTTGTGTGACAAGTGTGGACAATCCATAATAATGTGCAAAATGTCACAGCCGCATAATTGCATAATTCTAGTGGCCCTGACTATATTACATACAAATTGGCAGTCAACAGTACAGGCATGGAATCACATCTGCACTGAAAACAGCGCACAATCTAACTGCGGAATGACAGTTAGAGTCTGTCCTTGAATGAAGAGAGACAGGTAGAAGGTTGAGGAGGTCGCAGGAATTCCCTGCATACAAAGGCATGTTTTGACTGTGTTCACTGAGGGGGAAGTGCAATGGGGTGTGTTCCTGGGGTCCCTTGTGTCTCTATCACAATACGTGAACACATTATGGAGTATGCGCTGGTGGCCTCAATCTTGTGGGGACCTGCCTTTTCCACTACCTGTGGCCAAAAAGTTTGGGATTTTTTTTAACAGCTCCTTGTCTTTTGATTCACAGGTTAATCAAACCATCAAAAACTGTTTTGGGCTGATCAAAACCTTTCAGAAAACGCTATCCTTCCTCCCCAAGGATCTCAGGACTACGGTGGTACTGGCTCTGGTTATTTCCAAACTTTATTTATGCAATGCTTTACTGTCACATGTAAGTCAAGGATCCCTTCATAAGCTGCAACTTATTTAGAACACTGCAGCTCGCCTAGTGCTGGATTTCCAGTGGACAGCATCTGCAAGTGAGAGCCTTAGACAGCTGCACATAGGGAAATGTATTTACTTTAAAGCTCTCTGTCTTACATATGAGGCTTTACATTCCCAAGTCTCCAAATAGCTTTGTTCCACCTTAAGGTATTATACACTGTTTAAGATCAGCTGGCCTACACCTGGCCGTGGTCCCTCACTGCAGGAAATCTAAATGGGGTGAAAAGGCTTTCTCGGTTGCAGCAGCCAAATTGTGGAATACACTTTCACTTCATATCAGGAAAT
This sequence comes from Pleurodeles waltl, assembly GCF_031143425.1. Classification (NCBI taxonomy): domain Eukaryota; kingdom Metazoa; phylum Chordata; class Amphibia; order Caudata; family Salamandridae; genus Pleurodeles; species Pleurodeles waltl. The sequence continues at coordinate 1,298,591,416 of NC_090445.1, forward strand.
TAAAAGCCTTTCTACCTTTCCGGAAACAGCTAAAAACCTGGCTTTTTGCCCTATAATTTGCCCTATACTCTGGCTTTTCTGCACTCTATCACGTCATCTGCTCCTCTCTATTTGGCAGCGCTTCAATGCTACGGCCAGAATGTGCTTTATAATTAAATACAAAAACAATATGTGTTCCTCTCCATGGCCTGTTTGCACCTGACTCTACAGTTGTAATAAGGCTCAGGTGCAGGGAGAACTCGTACCGTCATTTTCATGAGGACATCTACTTATTATCCAGCAGCACTAAGGCCCTCATTACAACCCTGGAGGACGGTGGTAAAGCAGCAGTAATACCGCCAACAGGCCGGTGGGCAAAAAAATGGAATCACGACCATGGCAGAAACCGCCAACATAGACAGCCACTTTAACAATCGGACCACCACGGTGGTAGAAACAAACACCGCAGCGGTAACCGCCTACAGACAGGCGGAGGACAAAGTACCACCCACACTCTTACAAGAAGCCTATCCGCCACCTTTTCCGGGGCGGAACCAATGCTATCAAAAGCATGGCGGAAACAGTACACAGAAGGAAAACCACTCACTTCTTGACACCCAACGAGGAACCAGGATGCCATGGAGCCCGAACTACAGGTCCTGCCCATGATGGTCTTCCTCCTGCTCTATCAGGAGCAGGACAGACGCCGTTGACGACCACAGTGAGTACTGCACCTACACAGGGGAGGGGGGAGGGAAAAGAGAGTGACACACACACGCAACATACAATACCCCCACCCCCACCCTCACCCACAACACCAAACACACAACTAAATGCAGTAACATTACATATACAACCCCCACCCCCTGGAAGAAAGCAAGGACAAAATTAAATGATTGTAATGATTGTAATCATGAAAAATTTGATAGTGAAAGTTCAAAATTCAGTATATACAAATATGTACACCAACTACAGAAGTCCGGATCGTGTACCAATCATTCTCCATGGACCAGTGGCCCCAAAATGCATGGGCGAAGCCCACACAAGATACCTGACCCGAAACGGAGAAAACACTGCAGGGGCATCAGATCGAAAATAAACAGGCACCTCAGGGGGAAGGGAAGGGGGGCACCTCAGCCAGATGAACGCACAACGCCACTGCTGCATGAGGGGGCTCCATGCCCATTGCTGTATCCTGGGGAGTGCAAAGCCACAGTCTCTCAAGTCTTTCCAGTGGGTGGTTTGCCCACTGCTTTATCCTGGGGACTGCAAAGCCACAGTCTCTCAAGTCTTTCCAGTGGGTGGTTTGCCCACTGCTTTATGCTGGGGAGTGCAAAGCCACAGTCTCTGCAGTCTTTCCAGTGGGTGGTTTGCCCACTGCTTTTTCCTGGGGAGTGCAAAGCCACAGTCTCTCAAGTGGATGCTGTAGGAAAGTACCATCTTGCCTGGCATGTTACCCCCATATTTCACTGTATGTATGTTGTTTTAGTCTATGTGTCACTGGGACCCTGCCGGGCAGGGCCCCAGTGCTCATAGTATGTGCCCTGTATGTGTTCCCTGTGTGGTGCCTAAATGTATCACTGAGGCTCTGCTAACCAGAACCTCAGTGTTTATGCTATCACTGCTTTCTAAATTTGTCACTGCAGGCTAGTGACTAAATTTACCAATTCTCAATGGCACACTGGTACACCCACATAATTCCCTTGTATATGGTACTTAGGTACCCAGGGTATTGGGGTTCTGGGAGATCCCTAGGGGCTGCAGCATTTCTTTTGCCACCCATAGGGATCTCAGACAATTCTTACACAGGTCTGCCACTGCAGTCTGCGTGAGATAACGTCCACATTATTTCACAGCCAATTACCACTGCCCATAAGTAACTTATAAGTCACCTATATGCCTAACCTTCACTTAGTGAAGGTTGGGTGAAAAGTTACTTAGTGGGTGGACACCCTAGCACTAGCCAAGGTGCCCCCACATCGTTCAGGCCAAATTCCCCAGACTTTGTGAGTGCGGGGACACCATTACACGCGTGCACTATACATAGGTCACTACCTATGTATAGTTTCACAATGGTAACTCCGAACATGGCCATGTAACATGTCTAAGATCATGGGATTGTCACCCCAGTACCATTCTGGTATTGGGTGGACAATTCCATGATCCCCCGGGTCTCTAGCACAGAACCCGAGTACTGCCAAACTGCCTTTCTGTGATCTCCACTGCAGCTGCTGCTGCTGCCAACCCCTCAGACAGGTTTCTGCCCTCCTGGGGTCCAGGCAGCCCTGGCCCAGGAAGGCAGAACAAAGGATTTCCTCTGAGAGAGGGTGTTACACCCTCTCCCTTTGGAAATAGGTGTGAAGGGCTGGGGAGGAGTAGCCTCCCCCAGCCTCTGGAAATGCTTTTATGGGCACAGATGGTGCCCATCTCTGCATAAGCCGGTCTACACCGGTTCAGGGATCCCCCAGCCCTGCTCTGGTGTGAAACTGGACAAAGGAAAGGGGAGTGACCACTCCCCTGACCAGTACCTCCCAGGGGAGGTGCCCAGAGCTCCTCCAGTGTGTCCCAGACCTCAGCCATCTTGGAAACAGAGGTGTTGGGGGCACACTGGACTGCTCTGAGTGGCCAGTGCCAGAAGGTGACGTCAGAGGCTCCTTCTGATAGGCTGTTACCTCTCTTGGTAGCCAATCCTACTATCTTGGTAGCCAAACCTCCTTTTCTGGCTATTTAGAGTCTCTGCTTTGGGGAATTCTTCAGATAACGAATGCAAGAGCTCACCAGAGTTCCTCTGCATCTCCCTCTTCGACTTCTACCAAGGAACGACCGCTGACTGCTCCAGGATGCCTGCAAAACCGCAACAAAGTAGCAAGACGACTACCAGCAACATTGTAGCGCCTCATCCTGCTGGCTTTCTCGACTGTTTCCAGGTGGTGCATGCTCTGGGGGCTAGCCTGCCTTCATCCTGCACCAGAAGCTCCAAAGAAATCTCCTGTGGTTCAATGGAATCTTCCTCTGCTAACGAAGGCACCAAAAGACTGCATCACTGGTCCTATGGGTCCCCACTCATCCTGACGAGCATGGTCCCTGGAACACAGCAACTCTGTCCTAGTGACACTCACAGTCCAGTGACTCTTCAGTCCAAGTTTGGTGGAGGTAAGTCCTTGCCTCCCCACGCTAGACTTCAAAGCTGTGTACTGCGTGATTTGCAGCTGCTCCGGCTCCTGTGCACTCTTCCAGGATTTACTTTGTGCACAGCCAAGCCTGGGTCCCCAGCACTCCGTCCTGCAGTGCACAACCCTTTGAGTTGGCCTCTGACCACGTTCGACCCCCTTTTGGAACTTTGTGTGGACTCCGGTTCACTAATTTTCTAAGTGCCTGTTGGGGTACTTCTGCAGGCGCTGCCTGCTTCTGTGAGGACTCTCTGACTTGCTGAGCGCCCCCTCTGTCTCATCCTTCAAAAGGTGACATCCTGGTCCTTCCTGGTCCTCAGCAACACCCAAAAACCTCTACCGCAACCCTTGCAGCTAGCAAGGCTTATTTGCGGTATTTCTGCGTGGGAATACCTCTGCAAGCTTTATTGCGATGTGGGACATCTGTCTTCCACAGGAAAAGTTCCTAGTCCTCTTCTTTCTTGCAGAATTCCAAGCTTCTTCCATCCAGAGGCAGCTTCCTTGCACCTTCATCCAGGGTTTCCTGGGCTCCTGCCCCCCTGGACACTGTCGCGACTATTGAACTTGGTCCCCTTGCCTTGCAGGTCCTCAGGTCTGGAAATCCATTGTCAGTGCACTGCTGGTGTTTGTTGTTCTTGCAGAATCCCCCATCACGACTATTGTGCTCTCTACTCCTACTTTTCAGGGTCTTGGGGTGGGGTATCTTGGACACCCTGACTGTTTTCTTACAGTCCCAGTGACCCTCTACAAGCTCCCATAGCTCTGGGGTCCAATCGTGATTCACATTCCACTTTTGGAGTATATGGTTTGTGTTGCCCCTATATCTATGCTTGCCTATTGCAACCTATTGTAATTCTACACTGTTTGCATTAATTTTCTGACTCTTACTTACCTATTTTTGGTTTGTGTACATATAACTTGTGTATATTACTTACCTTCTTACTGAGGGTACTCACTGAGATACTTGTGGCATATTGTCATAAAAATAAAGTACCTTTATTTTTAGTAACTCTGTGTATTGTGTTTGCTTATGATATTGTGCATATGGTATAAGTGGTATAGTAGGAGCTTTGCATGTCTCCTAGTTCAGCCTAAGCTGCTTTGCCATACCTACCTTCTATCAGCCTGTCGCGTGGGCTCTCATTATCCTAAATGAGACTACTGGATTTCTAGGCAGCAGGATCGATAACGGTGTGGGGGACTGAGTCTGACCCACGTGTAAGGAACTCTGTCACCCTAAATCCGGTTTTTGCTCCGGCTAACTAGCAGTGCCTCATTTCTCCCACGGAGAAGAGATGATTGGGCAGCCGAGCACATGACATCTTTGGAACTTCTCAGGGAAGTCGTGGTCACTCAGATCCAAACCAACTCTCTCATTTTACCATATGATCTCATATACAAATGACAAAGAGAGTATACGTTTTATATAATGTTTTAATAAAACAACTGTATTTTAGATATTAAGGCATGAGCCGCAATAACCAGAACAATACAACACAGTAGGATTGAAATAGTCACCAGGAGAGTAAAACATAAGAACAAAGCTATCATAGTGCCTAACAGTTTCTACTCTCCCTCTGCTTGTTCTATTTTAGAGCACAGCATGTTAAGCTTCTAGCTTGCCTTTCAGAATCACTGTGGAAACATCAGCCCCCATATCTGAGCAAAGGCCTGTGATCTTGGTTCAGCATCTGCAACGAGGCAGTCAGCGTCTAGTTGTGGTTCCCTGGTCAGAATCTCCCTTTGCCGTGTATTGGGACAAGGAAGTGATTTTATAACTAACATGTCAGTGTGATCACAAAATGTCCCTACGCAGGAATGCCAAGTCTAAACTCCTACCACGTCTATCGGCAATGTACCAGACTGTGGGGGTCATTCTGACCTCGGCGGTAAAAGTCGCTTACCGCCGGCCAGAAGGCCGTAATAACACCGCCGCGGCCGTGGTAAACCGCCACAGTCATTCTGACCCGCAACTGGCAAACCGCCAAAAACCCGACATCCACAAAAATCCGCCACACCAAAGGACAGCGAAAAAATGGCGCTGACCAAACCTCCACCGTCACGCCAACAGAAAAACGCCCATACCATTCCGACCCACAAATCCACACGGCGGTCTTTCAAACGCGGTATTCCATTGGCGGTACACACCGCCGCGGTCAAAATACACACACACATAGAAAACTCAGCAACATTGGTGAGTTCGAAATACGCACACCTGATACACATACTAATACCACTCCCACACACCCAACACAATATAAATCACACATCCACATCACCCACAAGCCCCTACGACCCGAAATCATTGATGAAGGCGAGAGACAGAGCACAGAATAGAGAATCCCACAACACAGAGGCACACAACACCATCACCCACACAGAATCCACGCACCAAACACCACACACCACCACACGCACCACACTCATCACCACAAACGCCACCCCACCCCTCAACTACACCACCCCATGGCACCCCAAAGACACCCCAGGTTCAGTAACACCGAACTCAGGGTCATGGTGGAGGAAATAGTCAGTGTAGAGCCCCAGCTCTTCGGGGCACAGGTGCAGCACACCACAATTGCCAGGAAGATTGAGCTATGGCAAAGGATAGTGGAAAGGGTTAACGCGGTTGGACAGCATCCACGCAATCGGTAGGACATCAGGAAGAGATGGAATGACCTACGGGGGAAGGTGCGTTCCATGGTATCAAGGCACAACATTGCGGTGCAGAAGACTGGCGGCGGACCCCCACCTACTCCCCCAGAATTTACCGCGTGGGAGGAGGAAGTCATGTACATCCTGCATCCTGAGGGCCTCGCAGGAGTAGGCGGAGGAATGGACTCTGGTAAGACAAATCTTCACTACTGCTTCCCACCCCCACCCCACCTGCATGCCAAATCATACCCCCACCCTCACCCCCTCCCCCATCACACCAACCCCTGGCAAAAGGCTCACCATCACAACCCACCCATCCCAACACCAAGCCCTGCATGCGACCACAAAGCATGGACACCCATCACCAAAGCATGCTCACTGCACACACACATCACCCCCACAAGCCACCCTCACAAAAGCCCCCACAAGGAGATGCCTTCACATGGGTACACGGACACCCACCCATCACACGAAATGCCACACACAGAAGCAATAACCATACCTTTATACCCCTGCAGGACCCGAACGCCACCAGACCGCCACAGAGGTTCCAGAGATGTCCATCCCACCCCCAGAAGAGGCCCCCAGCGATGACAGCAGCTCTGTCTCCCTGGAGAAAGACGACCAGCCCGGCCCATCGGGGACCTCTGGACAGTCGGTTCCCCACAGACAGCCACAGGCTACACCAGACCCAACCACCTCTGGGAACACCAGCACAGCTCCCACCCAGCGGGCCCATGCCTCTGTCTCCAGGACACGTAAATCAGCGGTGTGTCCACCACTACAGGGCACCCAGGTTGACCCACCACCCTAACAACAACAGGGACCTGGGGGCAGTGGTAGTGGGCACACCGTCCAGGGGACAGAGGCCCAGGAACACAGGGGAACTGGGAGGGCTGCTGTGCGACAGGGGGGGACAGGCCCGGGGAACCGACTCTCCAAGAGGCCCTCTCCACCATCATGGGAGCATACCACCGCTCCCAGGAGACGATGGTGACGGTACTGGCCCGGTTCCAGGAGATCCAGGAACTGCAGGAGGAACGGTACATGGGGTTCAGGGAGGAACTGAGGAACATCGGTTCCGCAATGGGGACCATCGTCCTGGCCCTTACCCAGATCGTCACCACATTGCGGGACCATGTGGCACCCCAAAGGGCCCCTGTCACTAGCCCAGGCCAGGAACAGCCTACCACCTCCGCCGGCGCTAGTGGACAGGAGGCCCCCACACAACGACAGGCCACCAGAACCCCACCTCCTGCAGAAGATGAACCACCCCGCAAGCGGAACCTGAGATCTCACAAGAAGACAGAGTAGGATTGCAAGACCCCCGCCAGCCTAAGATACCCCCTGATGTCATCCCACTGTCCCACATTGTCACCCTTCCAACCTTGAACTGCCCTTGCTCCATCCTTCCACAGGCATATGGACAATGCACCTGTGCGACTGAGAACTGGACTCTGCCATGGACATTACTCCACCCCCACCCATCCCCGCTTCCCAATCATTTACCTATATGTAGCACTTAAAATAAATCACTTATTCCACTTAAAAAAACAGGAGTCTGCTTGTATTCTTAACAAATGTATTACACATAACGGTGCAATAATGGCCAGTTACTTTGTGATGACAACATACCAATTTCAATAAGCTTTAGTCCATGGGCAAACAAAGCTGAAGTCAGGCAGTGGGTCATACAGCTCTGAAAAGGGAAGGGAAAGTCACAAATCAGTTAACAGGAACTGGGGGGAAACACAGACAGTGGAGACGCATGATGCCTCAAGTAAATGTAAATTGGGGTGGCTGTTTCTTACCTGTGTGCTACTGAAAGTATTGTTGTATGACTGTATCCCTGTTGTCCGTGTCGTCACCGTCGTCTTCCTACTCTTCACTCTCCACAGGCTCCACAGCTGCAACAACACCACCATCTGGACCATCCTCCTGCAGAAAAGGCACCTGGCGTCGCAATGCAAGATTGTGAAGCATACAGCAGGCCACGATGATCTGGCACACCTTCTTTGGTGAGTACATGAGGGATCCCCCTGTCATATGCAGGCACCTAAACCTGGCCTTCAGGACCCCGAAGGTCCTTTCTATGATCCTCCTAGATCGCCCATGGGCCTCATTGTACCGTTCCTCTGCCCTGGTCCGGGGATTCCTCACTGGGGTCAGTAGCCACGACAGGTTGGGGTAACCAGAGTCACCAATTAGCCACACACGGTGTCTCTGTAGCTGTTCCATCACATAAGGGATGCTGCTATTTTTCATGACATACGCGTCATGCACTGACCCAGGGAACTTGGCATTTACATGGGAGATGTACTGGTCAGCCAAACAGACCACCTGGACATTCATCGAATGATAACTTTTTCTGTTTCTGTACACCTGCTCACTGTCTTTGGGGGGAACCAAAGCCACATGGGTCCCATCAATGGCACCAATGATGTTGGGGATATGTCCAAGGGCATAGAAATCACCCTTCACTGTAGCCAATTCGCCCACCTCAGGGAAAATAATGTAACTCCGCATGTATTTCATCAGGGCAGACAACACTCTGGACAACACCTTAGAAAACATAGGCTGAGACATCCCAGATGACATGGCCACTGTTGTCTGAAAAGACCCACTTGCCAAAAAATGGAGTACTGACAGAACCTGCACCAGAGGGGGAATCCCCGTGGGTTGGCGGATGGGGGACATCAGGTCTGGCTCCAGCTGGGCACATAGTTCATGTATAGTTGCTCTGTCAAGCCGGTATGTAAGTATGATATGTCGTTCTTCCATTGTCGACAGGTCCACCAGCGGTCGGTACACAGGAGGATTCATCCTTCTCCTCGCAAGTCCCAGCGGACGGTGCCTAGGAAGGACAACATGGAGCACAGAGTCAAGCAACCCACAGGTTAATTCACACAGCTTGCACAGTACACGAATCGCTATGCATGGAACGGCTTGTATGAGTGGCTATGCAAGGCCTAGGCCTGTGTGACGCACTAGAAATCATGCCATGTGAGCCCTTGAAATGGCGGCTGCCTGACCTGTGAAGTGTGACAGTGGGATGTGAGGTCACTGCGCTGGCGTGGCACACCGTGGCGGTAGGCGGTCGAAGACCGCGGTGGAAAGCAGCTTTGGTTAAAATTGATCCCTATGGGTCTCAGGAGCCAATGACGATGTGCGCCGGCGGTCGCGGTACGCACCGCCGCGGTACGCACCGCCGGCGGCGTGACCGCCATTTTCTATCTGATTAATCACTCGAGACCTGATCATCCACAGGAGAGGACCTATACTGCAAGTGCTGCTGTGACCTCGGTCTGGGAGACACAATGGCTGCTGCGACTGGGGAAAGGGCCCCTGCCTTCACTGCCGAAGAATTGGAGGAACTTGTTGATGGGGTCCTCCCCCAGTATGCGCTACTCTACGGTCCTCCAGACCAACAGGTTAATACACAGGGTGCACGTTGAATGGGCTATGCCTGTGTTGAGTGGGGTGTATGTAAGATGGTGGGGAGGGGAGCGAATGAGGACTGCAACGCACGAAAGATGAGAGCATGTGCCACATGGCAAGGTTGGGGAGGGGGGGGCCACTCACATTGACCAGGCAGAAAACTGATGCGATTTCTTTTACCACCCTGTACATGTCACATAGGTCAGCGCCCATCAGAAGATCGACATTTGGCGTGCCATCGCCAAGGATGTCCGGGCCCTGGGGGTCCACAACAGACGGGGCACGCACTGCCGAAAGAGGTGGGAGGACATCCGCCGCGGGACCAGAAAGACCGCCGAGTCTCTGCTGGGGATGGCCTCCCAACGTAGGAGGGGTGCCAGCCGCCAATTGACCCCCCTGATGTCCCGGATCCTGGCGGTGGCCTACCCCGATTTGGATGGGCGCGTGAGGACATCACAGCAGACACAAGGGGGTGAGTATCAGCACATTCTGCTATCTTTGCGCGCAGGGAAGGTGTCTGGGTGGGGGAGGAGGGCTGTGGCTATCTCCAGGCCAGGGTGCATTCTGTAGGCTAGGCCCCTCCGTTAGACACGGCCCTGTGCCCCCGCACCCCACCTCTGTAGGGTGCCAAGTACAGCTAACCATGGTCCGGCCTCACCCATGTGTGCATTTGTCGTCCATAGACCCGTAGGACTAGTCACAATAACTGAGTAGTGTACCCCCATTGCGCGGCCTAGTTCAGGGGGCTTCTGTGTCTGTCCTCTCCGACAACGGTGTTGCCAATGCATGCACTCAACCTGCCTTCATTTCTCCACCCCCCCCCAATTTCTTTGTCTTCCTGTTCATGTGTGCATTAGCATCATCTGGCGGAAGAGAAGTGGCATTGGAGCACGAGGGAGCTGCATCTCACATGGCCCCGGAGGGCCATACGACAGACTCCGAGTACACCAGTGAGACGGAGGGCGAGTGGAGCTCCACAACGGGGACCTGTGGAGACGTCAGCGACACCGACACGTCCTCGGAAGGGAGCTCCCTAGCGGTGGTGGCAACATCCGTGCCCACCGCCACAACAGGTACAGCCGCCACCCAGCGCACCAGCCCCGCCCTCCCAGCAGCCCCTCAGCCTTCGCTCCGTGCCCGCTCGGCCAGGAAGGCGGGCATCTCCTTCGCCCCAGGCACCTCAGGCCCTGCCCCAGTTACCCCTGCTGCCCTCAGTGAGGAGGTCATTTACCTCCTCAGGACACTCATTGTTGGGCAGTCTATCCTTTTGAATGCCATCCAGGGTGTAGAAAGGGAGGTGCATCGGAGCAATGCATACCTGGAGGGCATTCATTCGGGTCAGGCTGCCCATCAGCGATCGTTCAACGCTCTGGCCTCAGCACTGACGGCAGCCATTGTCCCTGTCTCCAGCTTCCCTCTTCTGACTCCCTCCACCCACTCCCAGTCTCCTGTTCCTCTGCCTATCCCATCCACACCATCAGACCAGCCTGCACACACCTCTACACCCAAGGGCAGCTCATCCAGACATAAGCACCACAGATCCCACAAGCATTCACCCAAGCAACATCCAGATGCAGACATGCCAACAGTCACTACCACCTCTGTGTCCCCCACCTCCTCATCTCCCTCCTCCCTCCCTGTGACGTCTCCACTCAGACCTGCATGCACACCACCATCGGCCAGTACTTCCATCACCAGCACACCCTCCATTACAGTCCGCACATATGCAGTCACCACCCCCACTGCCATTTACACGTCACCTGTGTCCTCTCCCAGTGTGTCTGTCACCCCCTCTTCCAAAGCACAAAAACGCAGGCATCCACCCACCCAACAGCCATCCACCTCACGACAGCCTCCGTCACAAGCACCTGCACCCATAGACAGCACACTTGACTCTCCTACAACCACATCCTCTTCCTCCACTCCCAAACCCACTACCCCTACCCGTCCCTGTCCTCCCCAAGTCCTTTTCCTTTCCAACCTTGAACTCGTTCCAATCACTGACCCACCCCCTCCATCTGGTAAGACCAAAAAAAGCACCTCAGCCACCACCAGCCCTGCATCTAGTGTGACCATAGTGCAGGGCTATTGGAGTCCACCTGATCCTAGGGCAGGAACATCAGCCAGCAGCAAGGGGACAGACAGCCCCCCCCCTGGGAAGAGGACAAAAAAGAAAAAGGCCTGGCGCGACAAGCCTGAGACGGCTGCCACCAAGGACAGTAGCCTTGCCCCGTCACCTGCCACATCATCCACGGGAGGCAAGGGCCACAGAGCTCCAGCGAAGGAGGGCAAGGGCAGCAGGGCGGAGAAGTCAGGCAGCAGGCGAGCTGCCCAGGAGGGCCCCACCAGCCCCATTCCGGGTGTGACGGACGACACCCACGGGCCCAGGACTCCATCACAGGAGGGCGCCGCGACCGCAAGTTCGGATGGTGAATGAGCGGGAAGTCTTGCCCAGGTCTGGCTCCCTAGACACACAGGACAAGCACCGCTGAACGGGCCCCGCCGGGACAAGAACCGCAGAACGGGCCCCGCCGGGAGGAGTACCGCTGAACAGGGCCCCGCCGGGAGGAGCACCGCTGAACAGGGCCCCGCTGGGAGGAGCACCGCTGAACAGGGCCCCGCCGGGAGGAGCACCGTTGAACAGGGCCCCGCCGGGAGGAGCACCGCTGAACAGGGCCCCGCCGGGACAAGAACCGCTGAACAGGCCCCGCCGGGACAAGAACCGCTGAACAGGCCCCGCCGGGACAAGAACCGCTGAACAGGGCCCCGCCATCTCAAGCACCGTTCCGCTGGGCCCTTCCTGTCAAGCACCGCTCCACTGGGCCCCGCCGTCTCAAGCACCGCTCCGCTGGGCCCTTCATCTCAAGCACCGCTCAGCTGGGCCCTTCATCTCAAGCGCCGCTCCGCTGGGCCCTTCATCTCAAGCACCGCTCCGCTGGGCCCTTTATCTCAAGCACCGCTCCGCTGGGCCCTTCCTGTCAAGCACCGCTCCGCTGGGCCCTTCATCTCAAGCACCGCTCCGCTGGGCCCTTCATCTCAAGCACCGCTCCACTGGGCCCCGCCGTCTCAAGCACCGCTCCGCTGGGCCCTTCATCTCAAGCACCGCTCCGCTGGGCCCTTCATCTCAAGCACCGCTCCGCTGGGCCCTTTATCTCAAGCACCGCTCCGCTGGGCCCTTCCTGTCAAGCACCGCTCCGCTGGGCCCTCCGTCTCAAGCACCGCTCCGCTGGGCCCTTCATCTCAAGCACCGCTCCGCTGGGCCCTTCATCTCAAGCACCGCTCCGCTGGGCCCTTCATCTCAAGCACCGCTCCGCTGGGCCCTTCATCTCAAGCACCGCTCCGCTGGTCCCCGCCGTCTCAAGCACTGCTCCGTTGGGCCCTTCATCTCAAGCACCGCTCCGCTGGGCCCTTCATCTCAAGCACCGCTCCGCTGGGCCCTTCATCTCAAGCACCGCTCCGCTGGGCCCCGCCGTCTCAAGCACCGCTCCGCTGGGCCCTTCCTGTCAAGCACCGCTCCGCTGGGCCCCGCCGTCTCAAGCACCGCTCCGCTGGGCCCTTCATCTCAAGCACCGCTCCGCTGGGCCCTTCATCTCAAGCACCGCTCCGCTGGGCCCTTCATCTCAAGCACCGCTCCGCTGGGCCCTTCCTGTCAAGCACCGCAACGCTGGGCCCTTCATCTCAAGCACCGCTCCGCTGGACCCTTCATCTCAAGCACCGCTTCGCTGGGCCCTTACTGTCAAGCACTGCTCTGCTGGGCCCCGCTGTCTCAAGCACCGCTCCGCTGGGCCCTTCATCTCAAGCACCGCTCCGCTGGGCCCTTCATCTCAAGCACCGCTCCGCTGGGCCCTTCATCTCAAGCACCGCTCCGCTGGGCTCCGCTGGGCCCCGCCGTCTCAAGCACCGCTCCGCTGGGCCCTTCCTGTCAAGCACTGCTCCGCTGGGCCCCGCCGTCTCAAGCACCGCTCCGCTGGGCCCTTCATCTCAAGCACCGCCCCGCTGGGCCCTTCATCTCAAGCTCCGCTCCGCTGGGCCCTTCATCTCAAGCACCGCTCCGCTGGGCCCTTCATCTCAAGCACCGCTCCGCTGGGCCCTTCCTGTCAAGCACCGCAACGCTGGGCCCTTCATCTCAAGCACCGCTCCGCTGGACCCTTCATCTCAAGCACCGCGTCGCTGGGCCCTTCCTGTCAAGGACTGCTCTGCTGAGCCCCGCTGTCTCAAGCACCGCTCCGCTGGGCCCTTCATCTCAAGCACCGCTCCGCTGGGTCCTTCATCTCAAGTACCGCTGCGCTGGGCCCTTCCTGTCAAGCACTGCTCCGCTGGGCCCTTCATCTCAAGCACCGCTCCGCTGGGCCCTTCCTGTCAAGCACCACTCCGCTGGGCCCTTCCTGTCAAGCACCGCTCCGCTGGGCCCTTCATCTCAAGCACCGCTCCGCTGGGCCCTTCATCTCAAGCACCGCTCCACTGTGCCCTTCATCTCAAGCACTGCTCCGCTGGGCCCCACGTCTCAAGCACCGCTCCGCTGGGCCCTTCCTGTCAAGCACCGCTCCGCTGGGCCCTTCCTGTCAAGCACCGCTCCGCTGGGCCCTTCATCTCAAGCACCGCTCCGCTGGGCCCTTCATCTCAAGCACTGCTCCGCTGGGCCCTTCATCTCAAGCACTGCTCTGCTGGGCCCTTCCTGTCAAGCACCGCTCCGCTGGGCCCTTCCTGTCAAGCACCGCTCCGCTGGGCCCTTCATCTCAAGCACCGCTCCGCTGGGCCCTTCATCTCAAGCACCGCTCCGCTGGGCCCTTCATCTCAAGCACCGCTCCGCTGGGCCCTTCATCTCAAGCACTGCTCCGCTGGGCCCATCATCTCAAGCACTGCTCCGCTGGGCCCTTCATCTCAAGCACCGCTCCGCTGGGCCCTTCCGGTCATGCACCGCTCCGCTGGGCCCTTCATCTCAAGCACCGCTCCGCTGGGCCCTTCATCTCAAGCACTGCTCCGCTGGGCCCTTCCTGTCAAGCACCGCTCCGCTGGGCCCCGCCATCTCAAGCACCGCTCCGCTAGGCCCTTCATCTCAAGCACCGCTCCGCTGGGCCCTTCATCTCAAGCACCGCTCCGCTGGGCCCTTCCTGTCAAGCACCGCTCCGCTGGGCCCTTCATCTCAAGCACCGCTCCGCTGGGCCCTTCATCTCAAGCACCGCTCCGCTGGGCCCTTCATCTCAAGCACCGCTCCGCTGGGCCCCGCCATCTCAAGCACAGCTCCGCTGGGCCCTTCCTGTCAAGCACCGCTCCGCTGGGCCCTTCCTGTCAAGCACCGCTCCGCTGGGCCCCGCCGTCTCAAGCAGCGCTCTGCTGGGGCCTTCCTGTCAAGCACCGCTCCGCTGGGCCCCACCGTCTCAAGCACCGCTCCGCTGGGCCCTTCATCTCAAGCACCGCTCCGCTGGGCCCCGCCATCTCAAGCACAGCTCCGCTGGGCCCTTCCTGTCAAGCACCGCTCCGCTGGGCCCTTCCTGTCAAGCACCGCTCCGCTGGGCCCCGCCGTCTCAAGCAGCGCTCTGCTGGGCCCTTCCTGTCAAGCACCGCTCCGCTGGGCCCCACCGTCTCAAGCACCGCTCCGCTGGGCCCTTTATCTCAAGCACCGCTCCGCTGGGCCCTTCATCTCAAGCACCGCTCCGCTGGGCCCCGCCGTCTCAAGCACCGCTGGCCCATTGACAGTGCCGGTTCTGTGTCGAGTAGGGCTTCAGGAAGCACTCGGGGCATCATGCCTCCTCCAATAACAGTGGAGTCGGTAATCCATCTCATGGACTGTGGCTTTGCACCCCCCAGGATGGGACAGTGGGCATGGAGGCCTCTCGTGGATCTGGCGTCGTGGACTCATGTGGCTGAGGTGCCCCCCCTTCCCTTCCCCCTGAGGTGCCTGTAGTTTTATCATCTGATGCCCCTGCAGTGTTCTCTCCAATGGTATCTGGTCTCCTGTGTGGGCTTTGCCCATGTGTTTGTGCACATTGGCCCACGGACTATGGAACTTTGGCAGAATGTGCAGGACTCTTTGCCTATGGATATCTTGTTGACTATGTTCATTCCTTATTTTTGTATCTTTTATATGGCATATTTGCCATTCCTTCAATGGAGCTATTTATACATATATTTTATCGAAAATTTAAATTGTGTCTTTGCATTATTCCGGGGGGTTTGTGTGGTGTCACTCTGACTTGTTGCTCGGCATTGGGGTGTAGGTATTTGTGGTGGGGGGGTGGGTGTATGGCGCATGTGTGTGCCCGTAAGCTTTTCTCCTCCCCCCTCCCCTGTGTCGTAGGTGCAGTACTCACCGTTGTCGTCTGCGCCGGCGTTCGTACTCATGGTAGATGAGCAGGTAGACAATAGCTGGTAGGATGTGTAATTCGGGCTCCATGCTGTCCTCCGTCCTCGTGGAGTGTGTATAGGTGAGCGTTTTCCCGTTCGTAGTCTGTTTCCGCCGTGTTTTTATCGGCGTGGCTCCCGCCCCGGAAAAGGTGGCGGATTGGTGAGTTGTGATAGGGTGAGCGGTACATTGTCTGCCGCCTGCCTGTTGGCGGTGACCGCCGCGCTGTTTGTCGGTCCCGCCGTGGCGGTCGAAGTGTTAATGTGGTGGCCTGTGTTGGCGGTTCCCGCCAGAGTTAGAATACAATTTTTTTGACCGCCGGCCTGTTTGCGGGTTGGCCGCTGCTTTATCACCGACCGCCAGGGTCAGAATGACTGCCTGTATCCTTGACTGAAGCACAGAGTGAATGTGTTATGGAGAACTCCAGTGCTGAAGTAGGCAAAACAGTGTGATATGAATAAAAAACAAAACCGTAGAACTGGCTATTTGAAAAATAACAGTACGAAGCCTAATAAAAAGCATATAGGGCAAAGTGCACAGAGGCTCTAAGCTGCCAGCAAATGAATAAAACACATCCAGGGCAAAGTGCACAAAGGCCTAAAGCCTGAAGCTAACCTTTGGTACACACTACAAGCCAGGTCAGCCTCCTACAGATGCCTTTTTCCACTGGTTCTGGAGGGGGCATTGTGCCAAGAGTGCTTCATCCTGCCAAGGACTGAGGTAGTGGATGTGAATCTCCACTGCTTCTGGAGGGGGCGTTGTGCCCAGAGTTCTCCACATGCAGTGTGGCTGGTCCCATTTCCTCACCTGGGTGTTTGTTGAACGAGATTGCCTAGGAACAGGCAGCATGATACGCCATGGAGGCACAGACACACTCCACTCTGCTGCGGCTTCGCCTTCCCCCTGCAGGTGCAAACAGTGATGGAGGTCATGCCTCATGGAAGCTGGGCAGGGTCCAGGAAGATTCCTCCAGCCTCGGATGACTGACCACTGGGGATGGTAACCATATCAGCAGTGAAGCCACTGTCCGAGCACGTCGTGGGGCTGGTGGCGGTGCTTGCGGCCGTGTCTGTGGCTGCGGTGCTGCCGGTGGTGTATGTGTCAGCGCCTGTTGAATGACACAGCAGGACGTCTCCTGCAGCCTCGGATGGCTGCCCACTGGGGAAGATGCTGTGGACTGTTGCTGAGGCTGCAGACGTGCCGGTGGTGGTGCAGGTGGCTGTGCAGGTGGTGGTGCTGGTGCAGGTGGCGGTGCTGGTGGCGGTGCAGGTGGCCGGGCAGGTTGCGGTGTTCGCCTCCGTACAGGTTGGTGTAGTCGTGGACAGAAGGGGTGACACTAGTCCCTCATTCGGTGCCACCGCGCCCTGCCCTGACCTGCTCTTCTGCTTTTTTCCCTTCCCCACCTTTGATGGTGCCGCAGGTGTCTTGCCACTGCCCCCTTTTGTTTTGGCGAAGCCCTTGGTGGCTGGTAGGTGCGGCTTCTCCCTCCGGGATGTGGGCACCTTCTTCACCTTGGCAGGTGGCGGAATGTCCTTGCCCTCGCTACGTGGCACACTGGTAGCCCTGATGGGTGGTGCACTTGATGACCCCGCAGTTGATGGCACCACTGTGTCTGGGGATTTGGTGGCTGAGGTGCTGGGCTGGGACCTGGAATGCCTGACCCTATGGGAAGGACGGGGGAGGTGAAGGTAAGAGGTCAAAGCTTGCCAGGAAACGTTTTTTAGATACACTGAGATGGGAAGATGGAGGGGGTTTGGGAGTGAAGTAAGAGGTAGTGGTTGTAGGAGGTGTACGTTTGCTGAATTTGGGTGAAGGAGCTTGGTCTGAAGGCTGTTGTGAGGTGGATGGCTGTTGGGTGGGTGTGTGCCTGCGTTTGTGTACCTTGGAGGGAGGGCTCACAGACACAATGGGAAAGGACACTGGGGATGTGTGCATGTTAGTAGGAGTGGTGATTCCACGTGAGCGGTTTGTGGTGATGGGTGTGCTGCTGATGGAGGTAGTGGGTGAGGATGTAGTGCATGCAGGTGTGAGTGTAGATGAGACAGGGAGGGAAGAAGAGGATGTGGAGGAGGGGGACACAGTGGAGGCAGTAGATGTTGATGTGTCTGCATGGGTATGGTGCTTGTGTGGTGTTTGTGGGATGTGTGGTGCTTATGTTTGCCAGAGCCACTCTTGTGTGTTGATGAGTGTGCATGCTGGTCTGATGGTGTGCTTGGGATAGGCTGAGGTACAGGGGATTGGGTCTGGGTGGAGGAAGTTGCAGGGGGGAGGCTGGACACAGGGACAATGGCTGCCATCCGTGCTGAGGCCAGAGCCTGAAATGCTCTCTGTTGGGCCGCCTGCCCAGAATGAATGCCCTCCAGGTTTGCATTTGTTTGTTGCAAATGCCTCTCAACACTCTGGATGGCATTCAAAATGGTAGATTTCCCAACAGTGAGGGATCTCAGGAGGTCAATAGCCTCCTCACTGAGGGCAGCACGGCTGACTGGGGCAGAGCCTGGGGTGTCTGGGGTGAAGGAGATGCCCACCGTCCTGGGTGAGCGGGCACGGGACACACGCTGAGGGGCTGCTGGGAGGGCGGTGCTGGTAGGGGGGGGGCGGCTGTACCTGTTGATGCGGTGGGCACAGAGGTGCCCCCCACCGGGAGGGAGCTCCTATCAGATGAGGAGTCGCTGTCAGTGGGGTATGCTCCTGTCCCCTTCGTGGAGCTCCCCTCGCCCTCCGTCCCACTGGTGGCTTCAGAATCCATTGCTTCATCCTTTAGGACCAAGTGGGTTTGCAGCTCCCTCCTGCTCTGGTGCCACTGCTCCTCCGCCAGATGATGCTATTGAACACAAGAACAGGGAGACAAAACAAAAAAGGGGGGGAAGACAGAAGAAAAACATGTTCAGTGCATGCAACACCACTGCCGTTGGCGGACACAACACACAGGGAGCAGCCCTCTGCAATAAGCCATGCACTAACAGTTCCTAGCAAATTCACATGCCTATGGGGTACGAGGCCTAAGGCCAATTGCTGCACACCTGGAAGTCACAGGAGCCTGACTAGGTGTAGATGGCTATTACCACTAGTGGGATTGGGGTGCCACAGAGCCTGCCTAACAAGGGACCTTGCCTACCAAGTTCGCCCTGGCCTAGGGGCCCCACTGCCCACCTCCCCCTCCCAGACACCTAGTAATGAGCGCAGAGTCAGCTGAATGAGAGTGTACTCACCCCCTTGTGGCCACTGTGATGCCCTCAAGCACCCATCCAACTCCGGATAGGCCACCACCAGGATCCGGTACATCACGGGGGTCATGGTGCGAGGTGCACCCCTTCCACGTTGGGAGGCCATCCCCAGCTGGGCCTCCGCAGTCTTCCTGCTCCAGCGGCACAGGTCCTTCCATCTTTTATGACAGTGGGTGCTCCGTCTATGGTAGACCCCAAGGGTCCAGGCGTCCTTGGCGATGGCACGCCAAATACCCTTCTTCTGGTGGGCCCTGACCTAGATGAAAGGTACAGGAGGAAACAAAATTACTCACCCATCCGGACCGTCATACTCATTGCCCACCAGTTCCAACCCATGCCCTGACGCACATAGACTCACCATCCTCACATGCAGGCCTCAGCCCCCCACATGTATCTTCCACCCACACCACTCAAAACAGGCATTGCCCATGCAGCATGCTCACAGTGTACTCACCTGTTTGTCTGGAGGACCGTACAGTTGCGTGTACTGGGGGAAGACCCCATCCACTAGTTTCTCCAACTCCTCCGAAGTGAAGGCAGGGGCCCTTTCCCCAGACACTGTAGCCATCATCGCTTCCAGACACAGGTCAGAGCAGCACTTGCAGTGTAGGTCCTCTCCTGTTGAAGGTCAGGTATCAAGTGAGTGAACAGTAAGAAAATGGCGGTCACGTCCACGGCGGTGCATACCGTCACCGCCGGCGTACATCGTCATTGGCTCCTGGGACCCATAGGGCCCAATGTTAACCAATGCTGATTTGCGCCGCAGTCTTCAACCACCCACTGCAACGGTGTACAATGCCAGCGCAGTTACCTCTTTTCCCCTTGTCCCACCTTACAGGTCAGGCAGCCGCCATTTCAGGGGGCCCCATGAGATGGATCAAAACTGCGTCTCACCTATCTAGGCCGGTAATACAGACAGATAAAAGCACATTGTGATTTACCAACATTTCAGCAAATAACACATTGTGATACCTGTGTTGGATGACCCTCTGATCGCTGTTCTCCTCCATAGGGCATGTCTGCTGGGGCAGGTGATGAGATGGCGGCATCCTCCAGTGTACAGACCCCTGGTGGACCTGTCGACAAAGGAAGAGAGACACATCATAATCACATACAGACTTGATCGTGCAACAATCATGGAACTGTGTGCCCAGTTGGAGCCAGACCTGATTTCAGCTATCTGCTATCCCACGGGAATCCCCCCTCTAGTGCAGGTTCTGTCTGTACTCCATTTCCTGGCCAGTGGGTCTTTTCAAACAACAGTGGCCATGGCATCAGGGATGTCCCAGCCAATGTTCTCTGACGTGTTGTCCAGAGTGTTATCTGTCCTGCTGAAACACATGCGCAGCTACATCGTTTTACCTCAAGTGGAGGATTTGCCTGTAGTGAAAGGTGACTTCTGTGCCCTGGGACATATCCCCAACATCATTGGTGCCATTGATGGTAAACATGTGGCATTTGTATTCCCCTGCAGGAATGAACAGGTGTACAGAAACCGGAAAAGCTACCATTCGATGAATGTGCAAATGATGTGTTTGGCAGACCAGTACATCTCCCATGTGAATGCCTAGTATCCTGGCTCAGTGCATGACGCTTATGTTTTGAGGAATAGCAGCATCCCTTATGTGATGGGGCAACTCCTGAGGCACCGTGTGTGGCTAATAGGTGAGCCCAAGGTCCCAACACAGTTGACAGTTGACATAGGTTTCTGGGTATGGGGTTGTCCCTAAGGGTTAGTGTGTGTCTAACAGTTGTCCCTCAACATTTGCAGGTGACTCTGGTTACCCCAACTTGTCATGACTACTGACCCCAGTGAGGAATCTCAGGACAAGGGCAGAGAAACACTACAATGAGGCACATGAGTGTACTAGGAGGATTATAGAACACACCTTCGGCCTCCTGAAGGCCAGATTCCGGTGCCTCCATCTGACTGGTGGCTCCCTATACTACTCACCGAAGAAGGTGTGCCAGATAATCGTGGCCTGCTGTATGCTGCACAACCTGGCTTTGCAACACCAGGTGCCTTTTCTGCAGGAGGATGGGCCAGATGATGGTCTTGTGGCAGCTGTGGAGTCTGTGGACAGTGAAGAAGAGGAGGCAGAAGAAGAAGAAGATGTCGACAACCGAAACAACAGCATCATGCAATACTTCCAGTGAGACACAGGTGAGAAGATGTAACTGCTTCCCACATCTCATACTATTGTTGGAGCTAGCATAAGTCTGTCATTTTCACTCAGTGTATTGACCCTGACGTGTTACTTTGCCTTTCCATTTCACAGATCTAGGTCCCACTTTGTGCCCTCTGCTATGTTTACAGCTGGCCTACAGTTGTGTTATATTATTATGTGAACAAGTACATTGGCATTGCTATATTCCAGAGTTTTGCAATTACAAATTTGTGAAAGCACAGACAGACTCCAGATTGTTTTGTGATTGAAGTGTGTTTATTTCTGTGCACATAAGTGGAGGGTGTTGTAAAATCCCTCCTGGTGTTAGGAAGGTCTGCCAGCACCCCTGCAATGGTGACCAGGGTGGTGTTGATGGATTTCAAGTCCTCCCTGATCTCCAGGCAGTGTTCCTCCTGCAGCCGCTTGGTCTCCTGAAACTTGGTCAGTAACGTGTCCATGGTCTCCTGGGAATGGTGGCAAGCTCCCATGATGTTGGAGAGTGCCTTGTGGAGAGTGGGTTCCCTGGGCCTGTCCCCCCCCCTGTCGCACAGCAGTCCTCCCAGCTTCCCTGTTATCCTGTGCCTCTGTCCCCTGAACTGTATGCCCACTGCTCCCAGGTCCCTAATTGTCCTATGTTAGTGGGGTTGCCTGGGTTCCCTGTAGTGGTGGACACACTGCTGATTGACGTGTCCTGGGGACAGAGGGATGGGCCTGCTGGGTGGGTGCTGTGCTGGTGTTTCCTGAGGGGGGAGGTTCAGTGGTTGTTTGTGACTGTGTCAGGGGAACCAACTGTCACCAGGCCCCTGATGGGCCGGGCTGGTCATCTTGATCCAGGTGTGCAGAGCTGATGTCTTCACTGTGGGCCTCTTCTGTGCGGGTCCTGTTGGGGTGTAAATGCATAGTTATTATATCTGTGTGTGCCATCTTGTGCAATGGGTGAGTGACCCTCTGCTCCTGTGCTTGCATTATTGCTGTGGCCCTTGTGTGATTGGTGATTTTGGGGCATGAGTGAGTCTCTCTACTGGACATGCTTTGGTGATGGGTGTCCATGCATTGGTATTACATGCAGGGCTTGATTTCGGGATGTGTGGGTTGTGTTAGTGAAGTATCTGTGGGTTGTTGGGGTGATGGGGGTGAGGGTGAGGGTGGGATTATGTGATGGCATGCAGGTGGGGTGGGGGGGATAAAGTAGTAAAGATTTGCCTTACCAGAGTCCAGTCCTCCTGCTACTCCTGCGAGGCCATCAGGATGCATGATCGCCAAGTCTTGCTCCTCCCATGTTGTTAGTTGTGGGGGAGGGGGTGGGGGTCCACCGCCAGTCCTCTGTACAGCAATCTGGTGTCTGGATACCACGGAACGTACCTTCCCCCGTAGGTTGTTCCACCTCTTCCTGATGTCATCCCATGTTCTTGGGTGCTGTTCCACTGCTTTGACCCTGTCGACAATTCTGCGCCATAGCTCCATCTTCCTTGCAATGGATGTCTGCTGCATCTGTGATCTGAATAGCTGTGGCTCTACCCAGACGATTTCCTCCACCATGACCCTGAGCTCCTCCTCAGAGAACCTGGGGTGTCTTTGAGGTGCCATGATGTGGTGTGGGTGATGTGTGAGGTGGTGTCTGTTGTGATGTGTGAGGGGATGTGTTGGTGTGTGTTATTTGAGGTGCGTGGATTTTGTATGAGTGATGGTGTTGTATGTCTGTGAATGCTGGTGTTGTATTAGGTAGTCTCACTCTCTGGCCTTCTTTCAGAATTTTGGTTGTAAGGGTTTGTGGGTGCTGTGGGTGTGTGTTTTATATTGGATTGGGTGTGTGGGTGTGTTGTGTGTATGTGTATCAGGTGTGTGTATTTTGAATTGTCCCATGTGGTTGTGTTTTGTAAATGTAAGCGCGGCGGTGTGTACCGCAAATGGAATACCGCAGTTGAAAGACCGCTGCGTTGATTCGTGGATCGTGATAGTGTAGGCATATTCTTGTTGGCGTGACGGTGTTGTTTTTGGTATCACCAGTTTATCACTGACCATTGGTGTGGCGGACTTGTGTGGGTGTCTGTATTGTGGCAGATTCCGAGCTGTGAGTCGTAATACCTGTGGCGGAATTCCACTGCTGCAACGGTATGTTGGCGGTCTTCTGCACGGCGGAAATCGGGATTTACCGCCAGTGTTGTAATGAGGGCCAAAATGTGCTCAAGAGCGATCAATGTTACTGATGTGGCACATCAGGACACAGAAACTGGCGATTTTCGGTTGCACCAATAAGGCACTTTCTGTTAGATAGCAGCAGGTATAAAATGTTGATCAACAAGTTCGGAACCGGTTGGTTCAACAGCGTCTTTCATCCTTCAGAGTCAGATATGTAAATGCCTTTAGACTGGACAATAACAACTATTACTTACAACATTTAGACATGGGAATACTGTGCTATTAAGCAATATGCAGCAACAAATAATCATATGTTGGCTTTCATTTACCTAAGAAAAATCAGTTACAATGGACTCTATTAACCTCAGCAGACATTCTGCTTTAAAAAAAGTAAGACTATGACCTGAGAAGAACCTTGTTATGAAAGAGAAAGTTATGACGAGTTAGATTGATTAGATTTCATCTGAGATAATGGGAGGGAGACTTCTATGCCATAAATCAATCAGGATATTCTAGTGATTAATAAATTGCGGATAGGAAAGGAGGCTTGAATGGTTCCAGAGTTCATGAGGACACTAAGATTGATTTATGACCTTAGTTATCAGTCTTTCCTCAACCATCATTTATTTTTATACAGGAGCGAGTACAGAGCTAGACGTGCAAATGGGATGCAATAGCCATTTACTGTATGTGTTTAAGTCTTCTTTTTTAACCAGGAACTGTTCTTTTTTAGACACACAGGCCAACTAAGTTTTAAAGACATAGGCTTTTTAACATTCTGAATTATGCACTCTGGTGAAGAACCATAAAGAATATATGCAGAGGAATAGACGAAACTGCAATGCCCTGCAGTGTTTCGCTGTCGCCCCGCTTTTCTTTGTGTTCCAGAACTTGTCAGGAAATAGTAGCAGTAGCAAGCAATTATACGGCGTTTGAACTTCCATGTTTTTAATGTCCAAGTGAGCAAAGATTTGTTTACATAAAAGCCACCATCTATATAAGATTGTTGGATTTAATGTACTTCAATTCATTTTTTTACTGCGTTTACAGTTTCTCGCATCATTTCCATGTGTGGAAGTCTGATACTGACACAAAATGGCTCGAGGCACAGTGAATCTGAGAGTTAGATTGACTAATATTTCAGGAAATGCAGCAAAGAACCTTGGGCCTAGACTCTCCAAGATTTAGGGTCGAGTTAGTGCTACTTTTGTAATGCTTAACCGACCCTAAACTTTTTGGGGGATTCACAACCAACGCAAATTGTTATTGCATTGGTTTGTAAGGCAAAGTACCGCAAAGCAAAACGCTGATTTGCATCACTTTGTCTCAATGGGGCGTTACATGGAAGGTACATGGGCATACACGTGCTAGCACCCATGCTTTATTACACAAAACCCTATTCACTGACATTAGTGGACGGGGTTTAGTGCCAAAAAAAAAATAACACTGCTGAAAAGCAGGCGTTAAACGGAGAAATGTTTTTATTTCTCTGTACTTTTCGGACTTTGCATGTGTGCTGCACTGTACAGCACACAGAGAATATAGGAAAAGCATTTTCACTTTTCTAGGCATAGTTTTTGTACAGGAAGGATATCCTTCCTCTACACAACCTATGCTAGATTCCTGCACACACCCTAGCACTGTGGGGCTAAGGTGTGTGCATGGCGTATGGCAGCTGAAATCAGCGCCAGCGCCAGGGAGAGGGAAGGAGAGAGCAATTTCAATGTGAATATGGCACTCTTCTGCTCTCTCCCGATCAGGCAACACAGCGCAGCAACTTTGGATGTTGCATGGCATTGCCTTTCACCTCTCAGAATTTGGGCCTTTAACCCAGATTCCTAAGGATCTAATGTCAGGTTAGTGGTACTTTTTATGGCAAAGTAACACAAAGCAGTGCGAAAAACCCTAATTTGCATTACTTTGTGTCAAGGGGGTGCTTCATGGGTGGTACATGGGTGTACCAATACTATCATCCAAGCTTTTTGACGCTAAACCCTATTCTCAAACATCAGTCGAAAGAGTTTAGCGCCAAAAATTAACACTGCCCGAAAAGCAGATGTTAAATGGAGAAATGTTCTACAACACACATAGTAAGAGGAAATCGCCTCCAGTGATTGTTTTTGTGCAGAAATGTACCCCTTCCTACAGAAAAACAATAATTCCTACAATGCAGACACCCTTGCACCATGGTGCAAGGGTGCCAGCATTGGCGTGTGGCAGTCAATTTTGCACCAGCGCAGAGGGAACAGGACAGGAATTCACCGTATCTCATAGATACAAAAGAGTAAATGGGTGCCAACAAGGAACTTATTTGACAAGAAATATTTCTAAACAAATTTGTGCTAAATATGGGATGTTTAGAACATAACATATATACAAATTGCAACAATTGGCAGTAAGTATATCAATCACTTAAATAAATTAAGACAGCAGGTATATCAACACATTAATTAGTGTAACAAGTACAAGTATATCCAACTCCAAAATTCAACAGGTTACTGAAACTGAAATCTTGGGCATTACATAAACAAGGCAATAGTCTATAATACACTCAGATTAGTATCAGCCAGAAGTCCATGTGGCAATAACCCATTAAAGAACTTGTATATAGAAAGTTCATACAGTATTAAAGATGAGCCGGGTTGTGCATCCACATTTTGGTCCTAGTTGCTATTGTCAATATGCCCATCCTCAGGCCTGGAAGCTTGTGTGAAGAAAACTAGCTCCCTTGGAGTTTCTGAGATCCTCTGACACTAAGGACTTAGGGACTGTTGATGAGTGGCCAGTTTCTGCACCAGGGTTATGGAGTAAATGACTCCATCACCCTGTAACACATGTTGCCCGCCAAATTCAGAAATTGGCACCAAGCTGGAGATCATCTCCAGAGCATTTTCAGGGACCGCCATGATGGTGGTTCTTGTTAATGTTTTTTGCAGTTTATTCCAGAGCTCCTTCAATATGAGCTTTACACTAAACTGGTTTCTTTCTTATGTGTAAAAAGATAATTCCCCCCTCAGCATGGGAGTCATTTCCTATGGCAAGAGGGCATTTTTTGTTTTTTACAGTCCCTTGCTGCCAGGGTTTGACTGGCAGCGATGGACAGTAAAAAATGGCTATATGTCCACTGATCCTAATTGGATGAATAAAAACATAGCCAGTTTGCAAACAGCCCTTACTCCTTCGGAAACTCTTGTCTATGGTTGACAGTGTAGTCACTACCACAGCCATATCAATGGTCCACCCACATCTAAATCAGTTGGACAGACCACTGTGTCATCCAGAAGAGAAATGCGTTTGCACTTGTGACAGAGTTCCCTCTCTGTCAACATATAAATTGGCCCCTTAGTCAGTATGCCAAAATGAACCAGAAAACCAGCTGCACTGCAGCCATTCAACAACCCAATGAGCAATATTTGAATGAGGTGTGTTTTAGGTAATGTTCAGTCACATGAGCTAGCACAGAGTCATTGAAACCTCAAACCACCTTTAATTAAAGAATAATACACTCAAAAATACTAGAACACAAAGGATATATGTAAGGTATTTATTTTAAAATCAAAATCCTATTCTAATGCATACAATATGAATTGCAACCACAAAGAAGATAAAAAATATGGCTGCAGCAACAGTTCCCAAAAGTGTTAATAGATACCACACCACCAAGGTTAGTTCTGTTAATCAATGGTAATGCTACTCTTGTTCTGCTACTTAAAAGTGCTAATCTAATTTTAGAAAAAAAGAAAATAAAAACAGTTTTAAATTTCAGAGTTGGATACCTGTTTGAGCAATTAACTTCTATATTCATTAAATAGCAAGATCTGTTATTCTTGTCTCACAAGTCTGGTTGCACTGATTGTTAGACCTTCCATCCTTGACTTGGTCTCCCCTGTCTTCTTTGGCTCTGCTTCCCATGTTTTGACTGTATGCTGGACTCTGTTTTCACTATTTTTGGTACTATGGGCACTATACCACTGCTGACCACTGCTAAAGTGCAAGTGCTCCTGTGTAAATTATATGTGTAAAATGGCTTATTTCTGATTGGCATATTTGATTTAAGTCCCTAGTAAAGAGCACCAGAGGTGCCCAGGGCCTGTAAATCAAATACTACTAGTAGGCCTGCAGCACTGGTTGTGCCACCGACATGAATAGCCTTGTAAACATGGCTCAACCTGCCACTGCAATGTCTGTATGTGCAGTTTTTAGCTGCCAATTCGACCTGGCAAGTGTACCCAATTGCCAGGCATAAACCTTCCCCTTTTCAATACATGTAAGACACCCCTAAGGGAGGACCTATGTAGCCCCATAGGCAGGGTGCAGTGTATGTTAAAAGTAGGACATTTACTGGTGTGTCCTAAGAGTGAAATACTGTTGCCAAATTCGTTTTTCACTTTTGCAAGGCCTATCTCTCTTATGGGTAACATGGGGGCTGTCTTTAAATAACTTTTAAGTCAGATTCCCTTTGAGAGCAGAAAGAAATGTGGAGTTTGGTGTCTCTGAGCTCACAATTTAAAAATACATATTTTGGTAAAGTTGGTTTCAAAATGCCACTTTTAGAAAGTGGGCATTTCCCTGCTTCAACCATTCTGTGACTGTGCATGTTTGTGGATTCCCTGTCTGGGCCAGTTTGACAGTTGGGCTGTTTGTGAATCTCCTCTAGACAGTGAGACAAAGGCAGCTGGGGAGTACTCTGCATATCTTGATAGGCCACCTGTGATAGAGTAGAGGGAGGAGTGGTCACTTATACCTGAATGGGCGGTGCCTTCCCTCTCACAATGCAGTCCCCAACCCCATGGTGTGAGTCTCGAGCCTGGCCTGGGCAAGGCAGGGTCGTTTGAACAACAGAGACTTTCCTTTGAAGTTTGACAACTTCATAGGCAGAAAGGGGAATAAGTATTGGACCCAAAATCCATGAAAATTAGATTTCTTCAAGCATTCAAGAGGAACATCTGCCACGGAGAAGAGCTGAAGAGCTGAGGAGAAAAACTGCTTCTGCCTGTGACTGTGCTTTGTTGGTCTATCCTGCAGTTGCTGCTTCTGCCTGTGAAAGGGGACAAAGACTGTACTTTGTTGTGCATTCCTGCTTCAGAAGAATCTCCAAGGGCTTGAGATGGCTTGCTTCCTGTTGTTGAAGTTTCAGGGCCATCCAAGACTTCCTCTGTCAGCATCTGGACTCTCTGGTGAGACTCATTCCCTGCCAAGTGGTGCCCCATCCAGTCTCAGGGACCTTGAAAGGTATAACTGGTGGAAAAGGACTGAAATCCACACACAGACTGCCTCACTTGAGAGTAAGGAATCAATGCATCGCTGACTTCCGTTGCACACTCCTCCGTGCTGCTTTTGTTTTGGCCCAAACCAGGCACTTTGTCCAACAACAACATTCTCACTGAGGGTCCCTGCTTGGACAGAGTGCAAACTGACTGCCAACCAGAAACCCCATTTCTAACACTGATAAATCAGTGAGTGAAGGCCAAGTGATTCCTACCCTATGATTATGTACACCCTCTCTCTGTGCGTCCTGGAGTGGACTCCTCTCTGCCCTTCACATTCTTTGTTCAACATTTATAACATAATCTAATTGATGTTAAAAGCTCTTAGTGGAAACATGATGCCCTATTTTAGTTCTACTAGATTGTGTTATTTGAATGACAAAAAAATGAGACACATAGTTGTCAACCTTCTTGAAACTCTTGGAAATCCAAAACACACAAATGCAAAATCAAGCAGTCATAGTTTTGGATTAAATGTTGCAGATACATCCACATAAGCTTAGTTACCACTTTGTAGCACATAATAATATAAACTAAAGGTGTGTCATATTCAGCATTCTGATTAATTGAGTAGCACATGTAACACAAACAGGGGAATACCCAGAAAAGAAAGCACTTCGTTCAGTTCAGGAAAACCAAACTGCTGATATTAGGACCTCACTCTTCCTCACGAAATAGGTCATTTAGAAATCAAGCAGAAAAATTATATAACAGACTCTGATAAGCTAAAGCTTGAACACTGGACTCTTTCTCACCGGAATGAACTGTCTACAGTTAATCTTTTACTGAAGATGATATTTTTTTACGTTTTGTGTCGGGACTTCAAAATAGAAATGGAATATTCTCTGAACGTATTTTAACATCTCAATTGGATACCAAAAACCCCAGCAAATTCTTCAACAGAAAATTCTAGGTGAAAATCTAGGTGAAATAAACAAGGTAAGAAATTCATTGTCCTCATTTGAGTTTAGAGTTGAGCACATCCTATAATGCCTAAGTATTATTGCTGGTAGTTGCAAAGCTCATCTCAAATAAAGATAACACTTTTAAAGAGGAAAGTCTGGATAAAACAAAATATGAGGGAAGAAATCCTCCTGACTGAATGCAATATTATTAAACTGTTCTAAGATTTCAGAGATTTTGTCAATCATTAGTCTCCACACTCCTGGTCAGAATAAAGAAGGGCATGTTCAGGTAAATTAATTCTATATTAGTGGATCTGATATAGAGAGGAGCGAAAAAATCTTGATGTAACAAAACTGTTGCTTACGGTGCAAGAATCTAGAGTGGTAGTAATTGATTTTGAGCTACATTATTTGGCGGCTCACCTGCAGTCAGCCAAGTGGTGAATGAATGACTATCTACGTAGGAGGGGAAATAGAAGGGACAAAATCCTAAATCTCACATTGACACTGGCAATAATACTTAAACCCCAGGGGAGATGTAAAGGAATGGATAGATTGATGTAGGACTTCCACCTGTTCTGGAAAAGAGTATTACTTAGAACACATACCAAAACACCATCCACTATGGAACACCCACTTGAGAGCATGTCTACTCAGCAAAATCAGGGCAGACGGAGAAGACTGACAAAGAGAAAAAGGTGACGAGACAAGGCTTGGGCAACATTTTAATATGATGAAGTAATTTGAGTAATTTTAGGAATTATGTGTAAATCGTCTGAGCCAGAGTACCACCAAACGTAAGCCAAAAGAAAAAGAGCGCAGTCAGATAGGGAGGTTGCCTTTGACAGGCTCCGGGAAGTATTCCTACTGTGGTAAAAAAACACCTGTCACAGGAATGAGAATCATGGGGAAATGCATGGACATTATCAGTAACTCCCATGCCCGTCACAGTTTATGTTTTCAACAAGAATGATTCACAGAATGGGGATTTCAATGATGATTATGATTCCCGGAGGCACTGGAGGCCACTCCCATCCCTAAGCGACCAAAAATAGATGTCTCAGCCAGCAATACAATACTCTTTCAGACACGCTGGATCCTGAGGATGTTTTCCACCCCAGGAATTCTGAGTGTACACCTGATGATAAGGTGACCAGCACGTTGCTGCTTGCCTTCGGAAACGTCCCTTGGGCAGAATGCCCCAGACCAACCCTGAAAGGCAAAGTGGCCGCTATCTCTGAGGTAGACAGAAGGAAGACAGTAATCTGGGGCAAATGCATAAAATATCCCAAATAAGGGATATATAGGTCCTGGTGTGCATGTTAATACAACTATTGGGTATTGCGGTGAGTGATTAATATTCCATCATTTCAAGATGGAAAGCATACACTAAATGAGGAATGTTCTCAGACCACAGGACTGGTTGTTATGCCTAGGCTTTAAGGATGCTTCCCTGTTGGTTGTCATCTTCCCACCACACTACAGATTACTGAAACTCCTGTGGGGGGATCAGGTCCACAAGTTCAAGTTATTTTCCTTTGGCTTGTCTTCAGTACTCTGGTGTTTTACAAACCTTTATGGCCAGTAATGACGTTCCTCAGCGCGAGGGAGAAGGGAATTATTCTTTACCTTAAAGATATCCACATCAAGGATCAGTCAATAGAAAGGTTGATCCTATACCAGCAGGCAACTGTAATGTTCTTGCAGAATTTAGGTTTCAAAGTGAACCAAGAAAAGTCACAGCCGGAACTGACACGACAAGTAACATTCTTTGGATTTGTCATTAACTTAATTCAGGAAGTACTGAAACATCCCAACCAGAAAGTGGTCAATATCAGGAATTAATTCAGAAAGGCTTTGAGCAAACCCAAGATTTCAGTTGGCTTAGTGTTGGGTCCTCCTCTCAACTCCCATACAGGCTATTTTCCAAAAACCGCTGCACGACCAATCTTTCCAGAGATCTTTTCAGAAACTAACAGCATCAATCTCAGGGGAGGTCTGACATGCATAAAAGATAGAGCTCTTTCCAGTAGTGGGGCTTACATTGTTGTGTGCTGTTGCCTTCTTGAATGGGGGAGAAAAGGTTGATGAACCTAGGCCCATATTTATACTTTTTGACGCAAAACTGCGCTAACGCAGTTTTGCGCCAAAAAAATTAGCGCCGGCTAACGCCATTCTGAAGCACTATGCGGGCGCCGTATTTATTGAATGGCGTTAGCCGGCGTTAGCCGACCGGCGCTGCTAGGTGTGCGTGAAAAAAAACGACGTACACCAGGCAGCGCCGGCGTAGGGAAAAATGGGGCAAGTCAGGCTGAGGCAAAAAAATCGTCTTAACCCGATTTGCGCCATTTTTTTTGGGCGCCCAGACGCCATTAACATGACTCCTGTCTTAGCAAAGACAGGAGTCATGCCCCCTTGCCCAATGGCCATGCCCAGGTGACTTCTGTCCCCTGGGCATGGTCATTGGGCATAGTGGCATGTAGGGGGGCACAAATCAGGCCCCCCTATGCCACAAAAAAAAAAAAAAAAAATACTTACCACAACTTACCTTTTCTTCCCTGGGATGGGTCCCTCCATCCTTGGGTGTCCTCCTGGGGTGGGCAAGGGTGGCAGGGGGTGTCCCTGGGGGCAGGGGAGGGCACCTCTGGGCTCATTCTGAGCCCACAGGTCCCTTAACGCCTGCCCTGACCCAGGCGTTAAAAAGAGGCGCGAATGCGGAGTTTTTTGCCCCGCCCACTCCCGGGCGTGATTTTTGCCCGGGAGTATAAATACCACGCACATGCCTGGGAGTAATTTTTTAAGACGGGAACGCCTACCTTGCATCTCATTAACGCAAGGAAGGTGTTCACGCAAAAAAATGATGCTAACTCCATGAACTTTGGCGCTAGACGCGTCTAACGCCAAAGTATAAATATGGAGTTAGTTTTGCGTCGAATTTGCGTAGAAAAAAACGACGCAAATTCGGTGCAAACGGAGTATAAATATGCCCCCTTTTGTCTCCGATCCACCCATGGTTACTGGGGCAAACGGTTGCAGAGAGACAGCCACGCTGGAAGATGCTAGTGATCTGGCCCTCATTGTCCACACGGTAATTGATCTCTTCAAGTGAAGCACTGTTCTTGTAGTAGGTCAGGTTAGGAAACAGACACTCTCTGATCTTGGTCCTCAGCCAGCTGCTGGACTCATGAAGGGTAGAGTCTTAGAGTAGTGACCTCAAGGAGAAATCTTTGGTGGCCCTGAGATTTCTTGATCGGGGGGGAGCCCTTGGGGTCAATCTGGGTTTAGTACTTGGTCCTCAGCAGGTCAGAAGATCAACAGGCAGCAGGGCAGCACAGCAAAGTAGAGTAGCAGTTTCTGGGAACAGTCAGTCCTGGTACAGCGGCAATCGTTACAGTACAGCAGACTTTCCTGCATCAGGGGTCTTCCAAGGTCTAGTAGTGTACTGATGTAAGGGGGTCAGAGACCCAGTACTTATACCCAAAAGTGCCTTTGATGTGGGGGATGACTTCAAAGGATCTCTTTAAAGTGCAAAGGTCTCCCTGTCATCCCAGCCCTGGCTCCAGGCTATCAATTGGGACAATCAGCTATTTGTGTAGGGCTCAGGATACTATCCTTTGAACTGTAAGTGCGAGTCTTTCCTGTTCTCCCTGCCCAGGAGGACCCATTAGCATGCAGATGTATGCAGATGCACTTAATTGTCCTGTGCTGTGGGTGTCTGGAAGGAATGCACAAATGTAGCTGTCAACCAGTCCAGACCAGACGTGCATTGGAGGCAGCCTGTGTAGGAAAGTACCATCTTGCCTCGCATGTTACCCCCATATTTTTTAACTGTATATATGTTGTTTTAGTATGTAGTTATGCTCTCTCTGCTTTCCAAATTTGTCACTAACAGGCTAGTGACTAAATTTACCAATTCACATTGACATACTGGTACACCCATATAATTCCCTAGTATGTGGTACTGAGGTACCCAGGGTATTGGGGTTCCAGGAGATCCCTATGGGATGCAGCATTTCTTTTGCCACCCATAGGGAGCTCTGACAATTCTTACACAGGCCTGCCACTGCAGCCTGCGTGAAATAACGTTCACATTATTTCACAGCCATTTACCACTGCACTTAAGTAACTTATAAGTCACCTATATGTCTAACCTTCACCTGGTGAAGGTTGGGTGCAAAGTTACTTAGTGTGTGGGCACCCTGGCAGTAGCCAAGGTGCCCCCACATCGTTCAGGGCAAATTCCCCTGACTTTGTGAGTGCGGGGACACCATTACACGAGTGCACTATACATAGGTCACTACCTATGTATAGCGTCAAAATGGTAACTCCGAACATGGCCATGTGACATGTCTAAGATCATGGAATTGTCACCCCAATGCCATTCTGGCATTGGGGGGGACAATTCCATGATCCCCTGGGTCTCTAGCATAGTACCCGGGTACTGCCAAACTGCCTTTCCGGGGTCTCCACTGCAGCTGCTGCTACTACCAACCCCTCAGACAGGTTTCTGCCCTCCTGGGGTCCAGGCAGCCCTGGCCCAGGAAGGCAGAACAAAGGATTACCTCTGAGAGAGGGTGTAACAGCCTCTCCCTTTGGAAATAGGTGTCAGGGCTGGGGAGGAGTAGCCTCCGCCAGCCTCTGGAAATGCTTTGATGGGCACAGATGGTGCCCATCTCTGCATAAGCCAGTCTACACCAGTTTAGGGATCCCCCAGCCCTGCTCTGGTGCGAAACTGGAAAAAGGAAAGGGGAGTGACCACTCCCCTGACCTGCACCTCCCAGGGGAGGTGCCCAGAGCTTCTCCAGTGTGTCCCAGACCTCTGCCATCTTGGAAACAGAGGAGTTTGTGGCACACTGGACTGCTCTGAGTGGCCAGTGCCAGCAGGTGACGTCAGAGGCTCCTTCTGATAGGCTCTTACCTCTCTTGGTAGCCAATCCTCCTATCTTGGTAGCCAAACCTCCTTTTCTGGCTATTTAGGGTCTCTGCTTTGGGGAATTCTTTAGATAACGAATGCAAGAGCTCACCAGAGTTCCTCTGCATCTCCCTCTTCACCTTCTGCCAAAGGATCGACCGATGACTGCTCAGGATGTCTGCAAAACCGCAACAAAGTAGCAAGACGACTACTAGCAACCTTGTATCGCCTCATCCAGCCGGCTTTCTCCACTGTTTCCAGGTGGTGCATGCTCTGGGGGTAGCCTGCCTCCTCCCTGCACTAGGAGGTCAGAATAAATCTCCAGTGGGTCGACGGAATCTTCCCCCTGCTAAAGCAGGCACCAAAAGACTGCAACACTGGTCCTCTGGGACCCCTCTCATCCTGACGAGCGTGGTCCCTGGAACTCAGCAACTCTGTCCAAGTGACTCCCACAGTCCAGTGACTCTTCAGTCCAAGTTTGGTGGAGATAAATCCTTGCCTCCCCACGCTAGACTGCATTGCTGGGTGCAGCATGTTTTGCAGCTGCTCCGGCTCCTGTGCACTCTTCCAGGATTTCCTTCGTGCACAGTCAAGCCTGGGTCCCTGACACTCCTTCCTGCAGTGCACAACCTTCTGAGTTGTCCTCCGACGTTGTGGGACTCCCTTTTGTGACTTTGGGTGGACTCCAGTTCACTTTCCTTCCAAGTGCCTGTTCAGGTACTTTTGCAGGTGCTGCCTGCTTCTGTGAGGGCTCCCTGAGTTACTGGGCACCCCCTTTGTCTCCTCTTCCAAGTGGCAACATCATTGTCCCTCCTGGGCCACAGCAGCACCCAAAAACCTCTACCATGACCCGTGCAGCTAGCAAGGCTCGTTTGTGGTCTTTCTGCATGGGAACACCTCTGCAAGCTTCATCACGACGTGGGACAGCCGTCTTCCAAAGGAGAAGTCCCTAGCTCTTTTCTTTCTTGAAGAACTCCAAGCTTCTTCCAACCAGTGGCAGCTTCCTTGCACCCTCAGCTGGCATTTCGTGGGCTCCTGCCCACTCTCGACACTGTTGCGACTATTGGACTTGGTCCCCTTGTTTACAGGTACTCAGGTCTGGAAATCCACTGTTGTTGCATTGCTGGTGTTTGTTCTTCCTGCAGAATCCCCCTATCACGACTTCTGTGCTCTCTGGGGGTAGTAGGTGCACTTTACACCTACCTTTCAGGGTCTTGGGGTGGGCTATTTTTCTAACCCTCACTGTTTTCTTACAGTCCCAGCGACCCTCTACAAGCTCACATACGTTTGGGGTCCATTCGTGGTTCGCATTCCACTTTTGGAGTATATGGTTTGTTTTGCCCCTATACCTATGTGCTCCTAGTGCAATCTATTGTAATTCTACACTGTTTGCATTACTTTTCTTTCTATTACTTACCTAAGTTTGGTTTGTGTACATATATCTTGTGTATATAACTTATCCTCATACTGAGGGTACTCACTGAGATACTTTTGGCATATTGTCATAAAAATAAAGTACCTTTATTTTTAGTACTTCTGTGTATTGTGTTTTCTTATGATATTGTGCATATGACACCAGTGGTATAGTAGGAGCTTTACATGTCTCCTAGTTCAGCCTAAGCTGCTTTGCCATAGCTACCTTCTATCAGTCTAAGCTGCTAGAAACACCTCTTCTACACTAATAAGGGATAACTGGACCTGGGACAAGGTGTAACTACCTCTGGTACCCACTACAAGCCAGGCCAGCCTCCTACAGCCAGTCAGAGCAGTGAGAGCAGAGAAATGCTCACTTATTAAAAGTGGCATTTCTAAAATAGTAGTAATAAATCCAAATTTACTAGTAAAGAGGATTTATTATTACCATCCCAAAGATATGAAACACGATGCAGCTGCTTCTTTTTACTCAGGAATTACAGTGTAACAGTATATTAGGGAATTCCCAATGCTGTCCTATGAAAGGTGCAGGCATCACTGAATGGAAACACGACTTTGGGAGTTTTTCACTACCAGGACATGTAAGACTTAAAAGTACATTCCCTGCCTTCTAATTACATGGCACCATTCCCCATGGGCTACCTAGGGCCTACATTAGGGGTGACATATATGTAAGAAAAGGGATGTTTAAGGCTTTTTCAAGAGGTTTTAAATGCCAAGTCGAAGTGGCAGTGATCCTGCACACACACAGGCTCTACAGTGGCAGGCTTGCGACATACCTACAGGGCTACTTAAGTGGGTGGCACTCTCAGTGCTGCAGGCCCACTAGTAGCATTAAGGCCCATATTTAACAGAAAATGAAAGAGTGTGATGCTGCACCAAAATTAGTAACGCCTAGGTGCGTCATTTTCACAACCCAGGTATGCACCGTATTTAATTGAATAGGGTGCACCCATGTGCTGTCCCCTGCGCTGGCGCTAAATTTGAAGCTGTGCACCAACGCTGCCACCTGTGTGCCATGGTGCAAGGATGGCTGCGTTGAGGGGGAGATTGTTTTTGGGAAGGAAGGGACATCTTCGTACACAAAAACAATCTTAAATGGCGATTTGCTCTTCCATGTGTGCTGCAGAATGCAGCACACATAGAAAGAGAAAATAATGAGGAGAAATAAAAGCATTTCTCCTTGTTGCACCCAGCTAACGTCACCCCTGGGGCAGTGATAGATATTGGCATTGCCTCAGGTTTATGAAAACTCGTAAATCTGTGGTAGGGTCAAAATGCAATGGGCGTTGCTGGGGCACGCCCACAGCAACACCCATTGCATGCCTCTTCCACGCAAAGTGCTGCATGTGAAGGGGCTGTATTTACAAAGTAGCATTAAGCCACAAAAAGTGGCTTAATGCCACCTTGTAAATTAGGTGCTGGGCATAGCACCACCTGAGCATCACGAAAAGTTACATTCCGGTGGCGCTAGGGGCTCTTAAATATGCCCTGTAATTTGCAGGCCCTGGGTACTAGGGATATCACGCTACAAGGGACTTACAAGTAAATTGGACAATTGTGGATACACCAGTGTTACTATGTTTGGGGTAGAAGCAAATGTACTTTAGCACCGGTTAGTAGTAGTAAAGTTCTCAGAGTCCTAAAACCAACAAAAAGATAGAGCTAAAACTGGAAATGGAAAGCAAAAGGTCTGGGGTAAACCTACCCTAAGGATGGAAGGTCTAACAAAGTAAAGTCAACAACCCTAAGATTTCTGTCACGTTTATGGACAGAAGTAGCAGGTACAGTGAAGCACCTGCAGGGTCACCTGATGTGGTGGTGAATTGACAACTCAGGCACTTCCAGGATGGCAGTGCATAATAGCTTCTTCCAATGGTCTTTCAAGTAATCATAATGCACTGGACATCATGCCACAAGGGTCTGTCTGTCTTTCACCTGGACCATCAGCTTCCATGTTATTTCAGTTGGAGGTCAGATCGAGAAGCAGCCGTGACTGACAAATTCCTCCAGGACTGGAGCGGGGAGGTCCATTGTGCCTTTCCTCAATCTGCCATGATCATCAGAATAGCCACCCAGTTTAAAAGACCAATGCAAATGTGATTCTCATTACACCGATTTGGAGATCACACGCTTCGTTCACAGTTTTGATAGACCTTTACTGGGATTCACTGATCCCCTTTCACCGCCTTCTGAACATTCTTCTAGATCCGCTGGGCCATCACCACAACCTGATTTGGTTAGATTCACTAACTCACTTGGCATGGCCGATTACAGGGACCAATGGTCTAACCTAGAGATTCGGAGACAAGCCTAATCTCTCATCAGGAAGGCTTGGGACGACAGCACTGTTAAATAGTACAGGTAATTTTGGCAAAGATGAGCATCTTGGTACAGGGAACGAGACCATGATCCTGTGCAGGAAGAGATTGTCCACTTTCTGAATTTATATCAGAGATAACATCAAAGGGATGACCTTACAGGTCAGTGAAGCCCTTTAGGTCAGCTCTTTCTACTGGTCATTACTTGGTGGATGGAGTGGCAGTGGATGAACACTCACTTGTGTGGAGACATGTGTAAGGGGTCAGACTTTCAATTCCACCTATTCCCAATGATTCAGGACTGTGAGGCGTGAGTCACAGATGGAACTTGTTTTTTCCCTGGCAACACAATCAGATCTTATCAAGGAAAGTTGGCTATGCTTCTGAGTTTGATACTGTGCAAACTTCAGTTAGACATATAAGTGCTGGATTTTACAAGCAGGATGTTTAGGCCTCACGTGGTTGCATTCACCAACAATAAGCACATTAAAAGTAATACCATGATCATAACCAATCATGAGTTCAAAGATTCACTAAAGTTGTGTGTAGTACAGTGCATCAACGTGTTTGTGTAGTACACTGTATTAAAGTATAAGTGTATAATACTGTAACTAAGGAGTTTAGACCTGTTGGAGTACAACAATTATTGCTTGCATTGAAGGAACCATTCCTAATGGTCTTGTCTCCAATGATTGCATAATGGTTAAGATAGGTTATTCAGGAAGCAGGAAAGTTAGGCCTGATTTAGAACTCGGTGGAGGGGTTACTCCGTCACAACAGTTAAGGATATCCTGTTCGCCGAAGTCTACATTCCATATGATAGAATGGGATTTAGGTTTCAGCGGATGAGACATCTGTCACCGTTGTGACAACGTAACCTGTGTGCTGAGTTCCTAATCAGGCCCTAAGTTTCCATTTTTGGGGCTGTTGGACATGATCCTTTTTGAAAGGTCATTGCCAAACTTTTTGCATTAACCCTCCTGTTTTTTGAACCTGTTTTAATTTACTTTTAGGATTCTGTGCACTTCACCACTGCTAACCAGTGATAAAGTGTGTGTGCTCTTTCTGTTAAACATGGTGACATTGCAGGGACCAAGGACCTTTAAATAAAATGCTTCCAGTGGGCGTGCAACACTTATTTTTCCACACACTTAGGTAGCCTTTTCAAACATGTCTCAGGCCTGGCATTTCAGTTGGTGTGTGTTTTAAGGTGGCATTTCAACCTGGTAAAATAAACCATTTGCCAGGCCTAAAGATTGCTTTTTAACACAAGTAAGTCACTCATAGGGTAGGCCTCAAACAACCTACAGGGAAGGGTGCAGTGTATTTAAAAGTTTAACATATATTTTAACCTTTGCATGTCCTGGTAGAGAAACATTCTTGAACTACTGCAAGGCTTACATCTTCTATAGCATAACATTAGGTCAGCAAATTATATCTTATCAGTGATGAATTTCAATTCAAATGCCGAGTTTGATGTCTATAGAATTATAGTTTTAAACCCTTTTTAATGATAAAGTCAATTTGTAAGTTCTACATCTGAAAATGGTACATTTAGAAAGTTGCCATTTTCTTGTCCCAATCATTTGGTCCCTTCGGTCTGTATCCTGGGCCTTATGACTAGGTGTAGCTAGTAGTTGGTCTTTGTGTACTGCTTCCAGAATGTGAGATAAGACTGTTAAAGGTATTGGCAGGGTGGGCCATCTCTGACTTGATGGGGAAAAAGCTTTCACCTACCATACCTGCATATCACAAA
The DNA here is from genome assembly GCF_031143425.1 of Pleurodeles waltl. NCBI lineage: Eukaryota > Metazoa > Chordata > Amphibia > Caudata > Salamandridae > Pleurodeles > Pleurodeles waltl. Next base: position 1,298,631,130 of record NC_090445.1, read on the forward strand.
ACTCTACTTTAGTACACTCACATAAGTCACAAAAGTCTTTTTTGCCCCTAGATGAGCTGGGGCCAGGGCAGGAAATTACAAACAGCTGCAAGAAATGTCACCCACTTCAAAGGGGGCACCAGGAATAAGTAGTGGACCTTCAGACCCAACAGTACACTTCTGGACCTGTTAAAGACACAGAAAAAGGACTACGTTGTTGATATGCCAAAATAAGGACTTCCTGCTGCCCTTTTACCTGAGTGAGATTACTGGACTGGTGTCTTGAACTCAGGACCACCAGAGTGTCTCCAAGAGCTAGTTGTCTGGTCCCTATCAGAGCCTCAGAGACAGTGTCTCCAACCACCTAGAACAATGCACCTGGACTCTGCCTGCTGAGAGTCCTGCCCCCATAGGGGTGCCACCCTAGTCCCAGATCTTTGAAAGTGGGCTTTAAATGGCTCTGCCAGCACATCTGTGGTTCCGGCAGATCAAACGCAGGGCCAGTGGAGAGGACACAGGGGATGTGTGCATGGATGTGGGGGTGGTGTCTGCCAGTGAGGGGCGTATAGTGATAGGTGTGATGGTGATGGAGGTATTGGATGAGGATGTAGTGCATGCAGGTGTGAGTGGAGATGTTACTGGGAGGGAGGTGGATGACAAGGAGGAGGGGGACACAGTGGAGGCAATGGATGTTGGTGTGTCTGCTTCTGGATGGTGCTTGTGTGAGTGCCTGTGGGATGAAGTATGGTGCTTGTGCTTGCCTGAGCTACTTCTGTGTGACGATTTGGGTGCATGCTATTCTGAAGGTGTGCTTAGGATAGGCTGGGGTTGAGGGGATTGGGACTGGGTAGAGGAAGTTGGAGGGGGGAGGCAAGAGAAAGGGACAATGGCTGCCTTCAGGGAGTTGGCCAGAGGCTGGAATAATCTCTGTTGGGCCGCCAAGCTACAGTGAATTCCCTCCAGGAATGCATTTGTTTGTTACAAATGCCCCGCTAGCCCCTGGATTGCATTCACTATGGTTGACTGCCCAACAGAGATGGATATCAGGAGGTCAATAGCCTCCTCACTGAGGGCAACAGGGCTGACTGGGGAAGGGCCTGAGGTGCCTGGGGTGAAGGAGATGCCCACCCTCCTGGGTGAGCAGGCACAGGAAACACGCTGAGGGGCTGCTCCGAGGGCGGTGCTGGTACGGGGGTGGTGGCTGTACCTGTAGTTGGGGTGGACACAGAGGTGTCCCCCTCCACCAGGGAGCTTCCATTGGAGGAGATGTCGCTGTCAGAACTGTCCCCTCCAGTCTCTGCTGTGGTGCTCCCCTTGCCCTCCGTCCCACTGGTGCCCTCATTGTCGGTGGATTCGGACTCATGGGCCATGTGGGATGCAGCTCCCTCCGTTACCGGTGCCTCTGCTCCTCTGCCAGATGATGCTAATGCACACAAGGACAGGGTGACAAAAGAAAAAGGGGGGGAAGAGACAGAGGATACACTTGGTCAAGGCCAGCCAAAACACCACCGTTGGCATACACAACACACAGGGAACAGCCCCATGCACAGGAACCTGCCCAGTAGTAGATGCCCACTAGCATTTTTAGGGTTGGAGTGCATCTGAACATGCACATCATGGAAGCTACCCCGCCATGTTCGTCCTGGCCTAGGGGCACCCACAGACCCACATCCCCCACCCAGATAAAACCTCAACATGTGCAATTTCATGATTCTGAAACTGTACTCACCCACTTGTGGCTGCTGTGATGCCTTCAATTGCCCATCCAACTCCGGATAGGCCACCGCCAGGATAAGGAACATTAGCGGGTTCAGGGTACGACAGGTACCCCTTTCTTTTTGGGAGGCCATCCCCAGCTGGGCCTCCACTGTCTTCCTTGCCCAGCGGCGCAGGTCCTCCCACCGTTTGTGACAGTGGGTGCTCCGCCTGTCATAGACCCCAGGGTCCGCACCTCCTTGGCGATGGCCACTTACTGTACCCATTGGCATCTCTATTTTCAGATATCTGTGTCGCACTCTGGCTCCTGGTGTGTTTACTGTGCCCACTACAGGTCATACCTATGTATATTTAACTGCACAGTTGAATTGCAATATTTACAGCCTGTTAAAGAATACACATTTCAATCAATTGACAGACTCCATACTTGTATTTGTTCCAAGGGTGTTTATTTATGTGCTAATAAGTGGAGGGGGTATTGCAATGGGCTGGGTTGCTGATGGAGAAAAGTCCAGGACAGAGTCCAGTCTATTGATATCACAGGTGCATTGTCCAAGGGGACGTAGGAAGTGGAGCAATGGCAGTTCAAGGTGGACAGGGTGACATAGTGGGACACAAGGGTGACACTCAGGGGAGGCTTATTTCCTGGCAGGGATCTTGACAATGTTCTCTGGCTTCTGCCTGGATTGCAGGGACCTTTTGCGGGTTGGTTCTCCTTCTGCAGGGGGAGGGGTGCTGGTGGACTGTTGTTCCTGTGGAGGGGCCTCCTGTCAACTAGCGTCAGCGGAGGTGGAGGGCTGTTCATCAGTGTGGCTAGTGTCAGGGGCCTGTTGGTGTGCCACAGCCTCCCTCATGGTGTTGGCCATGTCTACCAGCACCCCTGCAATGGTGACCAGGGTGGCGTGGATGTCCCTCAGGTCCTGATTCCCAGGTACTGTCCCTCCTGCAGCTGCTGGGTCTCCTGCAACTTTGGCCAGAATCCGGCCCATGGCCTCCTGGGAATGGTGGTATGCTCCCAGGATGTTGGTGAGTGCCTCGTGGAGTTTCGGTTCCCTGGGTCTGTTCTCCCCCTGTCGCACAGCAGTCCTCCCAGCTTCCCTGTCGTCCTGTGCCTCTGTCCCCTGAACCATGTGCCCACTGCAACTGACCACAGGTCCTTGATCGTCCTGTGTTTGTGGGGATGCCTGGGTCCCTATAGTGGTAGACACACTGCTGATTGACGTGTCCTGGGAACAGAGGGATGGGCCTGCTGGGTGGGCGCTGTGCTGTGCTGGTGTTTCCTGAGGGGGGGAGGCTCTCTGGTGGTGTGGGACTGTGCCTGGGTCACTGACTGTCCAGAGGTCCCTGATGGGCCAGGTTGGTCATACAGATTTAGGCGTGCAGAGCTCCTGTCATCACTGTGGGCCTCTTCTGGGGGGACTGGATGTTGCTGGCACGTCCTCTCTGGTGACATTGTGTGGGGGTCCTATGGGTAAGTGATTGTCACTAGTGTGCATGCTGTGGTGATGGTTGACCATGCAGGCCTGTGAGTGGTGTCCATGCATTGGTGGTGCATGCAGTGCTGGTTACTGGGATGGGTGGGATGTGATGGTGGGGTATATGTGAGGTGGTGGGGTGATGAGGGTGAGAGTAGGGGTGAGGGTATATGATGGCATTCAAGTAGGGGGGTGAAAGTTGTAAAGATTTGACTTACCAGAGTCCATTCCTCCTGTTTCTCCTGCCAGGCCCTCAGGATGCATGATTGCCAAGACTTACTCCTCCCATGTTAGTTGTGGCGGAGGAGGTGCGGGTCCACCGCAAGTCTTCTGTACAGCTATCTGGTGTCTTGCAACCACAGAATGCACCTTCCCCCGTAGGTAGTTCCACCTCTTCCTGATGTTATCCCTTGTTCTGGGGTGCTGTCTCACGGCATTGACCCTGTCCATGACACTCTGCCATAGCTCCATCTTCCTTGCAATGGATGTCTGCTGCACCTGTGCTCCAAATAGCTGTGGCACTACCCGGATGATTTCTTCCACCATGACCCTTAGTTCCTCTTCTGAAAACCTGGGGTGTCTTTGTGGTGCCATGGGTGTAGTGTGAGTGGTGTGTGAGGGTGTGTGGGGTGATGTGTTGGGGTGTGTGCTGGCATGTCTCTCTCTCTGTTGTAACTTGTTTGTAGTGGTAAAGGGCTGTGGGTAATGTGGGTGTGTGTTTTTTAGTGGTTTGTGGCGGTGGTGTGTATATGTGTGTCAGGTGTGTGTAGTTTGAATTGTCCAATGTGGTGTAGTTTTGTTAGTGTGTGTGTATTTTGAGCGCAGCGGTATGTACCACCAATGGTTTACTGGGTTTGAATGTCCGCCACAGTGATTTGTGGATCATAATGCTGTGGGCGTATTTCTGTTGGCGTAACGGTGTGAGTTTTGGTACCACCAGTTTATCACTAACCTTTGGTCTGGCACACTTGTTTGTGTGTCTGTATAGTGGCGGATTTCTATGTGTGGGTCATAATACGCGTAGCGGTATACCACCGTGGTCGTGTTATGTTGGCGGCAGTCATCATGGTGTTAAGTGGCACTTACCGCTAATGTCATAATGAGGACCTATATCATAATTCAGTATGAGAAGGACAATTAAAGCTAAGTCGAAGGGAGGGGTAAAGGGTAGCGGGGAAGGGAGAGGATATAGACAGAAGGAGGGAAGGGGCGTCTAGGCACCTAGGAAAGATAGAATGACATGTGGTGAATAGAGCTATGTACTGTATCTAAAAGATATTGATGATAATAATAACAACAATGCCTTAATCTGCAGCATACCGGTGTTCCAGATAGCATCTCCTCTTCTTGACAGTCTGTAAGCACATCCGGGATCCGGTGATTCAAGGGCACTCTGAGGGGGTCACATGACTTACCATATCCCACGGGACATGGAGGGAGGGACGGTGAGAGGTCCTATGATAGCCAAGCCGTGGCTGGGAGGCAGAGGGTCATGTTCGTGGGGAACTAGCAGAGTCTCTGAGTTGCCGATCCCGATGCATACATGGAACTCACAGGTCTAGAAGAAGGGGGATATGGGTAAAGCCGTAATTATGCTGGTGGTGTGCATAGTGTATCAACTGGGCAAACAGAAAGGACAGTGACAGAGAATCATACAAAAGAGCAGAGGATGAAGTATTTGTGTGCAGTATGTAGTAGATCTGGGGAGTATCGGGTGGGGTATGACACAGAGGAGTACAGCTTTTAGAGGTAGAAAGGAGAAAGGTAAAATAGGGTGTCATAAAAGTGGTAAATGTTTTAATGATGGGAGGAGAGGTGACAGGCCATACAGATGGATTTGAAAGAGGGAGGGTCAAGAAAGAGAGAAAGGGGAAGATGAGTAAGGGACAAAGGGCCAGATGTAGCAAACACTTTGCGACTCGCAAACGGCGAAAATCAGCGTTTGCGAGTCGCAAATGCTTGTTTGCTATGTAGAAATGCATTTTGCGAGTCGGAACCGACTCGCAAAATGCATTTCCGAGTCGGAAATAGGAAGGGGTGTTCCCTTCCTATTTGCGAGTCGCAGTGGTATGCAATTCCGTCGCAGTTACCATCCACTTGAAGTGGATGGTAACCCACTCGCAAACGGGAAGGGGTACACATGGGACCCCTTCCCCTTTGTGACTGGACCCAAAAATATTTTTTCAGAGCAGGCAGTGGTCCAAGGGACCACTACCTGCCCTGAAAAAATCCAAAACAAAAGGTTTAGTTTTTTTTTTCTAAGTGCAGCTCGTTTTTCTTTAAGGAAAACGGGCTACACTTGGAAAAAAAAAACTGCTTTATTTAAAAGCAGTCACGGACATGGAGGTCTGCTGTTCCCAGCAGGCCTCCATCCCTGTGAGTGCCCAGAGTCGCTATGGGGGCGCAAATTGCAACCCACCTCATTAATATTAATGAGGTGGGTCTTTGAGACCCCATAGCGACTCGCAGAAGGTGTCTGAGACACCTTTCTGCATACCAAATTGCGACTTGCAATTTGTGAGTCGCAGGGACTCGCAAATTGCAAGTCGCAATTTGGTATTTTGCTACATCCGGCCCAAAGAGTAGAAAGTAAAGTATGATGAAAAAGGTCTCGGGGAGGAGGGGAAGGGGAAGGGGAAGTGGAGCTGGGAGAACTGAAAGAACTGTCCTGAACTAAACTGAGGTGAAGTGAGGGCACCCAACTCCTTACATAAAGCACAGTTTAGGGAAACAGCTGGGGTGAATGGGGTCAATGGGGTGGGGAGGAGTAAGGGGAGGGCGTGAGGGAGAGGGAGGTTTGGAGGATAGAGGAGGGTTGGTGGGTGTGCTGGACCAGGCGAGGGAGAGGGAGGAGGCGGGAAGGAGGAGGGGTGAGGGGTGGGGGGGGCCTGGTTGTTTCCTGTTAGTGATAGTGATGGGTGAAGGTGAACAGGTAATGAACTCTCTATGAGGCATTGTCGTAAAGCACCATCTTGCCTGGCATGTTACCCCCATTTTTTACTTGTGTGTCAGTTTGTTCTTACCTGTCTCACTGGGATCCTGCTAGGCAGGACCCCAGTGCTCATTGTTGTGGCCGGAATGTGTTCCCTGCGTGGTGTCTAACTGTGTCTGCTAATAAGAACCTCAGTGCTTATGCTCTCTCTACTTTACAAAATTGCCATTGCAGGCTAGTGACCATTTTTACCTATTCTAATTGGCATACTGGAACACCCTTATCATTCTCTAGTATATGGTACCTAGGTACCCAGCGTATTGGGTTCCAGGAGATCCTTATGTGCTATTTCCCCGGGCTTTGTGTGTGCGAGACTGTAGGAAGGTAGCCTCTTTCTAGCCTTGTTACCCCCACTTTTGGACTGTTTGTGAGAATATGTCAGAGTGTTTCTACTTTCTCACTGGGATCCTGCTAGCCAGGGCCCAGTGCTCATAGTGAAAACCCTATGTTGTTAGTGTGTTTGATATGTGTCACTGGGATCCTGCTAGCCAGGACCCCAGTGCTCAGAAGTTTGTGGCCTATATGTGTTCCCTGTGTGGTGCCCAACTGTATCACTGAGGCTCTGCTAACCAGAACCTCAGTGTTTATGCTCTCTCTTTGCTTTAAAATTGTCACTGCAGGCTATTGACTAATTTTACCAATTCTCATTGGCACACAGGAACACCCATATCATTCCCTGGTAAGTGGTACCTAGGTACCCAGGGTATTGTGGTTCCAGGAGATCCCTATGGGCTGCAGCATTTCTTTTGCCACCCATAGGGAGCTCAGACAATTCTTACACAAGACTGCCACTGCAGTCCGAGTGAAATAATGTCCACGTTATTTCACAACCATTTTAGACTGCACTTAAGTAACTTATAAGTCACGTATAAGTCTAACCCTCACTTGGTGAAGGTTAGGTGCAAAGTTACTAAGTATGAGGGCACCCTGGCACTAGCAAAGGTGCCCCAACATAGTTCAGGGCAATTTCCACGGACGTTGTGAGTGCGGGAACACCATTACATGCGTGTACTACATATAGGTCAATACCTATATGTAGCTTCACAATAGTAACTCCGAATATGGCAATGTAACATGTCTAAGATCATGGAATTGTCCCCCCATGCCAAATCTGGTATTGAGGTGCCAATCCCATGCATCCGTGGGGCTCCAGCATGGACCCCGGGTACTGCCAAACCAGCTCTCTGGGGTTTTCACTGCAGCTACCGCTGCTGCCAACCCACAGACTCAGCCCAGTCCCAGGAAGGCAGAAGAAATAATTTCCTCTGAGAGAGGGTGTTACACCCTCCCTTGGGAAATAGATGTTAAGGGCTGTGGCGGAGTAGCCTCCCCCAGCCTCTGGAAATGCTTTGAAGGGCACAGATGGAGCCCTCCTTGCATAAGCCAGTCTACACCGGTTCAGGGATCCCCCAGCCCCTGCTCTGGCGTGAAACTGTACAAAGGAAAGGGGAGTGACCACTCCCTTGTCCATTACCCGCCCAGGGGTGGTGCCCAGAGCGCCTCCAGTGTGTCCCAGACCTCTGCCAACTTGAATGCAGAGGTGTGAGGGCACAATGGAGGCCTCTGAGTGGCCACTGCCAACAGGTGACGTCAGAGACCCCTCTTGATAGTTGCTTACCTGACTAGGTGACCAATCCTCCTCTGAGGGCTATTTAGGGTCTCTCCGGTGGGCTTCTCTTCAGATAACAAATGCAATCCTCTTCGACTTCTGCCAAGGATCGACTGCTAACTGCTCCAGGACGCCTGCAAAACTGCAACAAAGTAGGAAAAGGACTACCAGCGACATTGTAGAGCCTAATCCTGCCAGCTTCCTGGAGGAGCATGCTCTGGGGGCTGTCTCCCTTCACCCTGCACTGGAAGCGAAGAAGAAGTCTCCCGTGGGTCAACTGAGTCTTCCCCCTTCTAACACAGGCACCAAACGTCTGCTTCACCGGTCCTCTGGGTCCCCTCTCATCATGATGAGCATGGTCCCTGGAACACAGGAGCTGGATCCAAGTGACCCTGACAGTCCAGTGGTCCATCTGTCCAAATTTGATGGAGGTAAGTCCTTGCCTCCCCCGCCAGACAGTAATCCTGTGTACCGCATGAACTGCAGCTGCTAGGGCTTCTGTGCACTTTTACAAGAAACCTTTGTGAACAGCACAGCCCAGTTCCCCAGCACTCCGTCCTGCATTGCTCAACTCACTGAGTTGACCACCGGCTTCGTGGGACCCTCCTTTGTAGTGTTGAGATGACCGCCATGCTCAGTTTTCTTGAACCCGTGTTCAAGTACTTCTGCTGGTGCTTACTGCTTCTGCATGGGCTCTCTGTGTTGCTGAGCGCCCGTCTGTCTCCTCCTCCAAGGGGCGACCTCCTGGTCCTTCCTGGGTCCGGGCAGCACCCATTTTCTTCAACCGTGACCTTTGCAGCTATCAAGGCTTGTTTGTGGTCTTTCTGCGTGGAAACAACTCTGCATCCTCCAGAACACTGTGTGACATCTTCTGTGCAAAGGCATCTTCTGTTGTTGCATAATCTTCAGCTTCTTCCACCCAGAGGCAGCCATTTTGCACCTTCATCTGGGGTTTAGTGGGCTCCTGCCCCCCGGACACTTTCGTGACTCTTGAACTTGGTCCCTTTCCTTTGCAGGTTCTCAGATCCATGAATCCGTCTTCAGTGCTTTTCAGTCAGTTGTGGTCTTTGCAGAATCTCCTATCATGACTTTAGTGTGTTTCTGGGGAAGTAAGGTAACTTTACTCCTAGTGTTTGCTTACACTCCCAGCGACCCTCTACACACTACACTAGGCCTGGGGTCCCTAAGTGGTTCACATTCCACTTTCTTAGTATATGGTTTGTGTTACCCCTAGTCCTATTGCCTCCTATTGTATTATACAGTGTTTGCACTACTCTGCTAACTGTTTACTTACCTGATTTTGGTTTGTGTGTATATTTTGTGTATTTTACTTACCTCCTAAGGGAGGTTATCCTCTGAGATATTTCTGGCACATTGTCACTAAAATAAAGTACCTTTATTTTTAGTAACTCTGAGTATTGTGATTCTTATGATATAGTTTTATCTGAAATAAGTGGTATGGTAGGAGCTTTGCATGTCTCCCAGTTCAGCCTAAGCTGCTCTGCTATAGCTACATCTATCAGCCTTAGCTGCTAGAACACTACTAATCTACTAATAAGGGATAACTGGACCTGGTACAGGGTGTAAATACCATCAGGTACCCACTATAAGCCAGGCCAGCCTCCTACAGTCATCGGTGAGAAAGGGTGCCTACGTCTGTCGAAACAGGGCAACTTGATCTTGCATATTATACATTGTACGTTCAAGGGTGCAATCCGGACCATTGCCACCATCCATTGTTTCGCAGTGGGGGAGGCAGGCAATCTCCAGTGGCGGAGAACGCATTCTTGACCATCGCAAGGGCGGTGTGAAGTTTTCGGCGTTGCAGGCGGGACAGGTCAGGGAGGTTCTCCATTTCATGAAGTATGCGAGATGGGGAGATCGGTGTCTGCAGTGTCATAGAGGCTTCAAGAGTTGTGACCACCGCATCCCAGAGGGTTTGGACCGATGGACAGTTGCAGAGGATATGAGTCAGATCGTACTGAGTCTCTGCACATCGCCAGCACTCTGCATGCAGGAGAAAGCCCACCCTTTGTAGCTTCGTGGGGGTCCAGTACAAATCCTGGATTATTTTAAAAAGGCAGAACTTCATTTGGGCTTCCTGGGTGCCCCTATCTAGGGCCATCATTATCTCTGTCCAATTCTCAGTTTCACGTTCTGTTTGGAGGCATACTTACCATTTTAGACATGGTGCTTCAAGGAGGGGCTGTGAATAAATATGTTGTCTAATAACATCATATATGCCCACCATCATGCCTTTGAAGTGCCCCCAAGATTTAAGATAGGAGATAATAGGGAAAATCTGGATGGTCCATGGAGAAGTACCCATACTACTGTGTAGGCAGTGCTTAAGTTGTAGATACTGCCATGCTTGGTTGGGATGGGGGACATATTCCTCTTTTAGATGCTCTTACGATTTTAGTGCACCATTCTCAATGATCTGGTCCAATGTTTCAATGCCGGCTGTGCTCCAGTCCATCCTCCAACCAGTAGGCCTTCATTTCCCCAAAGGGGAGCCTGAGAAGAGAAAAGAGGATTGATGGCCAAGAGGCGATGTGCTCTGCACCAGGCTGTGTGCATTGTTTTTTACATTGGGTTGAAAGGGTGTGAGTGGGAGTGTGAGGGTGAGGTAAAGGTGTTTGGAGACCACTATGTCCACCCCGATGAGTGAGTAGGAGTTGTTCCATTATGACCCATTGCGGTGGGTCAGGTGTACCGGGAAGCATATACGCTAGCTGGTATAGGTGGAGAGCAAGGGCATAGTGTTCTATCAATGGGAGCCCCAAGCCACTGTAGGAGCAGCGTGCCATGAGTTTTGCCGATGATAGAGGGGGCGGGAAGTATCCAACACAAAGGCCTTGATTGCGGTGTCTATTGGTTTCAGAGTCGATAGCGGCACTTGAATGGAAAGCATGCCTCACACATTGGTAGTCCCAGGTGGGGCCATTTCTCAAAGTCTAACTTCATGCGGGCAATGAGTGGGTCCAGGTTAGGAACCACCATATTCTTCAATCCTCGGTTGACAAGGATCCCTACATACTTAAGATACCAGCAGAATGGAAAGCCATGTATCGCCACCCTTGTGGTGATGAGGGAGAGGGGTAGTGCTTCACATTTGTCCCAGTTCACTGGATAGGGTTGCAAAGCCATCAGTGATCTCCATTAAGGCTGGGGGAGGAATGGTCCAGGTCTGTCAGGGTGAGAAGGATGTCTTCTGCATATAAATAGAGTTTGGATATAGTTGTACCAGTGAGTAATGGAGATTGACATATGGTGCCTGCTAGTGGTTCCATGGCTAGTAGGAAATGTAGTGGAGAGAGAGGGCAGCCTTGTTTCAGCCCTCTGCGTATTGCGAAAGGGTCTGAAAGAAAGTCTCCACAATTGACCCGTGCCGAGGGGCAGTCATACAGTAGGTGTACTTTAGCAATAAATTGGTCGATGAGGTCGAATTTTCGCAAAGTTGTAAACAAGTAACCCCATTCAATGCGGTCGAATGCTTTTTCAGCATCTAGGGATAAGGCTAAGACTTCTTCTGGCATGTTTCTAGCTTCCCACAGGGCAAGGGAGAGAGTGCGGAGATGGTTTCTGTTGCTGCATCATGGGACAAAACCTACCTGTGTATAAGGTATAAAGGATGGAAGGACTTTGCATTTTCGACCCGCTAAGATGCTGGTTAGTATTATGGTATTTCCATTTAAGAGAGAAATGGGGCGATAGTTGCCACAGTGAAGGGGGTTTCGTGGTATTACCACAATCACTGCCTGGTTCAAGATTGTGCCCAGTGAGCCTTCCCAGTCGGCCTCCCGAAGGCCTCATACAGGGAGTCGACCGCCTCTTCACTGGCCCATTTATAAATCTCCACTGGGAACCCGTCCTCACCCGGTGATTTATGATATGGGAGGTTAGAGATGGCCTGTGCTTTTTTTACCTTACTGATCTCCCTGTCTAGCAGGGCTTGATCCTCGGCTGAGAGGCAGGGGAAATGAGTTTTCTCCAAGAAGGCGTTCACCCTAGTAATGCTGGCAGCCTCTTCTGGGGTATACAGATGTTGCTAAAAGTATGCAAACTCATTGACAATGATTGACAATGTCTTGTGGTCGGGTAAATAGCTCCCCGGTGGTAGACGTAATAGCGGGAATGGCCTGAGCCACTTCTCTCTCTCAGAGCTGAGCCGCTAGAAGCCGACCAGTCTTTTCCCCCTATAAGTAGTGCCTCCTTGCAGACGTTGCAGGGCATATTCAGCCTGGGAGGTGTAGAGTTCATTGAGGGCCATACGGGCCTGTTCTAATTGCTGATGGGCTAGCACAGAGGGTTGTCGCGCTAAACGTTGTTTGCAGGCCTGTGCGGCATCACACATCATTTGCCCACAAAGGGTCACCTTTGCCGCTGCCCACAGGACCCTTTGGGAGGAGACTGTACCTTTATTGTCCTGCGTGTAGGTGGTGACATGGGCCCTCAGTTGCATTCTGCCTCGGAGAGTATGGTATCTATGCACAGCAAAAGGCCAAGTTTTGCGGCCCAGGGAGACAAGACCTGTATTGACCAATAACAGTATCGGGGAGCGATCCGATAGACCACACTCTAATATATGGGAACCTTGGATCTAGGCCACTGTATTATGTGCCACGAGGAAGTACTCCAAGCAGGACTGAGTTCCATGTACTGGTGACAAAAATGTGTATTCCTTATTGGATGGGTGCATTAGCCATAAGTGGTCCACTAGTCCATGATCTGAGGACACGTCAGTGAGAATGCCTCTGTCCTGGTTGTTGCACATGTCCATGGGTCCGGTCCTGTCCAACACTGCGTCACAGGCCAAGTTCCAATCACCTTCTATGATACATGTGATTCCTATCTCAGTTAGGAGTTGATTGATATGAAGAAAGAACAAGCTCTCGGGGCCTGTGAGTGCATATATGGAGCCGACGCACATCGAGGGGACTCCTATTTTAAGTTTTGCAAATACATATCTCCCCTCCGGGTCCAATTATGTTTTAATCAGCATAATGAGAAGTGTCTTACATACCAGAATCGCCACTCCACATTTCCTTAGTGTCCAACTTCCCTGCAGCCCTGGCGTAGTACAGCAGCTAAATATCCCCTTCCTCACCCAGTCCTGGTGCTACTTACTGGATTCTATCGCATCAAGATATGTCTACTGGATGAGAGCCACATCTGCTTTTTTTGACTGCAGGTAAGATAGTACCTCCTTTCATTTCACATAGTGAGTTAAGCCATTAACATTCCAGAATAAGATTTGGAGTGGTTGGGCACAGGCTGGGACCCTGCTTTTCATGACCGCAATGGATGTGTGTGGTAGACTGGAGTGACGGGAAGGTTGATAGGGGTGGGTGGTGGTGTTAGGAATGTCAGATGTGGTGGAAGGGGGAAAAGGCGTGTAGCAGTGGGGGGAGGGAATATAGGGGGAGGGTTAATATGTCTAATGTCTGGGTCCAAATGGTAATATCACACTCAGGTCTCAGGCAGTCAGGAGGGGGGTGTCGGGTACCTACTTGGGGTGGTTATAAAAAGGTAGGGTGAAATATAGTAGAGAGGATGAAAAATAGGAGGGAATACGAGTAGAGTTAAGAAAAAGAAAGATAGAGAAGACTGGATAGGGAATAAAAAAAGAGGGCTAGAGGGATAAAGAATGAGGAAAATAGAAGGGGGAGGCAAAGTAGGTGACCAGAGGGGGAAGAGACACAGGGCTGCCTACTTTGGGCAGGATCAAAACCCCAAGAGTTTGGGTCTGTGGACTGCAGGTCCAATCCTGTGGGGCTGGTGGACTCAGAGGGGCCCCAGCCGGATGTAGGGCACCCATGGCAAGCCGCTATTAGAAAAGGAATGGTGGTAAGCGCCAAGTGGGACTGGCTGACGAGGGGTTACAAACTCGCCGGGGGAGGGCCAGAGCGCATGTCTCCAACTACTATTACTATTCCTATCCCCCCTCCCAGTTGTGGGGGGAGCGTGTCGACTCTAAGGCAAATAAGAGCATCAATTAATAACGATTACATGATGAGTGGGGAATGATATCGGATGTGTAGCCACAGTAGGCAGTACTGGTGAGGTTGAGAAACCATGGTAATAGTAAAAGTGGTCCCCCAACTCTAGTAACCATTAAAGCAATTGAACATCATTTAACAAATATAACACTAAACGTAGGTCATAAGGCACAGCAGATACAAGTCCAGCATTTGCCCGCAACGGATCATCTTATCCAGGAACTATGCAATGCCATTTACATTTAAATCTCCCTTGTCACATTTTACATTCTGAAGATTACAGAATCCCATTATAGTTTGAACATAAGGCTGGTGCACCAACCAGGTATGAGAGAAGGAGGGAGAGATAGAAAAAGATAGAGAGAAGAAAAAAAAGAAAAAAGGGGGAAGAAGGAGGGATGACAAAGAGGGCTGTCGCCATAGTGGAAAGAAGTTGCATAGTGGCTATATAGGTGCAAGTCAAGTCAACTCAACACAGTGCTACTCAATACAGCCCATTACTGTGCCACCTCCATAATCTGAGTATAACATTGCTCGGCCACATCAGTCAAAAGCATGCTGTAGGGTACTCATCTGTCCATCGTCACCAGATCGTAGTCCCAACAGTTCTACCTCACCTCGTGGATCAGTTATTTTCCACATGGCTACTGCAGTCTCAGTGGTGATGTTTAGAGGTTTCAAGGTTTCTCCTTGAGTCCCTACCCCTCAGGTGGGGGTCACTGTCATTGCGATTTTGCACTTCCAATATAGCGAATCAGGGCAATACGCCCTGCCGATCAGTGGTCTGTTCCTGGTGCAGGGCTAACAGGCTCATGTCCATTACCCGGGCTGAGAGTTCATCCAGCGATCTAGTACCTCCGGTTCGTAGACTTGCCATCTTTATTGATCCACAACCGTGCTGGGTCCACCAAGCCATATTCCGCCTCCAGTTGGGGAAGTCGGGGTCTCAATGACAACAATGACGTTCAACGATCGTTGGTCTCCTTCTAAAAGTCTGCGGTGATTCGGACCTCGTAGCCCTCGGTCTTGAATGGGCCATGGGAGCGAGTCTCTAGGAGAAGTTAATGGGCCTGTCTATGTTGTAGGAGACAGGCGATGATCGGACGTGGTCAGGATACACAATCCGGCGACCTTGGACCTAGACATTGTGCTCTCTGGAATTCCAGCAGGGTGTCAAAGGATAGTCCTGTAAGTGTGGAAAGGGTGTTTTGTAAATAGGCTTGAATGTCTGTCCCTTCCACTTGTTCCAAGATTACAAAAGATCGGACATTGTCCCTACGGCTTCTGTCCTCTAATTCTATAAGTTTACTACATAGGCACAGAATTTCCCGGTCCTGATCTGGCACAGTTTTTAAATGGTTCTCTGTTGCCATGACGTGCTGTTCTAGCCACAGAACCTGGGGTTGAAAACTCGCTATGTCCGTTCGTATGGATTTCGTCTCCTCCGCTAATGAGAATATATTAGAGTTCATCCCTTTCAGTCTACGACCTACAGCTGATTTTTCATGGAGTATGCCCTCCATAGTTGCGTCCTGCTTTGGACTGACAATGGCACTGGGTAAGTCCACCTGCTGTGTTCCCTTGGTAGCTACCACTGGGTGTGATTACTGTAGGGCTTCAGACAAGAGAAGTTGTCTCACTGATTTACTAGTGGTTTTATCAGCAGGTTTACTGTTGGGCATCTCTAGGCCGGCTTCCCAGCATGGGTGCTCCGTGTCTCTAGTCCGGGGGCGATGCTCCTGGGCTATGTTCGGTTCAGCAGTAGGGGAAGGAAGGGATGTCCTCCTCTGTAGCGCTGGCGAGGGTGAGCACAGTCTCCGTGCTGCGTCCCCCGTCCACCCTAGCGCATGGGTTCCCCTTCACTCGGCAGGCCAGTTTCTCCCCACTATGTCGCAGATGAAATGAAATCGGGCCTCCTCACTGCAGCAGCTGCAAGCTCAAGGCAGTCTCAGGGCAGTTGTTGCAGGGCAGTCAGGGGCCCCTATGGGGCTTCTAATAGTGCTGCGGCTGACTGTTCTACTGGGGAGGGGGAGGCGCCGACTGCCCAGTGCGCACACCTTCTCTTTCCATCCATGTCCGATTGGCAATTTAGGCTGCTGCTCGTTCCCTCTGACCAGGCCTCTTCCACACTGCCATAACACATCAGGTGACCGCAATGAGGGGAGAGGGAGGATCCTCCTCTCAGGGCCCCCAGCCGGGACACATCGTCTGTGGGATCCCTTGGTTCTGTGTTCGGGGTCATGAGCAGCCCTCCTGCCGCCCTGCCTCCGTCCAGGGCCTGTCCTCATACGGTGGTCTGGAGTCAGGTGGCCATCTTCGATCGTGGCCAGACCACACCCCCTTATTCATATCTCTGATTCTACTAATTAGATTCTTGTAATTTTCATGTCAAATGATTTGCTAAATTGTACTGTATTATTCTAAGTTGGTTTGAGATTTTTCTTGTGTGGGTTTTCTTTTTTGCTTTATTACTGCTTGAAGCACTTCATAACTACATTACACATAGCTTCTAATTTAAGCCTGACTTTTTTGTGCAAATCTACCAGAGAGTTACGTACAGGGTATTTTGGGATTTGCTTGTGATTCAACCTGATAAGAGTTGTTGTGACTGCCTGAGTAGGGTTTCACACCTCTCAACCAATAACCCAATTTTCAATAAGGGTACATTTCTCTAGAGTATTAGAGGCCCTATGGCATATAAAGCTTTTTTCTTTGTAGCACACTTAGAAGATATCATGAGAGCAGCTGACTGGTTGTCTGCATCAACCTCCAAACAGTTTTACTTTATACCAGCAGAGAATGTAGCATCATTGATTTTAAGTAAGCTTTAGACTAGCGTAATCTAAATCTCTGGTCCTGACATAGAACAAAACATTGCCCAAGCTAACGTTAGAAAAAGTTTCAATCCTATTAGGGACACAGAGGTGAGGATTATCCCACCCATAGTCAAGAGCATTACCTTTTGTACATGCTTTGCCCATCTTTGAAATACAAGAATGCATCACATTTTTTAATTCTGTGCTTACAATGAATGTCATGAAACAGGTTATTGTTGAACTGTTTTCTTCTAGATTAAATAAAAGTCTAAACTACTCTAAAGAAGGCATCTGCACCACAAGGTATATAGGAGGAAGAAGAGAATATTTTGATGGAAGAAGAAGAGTCCCCAAAGAAGAAGAACGAAAGCATAGTTTGGGAGTTTTTTCAGCATTCCTAAGGGGCAGTAGAAGGTGAATGCTTAAACGATAACATGCACTTTATTGTGGGAACTGTAAACAATACTGATGCGCTACATCTAATATGTACAAGCACCTGAGCACCATCCACTCGACATGTTTGGCTAGAGCAGAAATGAAAAGGCTGGAGAAAGACCAAGCAACAATGCCCTCCTCTAACAACAAACCTGAAGCATCTACTGTCACATCTCATGTTTCACATGTACCAACTGTGATTACAGCATTCGGAAAAGTTGGAATTCTTTACCCTAAATGCACTGCTACTCTCAGTGTAGGAGAGCAAGCTGTGCCTCCACTTGTGCTAAATATTAATGTACGTCTGTGTTATTTTTGGTTGGTTTGAAGCTCAGTTTCTGCTTTTTGTGCCTTCTAGTTTAAGAGGATGTTGCCTTTTTTGTTTAAAGAAACAAAAAACACACAAAAAAATCTAAATCGTTGGAAAAACAGAAAAATAAACTGTTACAAAAACAATTTTTTTTTTCTTTTTTCAGAAGCACTTACTCCAGTTAAAGAAAGAAGCTCCAGTTAAAGTGTAATTGTAGTGAATACATGATTCGCTGAGTGTATGAGTGCTGTGTGCATGAGTAAGTAAGTACATCAGTAGTGTGGAAGTGAGAGACTGACTCTCAGTGTTGTATACATTACTGAATGGGTGTATGAGTGGATGTATGGGTGAGTGAGAAAGTGCATAGGTAGCTGGATGAGTGAGCAAGTGGGTGAGTGAGTAGCTCTATGTGTGCCTGAAAGGGTGCATTATTGGTTGTTGAGTTGAGTGTATGAGTGTGTGTATAGCTGAGTCAGACGGTACATGAGTCCTTTGATGGGTGAGTGAATGGGTTCACAACTAGGTGTAGGGATAACTAAGTGCATCGGTGACTGAAAGGGTGACATACTGGGTGCATGAGTGGCTGTCTGAGTGAGTCATAGGGTATCTGAGTAGCTTCATGAGTGAGAGCATGAGTGGCTGTATGGCTGAATGATAGGGTGTGTGACCATGCGGGTGACAGAGTGTTTGCATGAGCAGGTGTATAGGAGAGTGAGAGGGAGTGTGAGTGGTTGTATGGGTGAGTGAGTGGCTACATTAGTGGGTGTATTGGTGAGTGAGAGGCTGCATGAGTGCTTCAAGGGTGATAAAATGGGCACATCAATTGGTATATGTGTTACTGAGTGCATGAGTGGCTGTCTGGGTGAGTGACAGGTTACATGAGTGGTTGTATACGTAAGTAAGTGGGTACATGAGTGGGTGCATGTATGAGAGGGTGCATAAGTGGTTGTATGCATGATTGAGTGAGTGAGTATATGATTGGGTGTATGGGTGAGTGAGAGAGTGCATGAGTGGCTCGATGGCTGAGTGAGTGGGTGTATAAGTGAGTGTATGGGCAACTGAGTGCATTAATAGCTGTGTGGGTGACTTACTGGGTCCATGAATGGCTGTATGGGTGAATGATAGGGTGCATGAGTGGCTGTTTGGGTGAATGAGTGAGTGTATCAGTGACTGTATAGGTAGATGAGAGGGTGTATGAATTGTTGTATGGGTAATTGAGCAGGTGCATGAGTGGGTTTATGTGTGACTGAGTGAGTGCATGACTAGTGTATTGGTGAGTGAGTGTGCCACTGATGTATGGATGACTTAATGACTGTATACGTACTGTATGTGGCAGTGAGTGAGAGAATATCTGTGTGAATGAGTGAGTGAGTGAGTGAGTAAATGTGTAGGTGGGATATGTACAGTTGTGTGAGTACTTACATGGGAGACTGACTGAGTGTGTGCATCAGTTATATATATGTAACAAGAAAACAAACAAATATGAAAAACTGTCTATGGTTGAACACTATCTCCATAAGTGTGTGAAATAAATATTTCTCTTCCACTACTACTACTATCTTCACAGATTTGATGACATGTATCTCCAAACACAAAAGTGGTAAAAAAAGAAGAACATAAATATGTTAGTATTATGGTTGGAAGAGACCTGAAACAAAAGAGCATGCAGTACTTATACTGTAGCAGTATATGACATTTTAGTAAAATATTTTATTTTCCCTCTTTCCTGTTCTCAGGCTTTACACTAGTATATTTAACCAGAGGACTCTATAATCATCATTGAACAGTGGGAAAAAAAAAATTCATATAGATTGCAGAAAAAAACATAACACCACAGTATTTCACTACAAAAAAATGATAAAAAGCACTCACATTTTTTCAATTATTTAATTAAGCCACTTTTACTACAGTAATTAAAAGAATGTGGCCCTCATTAAACCAATGGCGGTAAGTGCTGCCTACCGCCACGGCGACGGCCGCCAAAAGACCGTTGCCGCGACTAACAGCCGTCTGCCAAGTAATGACCACAGCTGGATTTCCGCCACAAGAAGGGCAGAATTCCGTCTGTGACCATGCTGGCAGATGGCGTTAACTTGGACCTGCTACCACCAGCAGTGCCACGCCAGTAGACTGCTGCCAGCCGTATTATGTTAAATAATATGGCTGGCGGTGTTCTTCTGGCGGGCGCTGCGGGCGGTAGCAGCTCCGCGTCCTGTTCCCTGCCGGAAGACCCCTTGGATCCAGGTAAGTTGGGTTTACAACAGGGGAGGTGGGTCGGGGGTTTTGTGTGTGTGTGTGTGGGGAGGGTGTGGGGTTGTGTGCATGAATGTGTGAGTGTGTGCGTGAATGCAAATGTATGTGCGTGAATGTGAATGCATGTGCAGTGTTGTTTGTGTGCGTGTATGCATCTGTGAGAATGCATGTATGAATGGATATGTGAATGTGTGTCTTTGTGTCATTGTGAATGTGGTATGGATGTGCATGAATGAATGGATGCATGCGTGTAGGAATGCGTGTATGCCTGTGTGAGTGAGTGGGTGTATGAGTGGTGCATGTCTGCGTGTATGTGTGTAGGGGTGGAGATTGGAAGGGGGAGCGTGGGTGGAGGGAGGCTGGGGGGCATCTGGGGAGTGTTTGGGGAGAAGGGGGCCTCCTATCAGTGACAGGAGAGGAATTCCATGTCACCGATAGGGCCTACCGACATGGTTTTTGTAGCTTTAAAGCCACCAAAACCATGGTGGGAGGCAGGGCCAAAATGCCCAAGGTGGTACAATAGCGGCTGCCTGGCTGGAGATTCTTATCTCCTGCCTGGCGGCTGCTACCACCATGGCGGTCAGAGTGGTACACCCGCCAATGTCATAATGTGGCGGTAGGTACCGGAAGCCTGTTGGCGGTGCTACTGACACATTTTCACCGAACGCTGCGGTCAAAATGACCCCTGTATGTTAAAAACATTTTGCTTCTGTGATTGAGTGAACAAGTGTATGACTGGGTCTGTGAGTGGGTGTATGAGTGTCTGAGTGGGGCTGTGAGTGGGTGTGTGAGTGTCTAAGTGGGTCTGTGAGCGATTGGGTCTTTGAGTGGGTATATGAGTCTCGCTGGGTCTGTAAGTGGGTGCATGAGTGTGTCAGTGATTCTATGAGTCGGTTGTGAGTGTCTGAGTGGGTCTTTGAGTGCGTGTATGAGTGTCAGTGGGTCGGTGAGTAGGCGCATGAGTGTCTGAGTGGCTCTCTGAGTAGGTGTGTGAGTGTCTGAGTGGGTCTTTGTGTGGGTGTATGACTATCAGTGGGTCCGTGAGTGAGTGCAGAAGTTTAAGAGTGAGTCTGTGAGTGGGTGCATAAGCACATGCATGGGTCTATGAGTGGGTATATGAGTGTCTAAGTGGGGCTGTTAGTGAATGTGTGAGTGTCTAAGTGGGCCTGTGAGGGTGTTTAAGTGTCTGAGTGGGTCTTTGAGTGGGTGTATGAGCGTCAGTGGGTCTGTGAGTAGGTGCATGAGTGTGTCTGTGAGTGGGTAGGTGAGTGAGTAGGGCTGTGAGTGGGTGTGTGAGTGGGTTTCTGAGTGGGTGTATGAGTGTCAGGGTGGGCCTTTGAGTGCATGTATGAGTGTCAGTGGGTCTGTGAGTGGATGCATGAGTGTGTCAGTGACTGTGAGTGGGTGTGTAAGTGTTTCAGTGGGTCTCTGACTGGGTGTACAAGTGTCTTTATGGGTCTGTCATTGGGTATGTGAGTCTCTCAGTAAGGGTGAGAGTGCATGCATTAGTGTATGACTAAGTGTGTGAATGTATATTTTTAAAAAAGTTTCCAGCAGGGTTCGCAACTCTGTCCTCTGTCACGGCGTTATACTAGGAGGTGCGCGCTAAGCGTCGCAACATAGTCACGGATACACAATCATGGACAAAAAAAGGCTTTTTATCTTTTTCAAAATAATAAGTGGCGTAGGAGGTTGGCTGTCATGTATGTGCAAAACTAGGAACACTGTGCAGAGAGTCCAGGCAACCACATGTTGGTTTACATAGGTAAAATCTGCACCACCTAATGCTCTAATTTTTATGGTAGCTTGGTCAAGCAGTTAGGCTGATCTTAGAGAAGTACAAAGCATTTGTTGTACTCAAAGTATCAATAAACCAAGCAACACACTCCAAAGAATAACTCGAGACCTATTTGGAAAAATACATCAGATTTTTATAACATTTTGAAGACCAGCAAAATTTGGTAAGTACTTTATAAGTTATGATTTTTTAAAGTTTAAAAAACGTCTCAGTTTTGTATGTAATTACGCACCATGGGGATCAATGGAGAACTACTTTAAAAATGCATATAAAATCAGCCAATGCAATTACAAATATATCCTTTTGCAGACACGTTAAGGTTGTCAGTGGGCCCTGTAGCCCAGCTGGAGTAGTTTGGGTGGCTCCCGATTTCAGCACGAGCATCTACAGAAAGTCGATGGAGCTGATGCAAGGCCACTGCGGAGACCCCTTGGAAAAGCACTGCACAGGTGGACTTGAAGATGAGTACAGTGGGTCCCCTTGGAGTGAACAGTTCACAAGGGATGGAGGACCCTTAGAACACAGCTGGATCTTTGGTGCAGGACACAGGGTGGCCAGGTGCAGAATTAATCAGTGAACCAGGAGCTGTATGTGAAAGCGCCCTTGGGAGCAGGAGATAGGTCACTTTGAGGGGTGCTTGCAGGTCAGCAGAGACACTCTGATGGGAGGTCCCTCAATTGGGGCTTCCTCCTGGTCCTTTTTCAGTCCAGAGTGGACTGTCCTTCTGGGTTTTCAATGTTGAGTAACCAGTACCAGGTGCTATTGTATGGTACAGCCACTGGATAGTGCAGTAAAACTAAACTTGGCACACTGGTAGATTTTCTCTTTGTGGTACGTGGGGTGAAAAGTAGTCCAGCTGTGCCATCTGTTTCCTTGGTCAGCAGTTGGACAGTGGACTGAACTTTACTGTTTTTTTGGTTTTGGTTGCAGGAGAGTGATGTCTTCACTCAAAAGGGAGATCTTCGGGGATTTGCAGAAGTGTGGAGGTCCTCTGGGGGTTTGTAGAGTCTGTGGATGTCCTAACAACCCCTCAGCAGTGACTGTCGAGTCCTGGGTGCAGCAGGCAGGGTTTGGCACCTTTTTCTTGGTGCTGCAGGACTTCAGTTCTTAAGCCTTGGGTCTTCATCACTGCTGGTCTTCCTGTGTCCTTACAATCTGAATATCTGCCTATGGATTCCCACTATATACTGCATTTTAGTGGCTTACCTAGTAGTGACCAGTTGGTTATCTACATTAGGGTGGCTATACCAACTAATTGACCACTTCCTGTTGGCAGAGGTCATTTTCCTACACCTGACTGGCTAGTTTCTTTCTATGAAAGATGGAGGAAAATGAAATGAAGAGGTCACCTTGCATGACACACCTTAGGGGTGGTGCAAGCTGGGGGCAGACCACTCCTCTCTCAATTGCTCCCACCAAAAGTGGCAGTTTACATCAGGGGCAGTCATCTGCTGCTAGCAACTAACTTGGGAGTTGAGTTTCAAAAGTGATAAGCCGTGTGAAGCTTGCTAGCAGGGCAGCCCACATTCCTTAGGAGGGAGGTGGGACACCTCCACCCAGGAAGGGCTTTGCTCTGGGTCCGAGAGGGCAAGAGCTCTCACCCCCATGGTTCCAGAATCTTGTCTGTGGGTGGCAGGCTGGTTGTGACAAGCCAGCAACCATGCCAGTGTTAGTTAGCTTTGCAGGGGTCACCTTTATGGTGGTCCCTGGGTACATTTTGCAATATTTCCAGTACTGGTACCAGTTTGGATTTATCATTCTGAGTTGTTTGATACCAAACAATCCAGGGTTCAGAGTGGCCATCATATAGCTGTGAAACACAGACTGACTAGTGTTCAGACATGCATTTGAAATGGCTGCTCTGTTCACTTACTATGTCCTAGGTTTGGCATGGACACGGTAGGGGCATATTACTCATGCATCTTTGCCCACAGAGAGAGTATAGTGCACCCTGCCTTAGGGCTGGAAGTCCTGCCAGAGGGGTGACTTACCTATATTACATGCAGTGCACAGTGGACAAGGCACATGGGCTGTGTGCCATGTCGAGTTTGCATTTTAGGATTCCACCAGAACATTCAGCCTTCATTGGCAGTGTGGGATGCATCTGGATGCATGGCCCTAAAGGGTGGCACAATCTGTGCTGCTGCCTTCAGGGGCCCTACCCTTAACACCCCATGCCCTGGGTACCTAAGTACCAATTATTAGGAACTAATAGTGGCAGCTAAAGGTGTTGCCAGTTGTGCCAATGTGTCATAACAGTTTTGGGTAAGAGATCTGGCTCAGGGAACCTGGTTAGCAGGGGCCCTGGACACTAACAACTTTGAGACCACATCAAATACCCAGAAAAAAGTGGGGGCTAACCATGACAAAAGAGGCCTTTTCTCACAAGTAGTCCCTCAGACACCTGTTAACATCCCCCCTGGAGTCAGAGTACCTCTACCTTGACCCCTTCTATTATTTTCAACTCCTATTTTCATTCCCGGGGACCGTGCACCAGTTCATAGGATGGCAGCTGCAACTTTCTGCACAGGTTGCAGCCAGCCAATCACAGTACTGTTTCTAGCACATATAGCCACATCCCTCCACGCAGAAGTCACAACAGGTCCACGTCCCTATATATACAAATTTGTTCTTCACTTAATAACTAGAAAACCACTGAAAGGATTCATATCAAATCACAAAAAGTTGCTTTCTGGACCAAGAGCTACCTAAAAAGGCTCTCACCTCAGTCTAGGTCTTGGGGAGCTCTCAAGCCAGAATAGTGTCAATCTTAGGTTATAGGGGTGGCACCTGGACACTCCCTACCTGGTGTCCCAAGTACACCACAGAACCGTGCCCTATTTCACACTTACTTGCCTTAACAGTAAGGCCTGTCTTCTGCAGGGCTTCTAACATTTTGGAGACGTGCTACATGTGTTCATTCAGGTAGGCTGTACTGAACTCCTCCAATCCAGCCAACACCTGGTTAACCAGCCTCTGAAAGGTGTCAGGGGCATTTTTCATCCCAAAGGGCATCTTCCTAAACTGGCAGTGCCCAACTGGGGAAAAAAATGCAGACCTCTCCTTGGCCCCCTCAGTCAGAGCAATCTGCCAATATCCAGACGTTAACTCAAATGTGCTGAGCTATTTGGCAGACTCTAATTGATCAATGAGCTCATCAGGTCGGGGGTTGGAGTGCACACCAGTCTTTGTGACCGCATTGAGTTCCCGGTTATCCACACAGAACCTAAGTTCTAGAGTGGCACTAGGAGCAGCACCCTTTGGGACCAAGATCACAGGACTGGCCCACAGGCTACTGGACAACTCCATTAACCCAAGAGCTAACATTCTGGACATCTCACCTTTAATGCTGGCTCTAACCTTGTCAGTCATCCTGTAAACCTTGTGTTTCACAGATGGACTGTCCTCAGTGTCCACATTATGTCTGCACAAGTGTGTGACCCAGGGATTAAGGAAAAGAGAGCGGCAAACTGTCCCAACACTTTGCAACAGTCCCTGTGCTGTTCGAGGGACAGTGAGGGGGAGAGGCTCACACCCTACACTGAACCATCATTCTCTTTGGCAGACAGGAGGTCAGATAGAGGCTCACTCTCTTCTTCTTAAGAGCATAGTCACCTCTGTCCTCTCAAAGTGAAGCTTGAGGCGGTACGCATGTAGGACCCTTGAAGGGTTCCTAGGAGTCCGCAAGACCACCAGATAGGTGACATCAATCTGGTGCTCCACCACCTCAAAAGGCCCAGTCCACTTGTCCTGGAGAGTGTGAGGCTTCAATGGAGCCATCACCCACACTTTTTGTCCAGGATGAAACTCAACCAGAGTGGCATTCTGGTCAAACCACCGTTTCATATCTTCCTGGCTTGTTTCCAGGTTCTTTTGGGCGAACTTCCTGAAGCGGGCTGTCTGGTTCCTAAAATCCACCTTGTAACTGAATACATCCTGGGGGGGTTTACTTGAGGCCTTCTCCAAGCCTTCCCTAACCAGACGTAAAGGTCCCCTGACAGGGAGACCATACAGCAACACAAAAGGGCTAAATACAAGACCCTTTTGTGTATCTCCCTGTAGGCGAACAGAAGGAATGGCAAGAGGATGTCCCATATACACCTCAAGGGCTCTGACAGACCCATGATCATGCCCTTAAAGATGCATTCAAATCTCTCAACCAGACCATTTCCTTGGGGATGGTAAGGAGTAGTAAACTTGTAGGTTACCCCACACTCCTTCCACAGAGACTTCATATATGTAAATATGAAGTTCATACCCCTATCAGGTACCACCTCCTTAGGGAACCCCATGCAGGTAAAAAAAACCATCAATGCTCATCTCACCACAGGGGCAATGATTGACCTTAAAGGAATGGCTTTTGGGTATCTGGTGGCATGGTCCACCAAGAACAGGATAAACCTCTTGCACATTGCTGTCTTGGAGTCCAGAGGCCCCACAATGTCAAAACCTTTCAAAGGGGGTGTTGACCACAGGAAAAGGTTGAAGGGCACCCCTACATTTGTCCCCACTTATGCCACTTGCCTGACAAGTCCGGCAAGATCTAAACTGTGCATCTGAGAGCCTGCTCATTTGGGGCCAGCAAAAGTGAGTGAGAAGCCTCTCAAAGGTCTTGTGCTGCGCCAAATGCCCAGCTAAAGACACCTCATGAGCCAACCTCAGTAGGAAGGCTCTGAAGCACTGGGGTACCACCAGCACACAAGCTGCCCCAGGCTCAGTAACCTTAGGCTCACTATTTAGGAGGCTATCCTCCCAATAAAGTGTGAACCAGACTCCTTGCCAGCCACCTGGTCTGTAGCCTGCTGCTGCAAACCCCCCAGAGTAGGGCATATATTTGTGCCTCACAGAATGCTTTCCTGGTGGATCCTCTTCCTGCTGCCACTGACTCAGCTTAGGTACCTCCCCCAGTTCATCAACCTGACCACTGTAGGCTCCGGTATATCCCCCTCAGGTTCAGCCTCCACCCAGACCATGGGAACTTCTGTGGTGGGTTTCCCACTCCCCTTGCCCTTTCTCCTTCTGGCAGACAGCTGCGCCACTCTTTCATGCTCCAGGGCCTCCTGACCAAACAGATGTGCTGCCATTGACTGTATGGACACACACACACACCCAGGCAGGCCCAATAACTCCAAGTGAGACCTGTGTTCTACCTCCTTCCAAAGGGAACCCTCAAGGTAATCACCAAGTAGAAACTCTACAGACATGGTTGGACTCACAGCTACCATCAAGGAACATTGCGACCCCCCCTCATTCAAAGAAAACCAGTGCCAGTCTGCACAGGATCTTTGAGCTGTCTACTGCAACTTCTTGGTGAAGTGCATGGGGAACTACCTGTTCTTCAGACACCAGGTGACTTCTCACAGTAGTCACACTGGCTTCGGTGTCTCTGAGAGTCTCCGCCCTCTGTCCAGTGATGGTCAGCCACTGCATGTACATTTTAGTATTCTCAGGCGCAAGGGTCTTCTGAACCATCACATTGTCTCCTAGTGAGACAAGGGTGATCTCAGGTGGCTACCACCCACCTGGAACCAAATGCTCCCCAGGAGCCACAGTGGCCAAACCCTGTGATTGAGCACCAGTGGGTGCCTGTGTGCCCTTGGGACATTTGGGATCCCGTCATGTGCCCCACCTAATCACATTCAAAGCACTTGCGGGGACCCCTCTCTGCAGGTTTCCTCGCACAGACCCATGGTTTCTTTTCAACTGGGGGCTGGGAATCTTTTTCCTGGGAACTAGGTAGGGGCCCTTTAGAGAACTCCCCCGTTTTCCCTTACCCCCCACTTCTTCTGATGGGGACCCTGTCCACCCTTGGCATGGTTTCCCCCATACCTCTTCTGGACCCTGGTGCTTTCCCACTGGTCAGCTTCCTGAGCAAACTTCCTAGGGTCAGTCAGCTTGCTGTCAATTAGGTGCTGGTGCAGCTCTGGAAAACAAAGACTGCACAAGGGCTCCCAAGCAATTAAGTTGTATAGTCCCTTATAAGTTGTTACCTTACTGCCCTTCACCCAACCATGTAGTGACCTGCAAAAAGAGATAATACATTCTAACCAGGTTTGGGATTCCTTCTTTGTGCAGGACCTAAACTTGTCCATAAACTACTCTGGGGTGAGACCATATCTTGTGAGTAGAGCGTCCTTCATGATGGAGTAGGTGAGTCCCTGAGGATCCTCTAAGGATGTCAGAGTGTCCCTCCCCTCTACTTCAAAGTGCTTCCACAGGGCAGCCCCCCCCCCAATGTGCTTTAGTGACCATATTCATGGGAGAGCAGACTCATACCCCTCGAACCACAGATATATGTCATCCTCCCTCATGTAATGCTTCAACGGATCTTTACAAATGTGTACCCTTATCTCTGGCTGCACTGAGGTATTGCTGCCACCATCTCTGCTAGACTGGCTTCTCTGATCTACTTCCCTTAAACTAAGCTCATGAGCCATCAGTATCTTCTTTTCCTCTATTGCCAGCCTTCTCTCTTCTATCTTCAATTTAAGTTTCTCTAACTCCTACTGGTGCATTCTCTCTGCCTGTCGGTCCTGCAACTCCTCAGGAGTCAGACCCTTAGATGATACACTGCTACCTGCCCTGGAGACCCTCCCCCAGGCAGAACAGGTACATCAACTACACCACCTGGATTACTAAGCACCACCTCATGCTCATCCTCCTCCTCTGTGTGCCCCCCAAGCCTCCTTGGCTGCCACCTAGGCCCTCAATGCCTTTTGCAACTCCTCCTTCCTGGTGGAGCTCCTGATGGGGAAGGCAAGATCCTTACACAACTGCTTCAGTTGAGCCACTGCATACTACTCCATTTTCCTCAAACTCAAAAACAGATTGAGACATGTTGGTAAGGTTCACTCAAAAATGCAAAGTTCCAAAAGAACAGAGAGTTTCCAAGAGAAGTTCAAAAATCTCAAAAAATAGAAGCAGAGAAAGTCCAAAAATAGCAAAAGCAAAAACAAGTAGTACGTGGTCATGTAATGGTCTGCACTGAAAACAGTAGTGTACACTTAATCACTGTATCAAGAACAAATGCAAGACAATCCCTGTTCACCTCCTTGGTAGCTTGGCACAAGCAGTCAGGCTTATTTTAAAGGTAATGTATAAAGTATTTGTACCAACACACACATTGATACAGTGAAAGCACTACAAAATGGACATCACACCAGTTCAGAGAAATGGGCAATATTCTAAATCAAACAAGACCAAAACGACAAAAATCTAACATACGCAAGTCAAGTTATGAATTTTTAAAATAAAAAGAGTCTTACTTAATAGAAAACAATAGAAGCATTGCTGTTAAACAAAGTAATTGGTTTGCGCCAAAAATAAAGCCGCCTGGGCAGGCGTGCATTGCAAACACCAGCGATGTGTCATTTTCTCTCTCGCAATTGAGGCCATGCGTCGTTTTCCAGATGAGACACCTCAGGTCTGCGCGGGTTGATGTTGATTTTTGATGGCCGGAGATGATGCACAAGAATTATGGCTGCACAGTGTTGGAAAACTGTGCTGCGTGGGGTTTGTGTCAATTTCAGCAGCCGCAAGTGGGTGTTGCGTTGTTTCTCCAGCCAAGATGCAAGTGATGCGTCAATGTCCCAGCCGCGATGCAGGTGGTGAGTTGACATTAGAAGCGAGGAGGGTGGCATATCATTTGTTTAGGTGCATTGCAGGATGTGCGTCAACCTTTTTTCCTCACGGCTTCCTTTGCATTGATTTCAGCCCTTTTTCTACCAGCTTCAACTTTCAAGGGCCCAGGGACTGGATAAGGCACCACTTGGCAAGGCTGGATTCTCAGCAGAGAGTCCAGGTGCTGGCAGAAGAAGTCTGTGATTGTCGTGAAACTTCAAAACAGGAGGCAAGCTCAGTCAAAGCCCTTGGAGACACTTCACAAGCAGAAATATACCACAAAGTCCAGTCTTTGTCCTCTCTCAGGCAGAAGCAGCAACTGCAGGCCAACCCAGTGAGTCACAGTCACAGACAAAGGGGAAGTACTCCTCCTCCAGCTCTTCAGCTCTTCTCCTTGGCAGAGGTTCCTCTTGGTTCCAGAAGTAATCTGAAAATCTGGGGTTTGGGGTCCACTACTTATACCCCTTTCTGCCTTTGAGGTAGGCAAATTTCAAAGAAATGTCTCTCTTATTCACAAGATCCTGCCTTGCCCCAGGCCTGGCTCCCGGCTCACAATAGGGGGTCAGAAACTGCATTGTGTAAGGGCAGGCAGCGCTCTTTGAGGTATAAGTGACATCTCTTCACTCCACTCTAGCCCAGATGGTCCATCAGGATATGCAGGCTACACCACTGCTCCCTTTGTGTCACCATTTAGTGAAGATTCACAAACAGCCCGACTGTCAGTCTGACCCAGACAGGGAGTACACAAGCAGGCAGAGTCACAGAATGGTTTAAGAAAGAAAATGCCCACTTTTTTAAAATTAACTTTACCAAATTTAAATTGTGAGTTAAGAGACCCCAATCTCCATATCTCCATCTGCTCTCAAAGGGAAAATGTACTTAAAAGATATTTAACCCCTTGTGTGCCCCGGACGAGCTGGTCCTGACCAGGCACACAGTGCTCGTGTGCCCTGGACGAGACCAGCTCGTTCAGCTATGGGCTCCCGGGGGAGCGCTCCCCCAGATGGCCAAGCCCCCCTCCCCTGGGCACAGATGGAAGGTGAATCGCTTACCCTTCTACCCTGCCCCTGTGACCCCACCGGTGCGTCTGACCTCAACAGAGGCCTTCCCCCCAGTGCTGGAAGCTCAGCTTCCAGCGCCCGATCGAAGGAGAAATGCTTTGCATTTCTCCTCCGATCACGTGGAGGGGGCAGAGAGCCATGAAAGGAAAGGCCTTTCCTCTCCTTTCATGTCTCTCTGAGCATTTCTGCTGCCCGATTGCGATGCGATCGGGCAGCAGAAATGCCACTAGACCCCAGGGAATTTTTTTGTTTTGGATTTCTGAAATAAGGGGAGTGGCCTTGGGCAAGGGCTGCTCCCCAGGGGACAATTTATTTCTAGGCCATTTCTGCCCCCCTGGGGACAGATCAGCCAAATATTATTAGGCAAGGGTCACTCCCGGGGGGGAATTATTATTAGGCCATTTCCTCCCCTCCTGGGGGCAGATTGGCCTTGCGATCTGCCCCCAGAGGGGGCAGAAACCACTAGACACCAGGGATTTTTTTTTTGGGCTATTTCAAATGTGGGGAGCGGCCCCTTGGGCAAGGGCCGCTGCTCAGGGGCAAATTATTTCTAGGCCATTTCTGCCCCCCCCCCCCGGGGGCAGATCGGCCTAATATTATTAAGCCGATCTGGCCCCGGGGGGGCAGAAATCCACTAGACACCAGGGATAATTTTATTTCTTGTTTTTTTTCATTATTTTATGTTTGGGGAGCGACCCCTTCAGCAAGGGTCGCTCCTGGGGGGGCAAATTATTATTCAGCCATTTCTGCCCCCCCCCGGGTTCAGATCGGCCTTGCGATCTGCCCTTAGGGGGGGCAGAAACCACTAGACACCAGGGATTATTTGTTTTTTTTTATACATGCCCATAAGGGGAGCGGCCCCTTGGGCAAGGGCCGCTCCCCAAGACGGCAAATGATTTTTAGGCCATTTCTGCCCCCCGGGGCAAAATTATTAGGCCGATCTGCCGCCAGGGGGTGGGGGGGGGGGCAGAAAATCACTAGACACCAGGGATAATTTTGTTTTTGTTTACTTTTATTTTTTTGTGTTTGGGGAGCGACCCCTTAGGCAAGGATCGCTCCTGGGGGACACATTATTTTTAGGCCATTTCTGGCCCCCTTGGGGCAGATCAGGCTATTTATGTTAGGACAATTTTCCCCCAACGGGGGCAGAAACCTCTAGACACCATGGATTGGTGTGTGTGTATGTGTGTGTTTTGTTTGGGGGGAAGCCCCTTGGGCAAGGGAGGCTCCCCATGGGGGCACCTTACTGTTGGACAAAACTACCACCCTTGGGGGCAGATTGGCCTATTATTGGAAGGCCCATCTGCCCACAAGGGAGGCAGAGAGCCCACCAGAGACCAGGAAAGATTTTTTTTCAAAATAAGAGGTTAGTACCCCCACCCCAAATAAATGGGGCCAAAGTTGTTCTGCCCACTAGTGGGCAGATTGAGCAATTACCCCCGATCCACACCCAGGGGGGACAGAAAGTCTACTAGATGCAAGGGAATTACAAAAATAAAACAAAATAGTGGGGTAGTGGCTACCAACCAGTGTGGGCCTGGTTATGCCCCACCCGAACTGAAGGGGCTAACAGTCTTTCAGCTCTCCCCCGCACACTAAAACATCTTATCCCATGGCAAACAAGAGGACGTTTGATTATTTTTGTTTTTTGTTTTACATTTGGGCCATGAGAGCTTGGTAACTCTCAAAATCGTCCCACTTGGAATGGTGAGGCCTGCACTTTTTTTTACTTTGGGACGCTGCAATGTAAAAAAATCCACAAGACCTAGACACATCTGAAAACTAAATATCTAGTTGATTCCAGGGTGGTGTGCTTCACATGCACCCCACACCATTTCCTTACCCACAATGCCCTGCAAACCTGCAATTTTGCTGGAAAGCACATATTTTTCCCACATTTTTGTGATGGAACCTTCCGGAATCTGCAGGAATCCACAAAATTCTTACCACCCAGCATTGTCTCATCTATACCGATAAAATTTCTGCTGCACTTGTCAGCCTAAAAATGTTTTTCTTCAAACTGCCCTTTTGAACCCACCTTGGTTCCCCCTCAATTTTGACGTGTTTTTGGCTCTTCCCTGTCACAAACGTTTGGCCTACCTACAAAAGTGAGGTATAATTTTTATCGAGAGACTTGGGGGAACGCTGTGTGGAAGGAAATTTGTGGCTCCTCTCAGATTCAAGAACTCTCTGTCACTGAAATTTGAGGAAAAAGTGTTATTTTAGCCTAAATTTGAGGTTTGCAAAGGATTCTGGGTAAGAGAACCTGGCAAGAGCCCCACAAGTCACCCCATCTTGCATTCCCCTAGGTTTCTAGTTTAAAAAAATGCACAGGTTTGGTAGGTTTCCCTAGGTGCCGGCTGAGCTAGAGGCCAAAATCCACAGGTAGGCAATTGCAAGAAACACCTCTGTTTTCTTTGAGAAAATGTGATGTGTCCACTTTGTGTTTTGGGGCATTTCCTGTCGCGGACACTGGGCCTACCCACACAAGTGAGGTACCATTTTTATCGGGAGACTTGGGGGAATGCTGGGTGGAAGGAAATGTGTGGCACCCCTCAGATTCCAGAACTTTCTGTCACCGAAACGTGAGTGAAAAGTTTTTTTTTAGCCAAATTTTGAGGTTTGCTAAGGATTCTGGGTAACAGAATCTGGTGAGAGCCCCACAAGTCACCCCGTCTTGGATTCCCTCTAGGTCTCTAGTTTTAAAAAATACACAGGTTTGGTAGGTTTCCCTAGGTGATGGCTGAGCTAGAGGCCAAATTCCACAGCTAGGCACTTTGCAAAAAACAGCTCTGTTTTCCTTGTGAAAATATGATGTGTCCACGTTGTGTTTTGGGGCATTTCCTGTCGCGGGCGCTAGGCCTACCCCCATAAGTGAGGTATCATTTTTATCTGGAGACTTGGGGGAACGCTGGGTGGAAGGAAATTTGTGGCTTCTCTCAGATTCCAGAACTTTTTGTCACCGAAATGTGAGTATAAAGTGTTTTTTTTAGCCAAATTTTGAGGTTTGCAAAGGATTCTGTGTAACAGAACCTGATGAGAGCCCCACAAGTCACCCTGTCTTGGATTCCCCTATATCTCTAGTTTAAAAAAATGCACAGGTTTGGTAGGTTTCTCTAGGTGCCGGCTCAGCTAGAGGCCAAACTCCACAAGTAGGCACTTTGCTAAAAACACCTCTTTTTTCCTTGTGAAAATGTGATGTGTCCACTTTGTGTTTTGGGGCATTTCCTGTTGAGGGCACTAGGCCTACAGACACAAGTAAGGTATCATTTTTATCGGGAGACTTGGAGGAACGTTGGGTGGAAGGAAATTTGTGGCTCCTCTCAGATTCCAGACCTTTCTGTCAATGAAATGTGAGGAAAAAGTGTTTTTTTAGCCAAATTGTGAGGTTTGCAAAGGATTCTGGGTAACAGAACCTGGTGAGAGCCCCACAAGTCACCCTGTCTTGGATTCCCCTACGTCTCTAGTTTTAAAAAATGCACAGGTTTGGTAGGTTTCCCTAGGTGCCAGCTGAGCTAGAGGCCAAAATCCACAGGTAGGCACTTTGCTAAAAACACCTCTTTTTTCCTTGTGAAAATGTGATGTGTCCACGTTGTGTTTTGGGGCATTTCCTGTCGTGGGCCCTAGGCCTACCCACACAAGTGAAGTACCATTTTTATCGGGAGATTTGGGGGAACATAGAATAGCAAAACAAGTGTTATTGCCCCTTGTCTTTCTCTACATTTTTTCCTTCCAAATGGAAGACAGTGTGTAAAAAAGACGTCTATTTGGGAAATGCCCTGTAATTCACATGCTAGTATGGGCACCCCAGAATTCAGAGATGTGCAAATAACCACTGCTCCTCAACACCTTATGTTGTGCCTATTTTGTAATTACAAAGCTTTTCTTGATACCTATTTTTCACTCTTTATATTTCAGCAAATGATTTGCTGTATACCGGGTATAGAATGAAAACCCACTGCAAGGTGCAGCTCATTTATTGCCTCTGGGTACCTAGAGCCATATTTATACTTTTTGACGCAAAACTGCGCTATCGCAGTTTTGCGCCAAAAAGATTAGCGCTGGCTAACGCCATTCTGAAGCGCCATGCGGGCGCCGTATTTATTGAATGGCGTTAGCCGGCGCTAGCAGACCGGCGCTGCCTGGTGTGCGTGGAAAAAAACCACATACACCAGGCAGCGCCGGCGTTGGGGAAAATGGCGTTAGGGCGTCTTAAAATGGGGCAAGTCAGGTTGACGCAAAAAAATCGCCTCCACCCGATTTGCGCCATTTTTAACGACGCCCAGGCGCCATTTACATGACTCCTGTCTTAGTAAAGACAGGAGTCATGCCCCCTTGCCCAATGGCCATTGACTTATGTCCCCTGGGCATGGTCATTGGGCATTGTGGCATGTAGGGGGGCACAAATCAGGCCCCCTATGCCAAAAATAAATATATAAAAAAAAAAATTATACTTACCTGAACTTACCTGAATGTCCCTGGGATGGGTCCCTCCATCCTTGGGTGTCCTCCTGGGGTGGGCAAGGGTGGCAGGGGGGGTCCCTGGGGGCATGGGAGGGCAGCTGTGGGCTCATTTTGAGCCCACAGGTCCCTTAACGCCTGCCCTGACCCAGGCGTTAAAAAGAGGCGCAAATGCGGGGTTTTTTGCCCCGCCCACTCCCGGGCGTGATTTTTGCCCGGGAGTATAAATACGACGCATTTGCGTTGCAGTCATTTTTTTCGACGGGAACGCCTACCTTTCTTCTCATTAACGCAAGGAAGGCGTTCACGCAAAAAAATGACGCTCATTCCTCATACTTTGGCGCTAGACGCGTCTAACGCCAAAGTATAAATATGGCGTTAGTTTTGCGCCGAATTTGCGTCGAAAAAAACGACGCTAATTTGGCGCAAACAGAGTATAAATATGCCCCCTAGTGTTCTTGATGAACCTACAAGCCCTATATATCCCCGCGACCAAAAGAGTCCAGCAGACGTAATGGTATATTTCTTTCAAAAATCTGACATTGCAGGAAAAAGTTACGGAGTAAAACGTAGAGAAAAATGGCTGTTTTTTTCACCTCAATTTCAATATTTCTTTTATTTCAGTTGTTATTTTCTGGAGGAAACCCTTGTAGGATCTACACAAATTACCCTTTGCTGAATTCAGAATTTTGTCTACTTTTCAGAAATGATTAGGTTTCTGGGAACCAGCATTGGTTTCATACCCATTTCTGTCACTGACTGGAAGGAGGCTGAGAGCACAAAATCTTTTAAAAATGGGGTATGCCCCAGTAAAATGCCCAAATTGTGTTGAAAAATTGGGTTTTCTGATTCAAGTCTGCCTGTTCCTGAAATCTGGGAAGTGTGTGATTTTAGCACTGCAAACCCTTTGTTAATTCCAATTTCAGGGGAAAAACCACAAACCTTCTTCTGCAGCCCTTTTTTCCCATTTTTGTAAAAAAAAAAAAAATTCACTGTATTTTGGCTGATTTCTTGGTCTCCTTCAGGGGAACCCACAACGTCTGGGTACCTCTAGAATCCCTAGGATGTTGAAAAAAAAGGACGCAACTTTGGCATGGGTAGTTTATGTGAATAAAATGTTATGAAGGCCTAAGCGTGCCCTGCCCCAAATAGCCAAAAAAAGGCCTGGCACCTGAGATTGAAAAGGCTGGAGGCGAAGGGGTTAAAGGCATCCCCCATGTTAACCTATGAGAGAGATAGACCTTGCAACAGTGAAAAACAAATTTGGCAGTATTTCACTGTCAGGACGTTTAAAACACATCAGTACATTTCCTACCTTTAACATACACTGCACCCTGCCCATGGGGCTACCTAGGGCCTATCGTAGGGGTGCTTGCATGTATAAAAAGAGAAGGGTTGGGCCTGCCTAGTGGGTACACTTGCCAAGTCAAATTGGCAGGTTAAAACTGCACACACATACACTGTAGTGGCAGGTCTGAGCCATGTTTAAAGGGATACTCCTGATGGTGGCACAATCAGTGCTGTAGATCCACTAGCTGCATTTGATTTAGAGGCCCTGGGCACCTCTAGCGCACTTTAATGGGGACTTACTAGTAAATCAAATCTGCCAATCATGGAAAATCGAATTACATATAGAATTTACACAGGGAGCACTTGCACTTCAGCACTGGTCAGCAGTGGTAAAGTGCCCAAAGTATCAAAAACAGCAAAAACAGAGTCCAGCACACATTAAAAACATAGGAAGCAGAAGCAAAAAAGACAGGGGAGACCACGCCAAGGATGACAGGTCTAACAATTTAAGACAATTGCACACTATAACACAGTATGTATCTGTGCTATCTGGGATGATATGCTAATTTATAAGGGCATCATAACTAGGCCAGAAGCACCAATGGGGAGATGGCATATGCCTATATAATTGCTGCCTGCCAGCCCACTTGGGAATATTTGTAAATTACATAATGGACAGTGCAAGTTCAACAAAACGGATGACTGTACAGCATATCATAAACACCACCACCCAACCTGTTAAAAACATTTTTTTGTTGCAAGATTTAATAGAAAATGTGTTGTATTTGGTAATTTTGAGTTGGAATTATGCTGATTATAGAAAATGTGGAATATGTCTAATAATTATTATGAAGAAACTATTTAGTTGACCTTTATCAGCAATAATATAATAATTTTGGCTTAATGTGCATGCTCAATATTCCACTAAGTGAGATGGTATGTTGCAATGTGCATGGTTACTCCCCATATTTTGCCTGTCTGTGAGTGTTTGTCAGTGTGTTTTTACTGACTCACTGGGATCCTGCTAGCCAGGACTCGAGTGCTCATAGTTTAAAACCTATTTGTCAGTGTGTTTTGCCTGTCTCACTGGGATCCTGCTAGCACTCATAGTTTGTGGCCTATGTGTGTTGTCAGTATGCTTGACTGTGTCACTGAAGTTCTGCTAACCAGAACTCCAGTGCTTATGCTCTCTCTACTTACTCAATTTGTCACTACCGTTTAGTGACTCCATATTCCAATTCTGATTGGCACACTGGACCCCCTTATAAATCCCTAGTATATGGTAGTCAGGTACACAGGGCATTGGGGTTCTAGGGGATCCTTATGGGCTGTAGCATTTCTTTTGCCACCCATAAGGAGCTCATACAAACCTTTCATCAGGACTACCACTGCAGCCTGAGTGAGATAGTGCACACACTATTTCACAGCCATTTTTCACTGTACTTAAGTAACTTATGTCACCTATATGTCTAACCTTTATTTACTGAAGGCTAGGTGGAAAGTTACTGTGTGTGAGGGCACCCTTGCACTAGCAAAGGTGCCCCCATGTTGTTCATGGCCAATTCCCTGGACTTCGTGTGTGCGAGGACACCATTATAAGCCTGCACTACACATATGTCATATAAGTCAATACATATATGTAGGTAGACAATCCCCCTCTAAGGGCTATTTAGGGGCTCTCCTCTGGGTGTTTCCTCAGATTTGGTTTGCAAGATTTCTCAAGGACTCCTCTGCATCCACTGCTTAAGCTTCTGACCATCGGAACAACCGCAGACTGCTTCAGGAACTTCTGTAACTGCAACAAAGTATCCAGAAAGACTCCTGTGACCTGCAACTTCAGTTCCAGCCAGCATTTGCAACAGGTTCCAAGGTATGCACGCTCAGAGACTGCCTGTCTTCACCCTGCATCAGAAGAACCAAAGGAATCTCCAGTGGAGTGACAGAGTCACTACCCTGCTTCAGCAGGCACCCTTCTACGACCACAACTGGTACTCTGGGACTCCTCTCCTGGCGACGAGCATGCTCGATGGAACACAGGTGGTGGACCGAAGTGAGTGAGACTGTCCAAACGTCAAGCTGTCCAAATTTTGTAGAGGTAAGAGGTTGCCTCCCCGTGCTGTGACAGTACCCCTGTGCACTGCTTCTTCTGCAGCTCCTTGGGCTTCTGTGCACTTCTTCCAAACGTTCTTCATGCACAGCGTAGCCCAGTCCCCAGTACTCATTCTGCGATGCACAGTTCTCTGAGTTGATCTTCGGCTATGTGGGACCCTTCAGTGTAGTGCTGTGATAACCGCACTTTGCATCTTCTTTGTCCCTGTGTTCTGGGACTCCCGTGGGTGCTGCCTGGTCTTCTGAGGGCTCTCTGAAGTGGTAAGAGCCCCCTCTGTCTCTTCAGTCCAAGTTGAGGCAGCTCCTGTTTGATACAAACCGCGTACTTGCTTGAGCCAAGGTTTATTGGTGGAATCCATCCACGCAAACAGCCTGCATCCAACAACTCGATGTGGGAAATCTCTGGCACCAAACTGGAACCCGCAGCCATCTTCTTTGGTGCGCTTCTGTACTTTTTTCACTTTTGCACCTTCTTCTAGGTTGGCAGGGGCTCCTGTCCTTCCTGGACTCTTCTTCCGCTTCTGGACTTGGTCTCCTCTCTTCACAGGTCTTCAGGTCCAGGAATCCATTGTTTGCTGCTTGCAGTCATGCTTGGTTCTTGCATAATTCTTCATCACGACTTGTAGGACGTCCTGAGGAAACATGCTGTACTTTACTCCTGAGTTCCTGGGCTATGGGGTGGGGTACTTTACTTACCTTTGTTTTTTTCCTACACTCCCAGCGCCCCTCTACATGCTACACTTGCCTAGGGGGGAATTCGACATTCGCATTCCACTATTTTAGTATATAGTTTGAATTGCCCCTAGGCCCGTTGCAATCAATGGTATTTTCTCCTGTTTTCACTATTCGATGACTGTTTACTTACCTGATTTTGGTTACTAGTGTAAATATTGTGTATAATACTTACCTTCAGAAGGAGTATTGCCTCTAAGATATTTTTGTCCTTGTGTCACTAAAATAAAGTACCTTTATTTTTGGTACCACTGAGTATTGTCTTTTATTGTGTATAAGTATTGTGTAACTGTAGTGGTATTGAAGGAGCTTTGCATGTCTCCTAGTTCAGCCTAGGCTGTTCTGATACAGCTACCCCAGACGGCCTAAGCTGCTAGAATCCTGCCTACATTTCACTAATAAGGGAAAACTGGACCTGGTGTCAGGTGTAAGTACTTTAGGTACCCACAACAAACCAGACCAGCCTCCTACAATGGTTTTTACTGTGAAGCATATTTTTGTGACTGGGCTGGAGTAGCTACTCCCATGGATGTCATGCAAGTTACGAATGGGCTATGGCACACTACAAATGTTTAGGACATGAAACAAATCTTTGGGATGTAAAAATAAATTGTGTGGTGATTGTCATAATGGACACAATGCCTTTTGTGTTTATTTATATCATGAATTCAGTATAAGTGCTGCTACTAACAAACTAACATGTTGATTAGTATATGCTTTAAACTTGCTCCAATATGGCAACCACTTTTTCAGGTGATCTGCAGGGCTACTGGTATTGATGTCCTTTTTTAATGTTTAGATCACAATGTGTTGTGTTTCTTTTCATGCACTCTATTTCATATTCCCCCATACCGTGAACAAGGCTACTTCCAAAATGCATTGGGAGAGGACCATCTGTGTGAATTAAGCCTACCATCTTTAAACTGCAGCACGAGTGTCTGAGAAGTTCTTTGTGAGGGAGAAGGACTATACATTTTATGTATGTATGCATCCACTCACAGGTCCACTTAGGCACTCACTGGCTGATGTACTTACATACTCAATCACCCACTCAAAGACCTACTGAGACACTTACACAATCACCAACAGACCTGGTCAGACTTTCACTCATCCACTCACAGACTCAGTCAGAGTTTCACTCATCCACTCAGATTTCCACTCAGAATGTCACACAGTGGTTTCTAGACTCTCTCAAACACTTGTATATCCACTTAGAAACCCATTAGACTTCCACTGAGGTTTTAAGAAATGTAGTGTGACATGAAGAGAGTGAAATAAAAACATATACATAATATGGTGGTATTGTGCCTTGAATATGAACTTTTGGTTGTCTAATCTGCAACAAAGCCACAACTGTGAAATTTTCGTAAGAAAAATGTTCAGATTTTCTTTTCAATTTAAAGAGTGTTTTGGGCTTAGGATGGCTCTAAAAAGAGCCTTTGTTTTTATTTTCGGTATATGTTTAGTACATATAAGAGCAGATGCAGAGTGTAAAGTTGCTGAGGAACATCCTGTTGCCTTCATCTGTAAAGTGCACACCATCTCATCTATATATGCCATCCATGTGAAACTGCAGGTTATTATTGTAGATTGAACCCATGTTATGGTCTCTGAGGAATGCTGAAACAGTTTTATTAACATGTTTCCTAGAATTGTCAGTTAATGGACAGAATGGTTTTGACCACTTCCAATTCTTCCTTTGGCATATGTTAGAGAACACAAAGGCAGTGTGAGGGAAACGGTGCATTAGTTGAAAAATGATTTTCAATCCTACCCAGTCAGTGTGCCCAGGTCATTACAACCACAGTGCACAATGATGAGATGAGGTGGTTTGCAATTTATAATGCTTTCAACCAATGGAAGCAATTGCTGACACTTTAACATTTTCTGCCCCACCCAAGTAATATCCACATTAGCAAAGTCAGGTCCCTATCAATGCCATTCTTTCTAGCATACTCACTAGCCTAAACAACATAGCTGTGTCCCACAATCCACACTATGGATATTTTGAAGTGAAGGAGCAGTAGCATACAGGAGAAGACTGCAGCTGAATGAGGGAGTTTTCAAAATGTGAGGTGCTTAAAATAGAGGGAGCAACTGATTTGAAAGAAACAAGTATTTGATTGGCTGTTGTAAATACATTGGTAGGTAAAAATAGGTTGTGACTAAAATAGTAAGCCAGTCATTGTGTGATTATTCTTATTTTTTCTTAAAGAAGTAATGCCAGTTTGGATATGCTTACATTCTGTAGTAGTCAACCACATCTGCAATAGCTCACTTGAAAGCTAGTCAGCTGATAACAAAAAAATGTTAAGAACCTTAAAACTACTGGTATAGTAGTGTGTTCCTTAGGAGGTTGCTATGGAAGCAGTAGAGAGAGACTGTGGGCGGAAAGGTAGGTTTTAAAGGAGGCTTATATTTTTGTACTAAATATACATTTTGTAGGACTCACAAAGAATCTCAAAATAAATGATTTTTCCCAAATGAATATTATCACTGAATTTAGAATACACATGGAATCCTACAACAAAATAATGATAAACATATTTTCAACTCCCTGACTGGAGTCACAACTCCATTCTGATGTTACAAGGGGGAGCCACTGTGAGGGATGTAAAGGAGTTGCTACTCCAGTATCACACAGTACCAAATTGGGCTACTTTGCTGAAAGCACAAGAAAGAGTTGAGTCACTAATCAATCATGTGTGGGATGAAATAAATAAAATATGAAACACAGTTTCTGAGTTGCTAACTTACATAGTATCACTGAGATCAAAGGTGAAGAAGGTGCCATTACTGGTTACTTGGACTAAGAATGGTGTACCATTTTTATTCCGAGATTTCATTGCTGTATTCAGAAAAGCAGCCAAAGTGATATTCTGATAGTATTTTACGTGACAACATCAGCAATTATCAGGTATGTTACTGAAAGTATTAGTTTCAAACCAAGCTGTATTTGTAAATAAGAGGGATGAGAGTCACTATTATAGACATAAATGTATATTAACTGCGCTATAGCTAGAGGTGCTGAAATTATTATTACAATACCTAAAAATCTATTTAATATTTAAGGAAATGATTAACAGTATCATCATAAAAATTATTTGCTTTAAACATAAAAGCTTTCAGTTATGAGGCCCATGATACACGGTGGTGCAGGACGTATGTTGTAGTGGTCCCCTCTGCCACCTAGAAAGGGTAGAAATAAAGGGGCATATTTGTAGTGCCATAGCACCACCTTGCACCACATTGACATCAATGTTTTTTACATTAATGTGGCCCAACGAGGCCGAAATCCCAGCGCCTTATTTATAGGATGGGGAAATGCATGCGTTGCGCCACTCTGTACCCCTTCATGCTACATTATGCCTGTGCCAGGCCTAATGTATGCAAAGGGGCGATCCCC
Source organism: Pleurodeles waltl (assembly GCF_031143425.1). Taxonomy (NCBI): domain Eukaryota; kingdom Metazoa; phylum Chordata; class Amphibia; order Caudata; family Salamandridae; genus Pleurodeles; species Pleurodeles waltl. The sequence goes on from NC_090445.1 coordinate 1,298,673,194, forward strand.
CGGTAGGGAGGCCAGAGAAAAGGTGTAAGGAAATCTATGAGATTTCCTTATACCTTTTTTTACAGCATTTTTAACGCCTGCTCAGGAGCAGGTGTTAACAGGGACCTTCCATTCTTTAGAATGGGGCTTTCTGTACTCTGCAGGAGCAGCATCAAAATATTGGTGCTACTCCTGCAGAGTACATCAATGGGGTCATGAAAGGTGACACTAATGCCTACTACCCTGCGCCATGGTGTGCCATATTTTAAATACGGCACACTCATGGTGGTGATAGGGGGGTGCTAAGGAGTGCAGGGAAAGTGGTGCTGCACTCGGTGCAGCTCCACTTTACATAAATCTGCCCCACAGTGTATCTGAAAGATATGTTCCTTTCCTGTTCTCTTCGCTTGTGCACTGACATTAATTGCCACCTATTGTAACAAAGGTATCCGTGGTGCACAGCAACCAATAGTACTTTTTTTTGTTAGCATGAACGATAAAGAATAATATATAAGGTAACACTACATTGTGGACAGTAGTGTATGCAATCTCATTTTGACTGTGCCATTTATGTGCCCACTAATAGAGAAATTTAGATGTTCCTACTTAAAAAGACCCTGAGAATCAAAGACTAATAGATATATTTAGAGAGCCAGGCAGTCATTAAAAAATATATGTATAGTGCAAACAACAGTGTTATGTACCTTCATGTTTGAGGAGTATATTATAATGAAATATATTGGACAGTGTCTTATGTAAATGTAACTCTGTTGCTATATTGTTTTGTTTTTCAGATTTTTTTTTAAATAATGAGAGATATTGAAGATGCCAACAAAAAGTAACACCAAAAGACAACAGAGGACGATCCATTGTCTACTTGCAACACAGAAACAAAAGGCAGAACATGAGGGCATTGTGTTTAAAGAGAAAACAGCTGCTGGTAATAGAAGCAGAAAAAATCTTAACACTGTATGTGGGAAACTGCAAACTGTTAAAAATGGTGTAAATAAAAAGAAACATTTTAAGTAAACGAAAAAGGTAGAAGGTAGAAAAATCATGTGAGATGCACAGTAAGAGATCATTGAAGAAACCACATAGGTTGAAGAAGGCATCAACAGTTCAAAGAAATTAGAGTTTGGATGTTTCGTGCCAGGGTAAATCAGAATCTTCTTAAAAATGTAAAGAAGTACGAAATGAGAAGGGAAATACTGAAACAAAAAGAACAGGGTGAGGGTATAGTTGATAAGGCATTTGCCTTAAAGAGAAATCTTTTTATTTTGATTCTCACTAGAGTGAGAACACTGGATAAAACAGTGTTATCGATGGACTCATGCAGCCGAAGGAAAAACTGATTAATAAAAGTAACTTTTGTAAAATATTTAGAGATGAATGGAAGCATACCTCCAGTACAGAACCTTTCTTTAATGAAGAAATGCATTTACATGAGAACACATTAGTGCATACAGTGGATTAAACTGGTCAATGTTAGATGAAGAATGGGAGCCCTGTTGAAAGAGAGAAGTTTGTTCCTTGAAGTGTTGAAGAGATGGTGGTAGAAGCTGTTCAGGGAAGGCACAGACAGGCTCCTGCGTACAATTGGAATAGTAGCAGTATTTGTCATATTCAACAGCAAACAATTGATTTTTTGAAGATATTTGTACATACATTTCCAACCAGAAGTTTGAAACAAAAATGTCTATTTTGCAAGGAATATATCCATGCAAAGTTAGAAAGCATACCAATTTGCCAGGACATTCATCAGCATGTTTATTCCAGCCAGTGTGCCAAAGCACCTATCATCACTTTAGGGTGTTGGCAGTTCACCATTCAAAAATATGACGTTTGGTTAGGAGACTTTACTCTGTGAAGAGTCCAGCATTATATTGAGGAGAGATTAATAGAGTACTTTTGCACAGTACTGTACAAGAGGTAGAAAACATTTGTGAGAATGTGCAGTTTAGGTCCGTTGGGCCTGAAGAGGAATCTAGAGAGAATGAGAAATTTGTAGGTACAGGTATAAAGGAAAAGTGCACAGGTATTTCTACTGAGAATTTTGAAGGTGAGATTATAACGTTTACTACTACTTGTTCAGAAAAAAACAAACTTTATTTACATTTTCTGTAGGTGCACTCACTACAAAAGTCAAACCTGAAATGTAGATCTATTTTCAAAATCTGAAGGGGAAAACAGAGACAGGTGGAAATAGTTTGCTGCTTATTTATTTGTAGAGTAGTGTTTTTACTTGTCCATTCAGGAAATTATATATAAGCACTGCTATAATAAGTTAGAGTATCAGAAAATGCAGAGTATAACAATTACAAAAGAATAACCCTTAAATCTCCTCTTAAAAGATGATCAGGAGCATGCTAATGGTCAGGTACAATCAGAACAGGAGGTAGAGGTAGATTATACCCAGGAAGATTCAGGAGACCCAGGGGAGAGTCCTTCCACAGATCTTTCCATAAACAAACCTCTTAGTGTAGCTGGTAGTGGGAAGGGGATCACACACAGGTAGGGCTGCCTTCATACCTAAAGGCCAGGTTACTAGTGTAACACAAGTTAGGGAAAGGTCAACATCTGCTCATTCCCATGTTGCTTCTGTGTCAGAAGTGTCCCACACATCCAACCCTGAGGATCAGTCCCTAGTTAGGGAACTCAGAAAGCTGAGGTTGGAGGAGGCCAAAATGAGGCTACAGCAGCAGCAGTTGGCCTTAGATGGGGAATCCGTAGCTGTGGAAAGGCAATGACAGGGGTTGGGGCTAGGTCTCCATTGTGGCAGCAGCAGCAGTAGTTTCAGAAGTTAAAGTGTTAGAGAAAATACATTTGATTCTAGAAACCTGCACAAGATTGTCCCCCCTTACAAGGAGCGGGATGACATTTACAAGTGGTTTGCTGCACTTAAGAGGGCCTGGAAAGTTCAGAAGGTCCCTCAGGTACAGTGGGTTGCTAAACTGTGCATGTCCTTCTCTGGCAAGGGGAGAGATAGACACCTTACTGTTAGATAAGACAACTCGGACAATTACAATGTTCTGAAGAACGCACTCTTGGATGGATTTGGCTTAACCATTGAACGATATAGGATTAAGTTCACAGAAACCAGAAAAGAGTCTTCACAAGATTTTATAGACTTTGTATACTGTTCAGTGAAAGCCTTAGAAGGTTGGTTGCATGGCAGCATGGTGTCTGATTTTGAAGGCGTATACAATCTGATCTTGAATGAACATATTCTTAACAATTGTGTGCCTGATTTGTTGCACCAATATCTTGTGGACTCAGATCTGACGTCTCCCCAAGAAGTGGGAAAGAAGGCAGACAAATGGGACACAACAAGGGTGAGCAGAAAAGCTCATGCATGGGTTGACAAAGAAAAGAAGAAATATGGTAAAAGGCCTCAGGATAAGCATGGGGATAAAAGTAAACACAAAGATCTTTCTTCAGGTCCACAACACTCCTCTGGGGGTGGGGATAAAACATCTTCCTCTTCTCACTTTACACACAGTAAAAAGCCCTGGTTCTATGTGTGCAGAGGTAAAGGCCATAGTAAAACCCCTGAGCCTACCACCACTAATACAGCAAACTCTAGTTCCTCTAGCAGTAGTGGTAATAGTGGTGGACTACTGGCAATAGTGAAACAAAGGGTGTAGTTGGGCTCACTTTTGTGTCCATCATAGAAAGTGGGGTAGAAACTCCCAAAACAGTTTTTGCTACATCTGGTGGCATTGCCCTTGCCACCTTGGCTGCTTGTCCCTTTAACTTTGACTAGTACAAGCTATCAATTGTACTAAATGGTGTTGAGGCCCAGGCCTACAGGGGAACAGGTGCCAGTATCACTTTAGTGACTGAAAACGTGGTGTCACCTGCACAACACCTCCTTTGACAGAAGTACCAGGTTACTGATGTCAATAACTTCACTCAGTCTCTCCCCTTAGCTGTAGGTCAACTTAGTTGGGGTGGAGTTACTAGCCCAAAGCAAGTGGTGGTATCACCTAGCTTACCTGTAGACTGTCTCTTAGGTAATGACCTAGAGACCTCAGGTTGGGCTGAGGTAGAGTTTAATACCCATGCAGCCATGCTGGGTATACATGATGAATTGCTTAATCTCCTTTCTGGTGAAATGAAAAAGCAAAGAAGAGAAAGTGGCCTGAAGTCTCAGGATCTTTCTCAACCAACAGGTAAAAAGGGTATCAAAGTATCCCTTCCCCACCATACCACTCAATCAATCAAACATTTGTAAAGCGCACTACTCACCCGCTAGGGTCTCAAGGCACTGAAGGGGGGGTGGGAAGGAACTGCTACTGCTCGAATAACCAGGTCTTGAGGTGTTTCCTGAAGGTCAGGACCTGGGTCTGTGGTAGGTGGGTGGGGAGGGTGTTCCAGGTCTTGGTGGCGAGGAGGGAAAAGGATCTGCCGCCGGCTGTAGTTCGATGGATGCGAGGGACGTCGGCTAGGGCAAGGTTGGTGGAGCAGAGTTGGCGGGTGGGAGCATGGAAGGTGAGTCACTCGTTGAGGTAGGAAGGGCCCGTGTTGTGAAGAGCTTTGTGGGTGTGGATGAGGAGTTTGAAGGTGATCCTCTTAGTGACGGGAAGGCAGTGTAGGTCTCTGAGATGGGCTAAGATGGGGTCGTGGTGTGGGATGTTGAGGATAAGGTGTACGAAGGCGTTCTGTATACGTTGTAGTTTCTTCTGGAGCTTGGCTGTGGTTCATGCATAGAGCGCGTTGCCGTAGTCCAGTCTGCTGCTGATGAGGGTGTGGGTGACCATCCTTCTTGTTTCGATGGGGATCCATCTGAAGATCTTGCGAAGCATGCAGAGGGTGCTGAAGCAGGAAGATGAAACGGCGTTGACTTGATGGTCATGGTGAGCGATGAGTCTAGGATGAAGCCTAGATTGCGTGCGTGGGTGGTGGGTGTAGGTGCGGTTCCTAGGGTGGCTGGCCACCAGGAGTCGTCCCATGTGGAGCAGTTGGAGCTGAGGATGAGGGTCTCTGTCTTGTCCGAGTTAAGTTTGAGACGGCTCATCTCCATCCAGTTGGCGATGGGATGTATTACGTCGTGGAGGTTGGTTTTGGCGGTGGCGGGGTCCTTGGTGAGTGAGAGGATCAGCTGGGTGCGTCGGCGTAGGAGATGATGTTTAGGTTGTGGGATCGGATGATGTTGGCGAGCGGTGCCATGTAGATGTTAAAACGAGTTGGGCTGAGTGAAGACCCTTGGGGAACGCCGCAGATGGTCTTGGTGGCTTCTGACAGGAAGGGAGGTAGGCAGACTCTAAGGACCAATAAGGATACCACTCCTGTGGTGGGTGAAACCTCTCCTGGAGTGGAACCTGTACCAAGTGACCCCACAACTACCACAGCTGAACTCCCAGAGGTAAAGATCCCTCTCACTGGAACCACTAAACCAGATTGGAAAATTTGCACTGTTTTAGTAAATTTGAAGCAACCCTCCAGCACTCCCAGAGAAACTTTAGTGCAGCAGCCCTGCACTACCTCTGAACACACAGGACAGCAGCCCTGTCCTAGTGTGGAGCTTATAGGAAAGCAGCCCTGCCCTGCTCCAACCCAAAGAAACAGCAACCCTGTTCTCTCTCTCAGCCATATGGACAAACATTTTGTCCAGCTATGGCCTTACTGATACAGAATCCCTGTCTGGCATTCTCTTCCTTAGGACAGAAACGCTGTCTTGACATAGGGTCAGTGGAACAATCCCACTGCCCCACTTTAAAACTTAAAAATAAAGACTGAGAATATACACTTGCATTGTTTTGTAGGAAAAAACTCCAAACAGGGAGGTTTACATCCCCACAGGGAAGTAACCATACAGTTGATGATAAAGGGAGTAACCACTCTATTGCAGATCTACTCTCTACTTATCACCACTTAGATGATAAAGTCTCAACTGGCCAAAGTTAGCCTTATTATCCTTTGTTTGTGGGGGGGGGTTATGTGAGAAAGTAGCCTTAGTCTAGCAGGGTTATCCCCATTTTTGGCCTGTTTGTCAGTGTGTTTTACTGTCCCACTGGGATCCTGCTAGCCAGGACCCAAGTGCTCATAGTTTTAACCCTATTCGTCAGTGTGTTTTTACAATCTCACTGGGATCTTGCTAGCCAGGACCACAGTGCTCATGGTTTGTGGCCTATGTGTGTTGTCAGTATGCTTGACTGTGTCACTGACGTTCTGCTAATGAGAAATCCAGTGCTTGCGCTCTCTTTACTTACCAAATTTGTCACTACAGTTTAGTGACTCCTTATTCCAATGCTGATTGGCACACTGAACCCCCCCTTATAAGTCACTAGTATATGGTACCTAGGTACCCAGGGCATTGGGGTTCCAGGAGATTCCTTATGGGCTGCAGCATTTCTTTTGCCACCCATAAGGAGCTCAGACTAACCCTTTCACAGGACTGCCACTGCTGCCTGCGTGAAATGGTGCACACACTATTTCACAGCCATTTTCACTGCACTTAAGTAACGTATAAGTCACCTATATTTCTAACCTTCATTTCCTGAAGGCTAGGTGCAAAGTTCCTAAGTGTAAGTGCACAGTTGCACTAGCAAAGGTGCCCCCACGTTATCCAGGGCCAATTCCCGAGACTTTGAGAGTGTGGGGATACCATTACACGCGTGCACTATATATAGGTGAATACCTATATGTAGCTTCACAATGGTAACTCCGAATATGACCATGTAAAGTGTCTAAGATCATGGAATTATCCCCCAATTCCAAATCTGGTATTGCGGGTCCAATCCCATGCATCTTGGGGGCTCCACCATGGACCCCCGTACTGCCAAACAAGCTGTTTGAGGCTTACACTCCAGCTACAGCTCCTGCCACCTTACAGACATGGTTCTGCACGCCTGGGGTCTGAGCAGCTCAATCCCAGGAAGGCAGAACAATGCATTTCCTTTGGGGGGAGGGTGTTACACCCTCCCCCTTTGGAAATAGGTGTTACAGGCTGGGGAAGGGTAGCCTCCCAGAGCCTCTGGAAAATCTTTTGAAGGGCACAGATGGTGCCCTCCATGCATAAGCCAGTCTACACCAGTTCAGGGACCTCCAGTCCCTGCTCTGGCATGAAACAAGACAAAGGAAAGGGGAGTGACTACTCTCCTGTCCATCACCACCACAGGGGTGGTGCCCGGAGCTCCTCCAGTGTGACCCTGGCATTAGCCATCTTGTTTTCCAAGGTGTTGGGACACTCTGGAGATCTTTGAGTGGCCAGTGCCCGCAGGTGACATCAGAGATCTCTCCTGATAGGTGCATACCTGGTTAGGTAGCCAATACCCCTCCCAGGACTATTTAGGGTCTCTCCTGTGGGTTCCTCTTCAGATTCAGCTTCCAAGTTGCCACCAGGAATCCCCTGCAACTCCTGCTTCATCCTCTGACCGTCAGATCAACCACAGACTGATCCAGGAACCGCTGTAACAGCAACAAAGTATTCAAGAAGGCTACTGTGACTCTGCACCTTCAGCTCCAACCAGCAACTGCAACAGTTTCCAAGGTGTGCATGCTTTGAGGACTCCCTGTCTTCACCCTGCACAAGAAGGACAAAGACATCTCCGGTGGAGTGACGGAGTCACTTCCCTGATCCAGCAGGCACCTTCTAAGACGACTGGTTCTCTGGGACTCCTCTCCTGATGACGAGCCTGCTCCCTGGAACAAAGGTGGTGGACCCCTTCAACCCAGACCATCCTAAGATCCAGCTGTACAAATTTGTCAGAGGTAAGAGCTTGTCTTCCTGGTTTGCAACAGTACCCCTGTGCACTGCGTCATCTCTAGCTCCTGAGGCCTCTGTGCACTATTTGCAAGAATACTTTATGCATAGCCTGGCCCAGGTCGCCAGCACTCTATCCTGCAACGCTTAACTCGCTGAGTTGTTCTCCCGCGGCATGGGAACTTCTTTTGTAGTGCTGCTTGGTCATCTGTGGGATCCCTCCAGTGTTGGGAGCCCCCTCTGCCTCCTCATTCTGACATCTTTTACATCATGCAGGAGCCCACAGCCATCTTCTTTGGTGCTCTTCTGCAGACTTCTTCTAACCGAAGAATCCTCTTTTGCACCATCTTCTAGGTTGGTAGGGGCTCCTGTCCTTCCTGGAATCTTCTGCAACTTCTGGACTTGGTCTCCGCTCTTCACAGGTCTTTGGGTCCAGGAATCCACCAATTGTTGCTTGCAGTCTTGCTTGGTTCTTGCAATAACTCTTATCACGACTTGTAGTATGTCCTGAGGAAACTTGGAGTGCTTTACTCTTACTTTCCTGGGCTCTGGGGTGGGGTATTTTACTCACCTATGTGGTTTTCTTATACTCCTGCACCCATCTACACACTACACTTGCCTAGGGGAGAATTTATGATTCGCATTCCACTTTCTTAGTATATGGTTTGTGTTGCTCCTAGGCCAGTTTCTTCCTATTGCATTCTGTGGTATTTTCTACTGTTTGCACTGTTCTGTGACTATTTACTTACCTAATTTTGGTCTCTATTGTATACATTGTGTATAATACTTACCTCCAGAAGGAGTATTGCCTCTAAGATATTTTTGGCCTTGTGTCACTAAAATAAAGTATCTTTATTTTTGGTACCACTGAGTATTGTCTTTTATTGTGTATAAGTACTGTGTAACTGTAGTGGTATTGCAGGAGCTTTGCATGTCTCCTAGTTAAGCCTAGGCTGTTCTGCTACAGCTACCCCAGACGGCCTAAGCTGCTAGAATCCTGCCTACATTTCACTAATAAGGGATAACTGGACCTGGTGTAAGGTTTAAGTACCTTAGGTACCCACTACAAACCAGACCAGCCTCCTACATGGGTTTTTACTGTGAAGCATATTTTTGTGACTGGGCTGGAATAGCTACTCCCATGGGTGGCATGCAAGTTACGAATGGGCTATGGCACACTTTACAAATGTTTAGGACATGAAACATATCTTTGGGATGTAAAAAGAAATTGTGTGGTGATTGTCCTAATGGACACAATGCCTTTTGTGTTTATTTATATCATGAATTCAGTATAAGTGCTGCTGCTAACAAACTAACATGTTGATTAGTATATGTTTTAAACTTTCTCCAATATGGCAACCACTTTTTCATGTGTTCTGCAGGGCTACTGGTATTGTTGTCCTTTTTTAATGTTTAGATCACAATGTGTTGTGTTTCTTTTCATGCACCATATTTCATAGTCCTCCATACCATGAACAAGGCTACTTCCAAATAAAAACGTTGTGAGAGGACCATCGGTGTGAATTAAGCCTACCATCTTTAAACTGCAGCACAAGTGTCTGAGAAGTTCTTTGTGAGGGAGAAGGACTATACATTTTGTGTATGTATGCATCCACTCACAGGTCCACTTAGGCACTCACTCACAGATGTACTTACATACTCAATCACCCACTCAAAGACCCACTGAGACACTTACACAATCACCAACAGACCTGGTCAGACTTTCACTCATCCACTCACAGACTCAGTCAGAGTTTCACTCATCCACTCAGATTTCCACTCAGAATGTCACACATTGGTTTCTAGACTCTCTCAAACACTTGTATATCCACTTAGAACCCCCATTAGACTTCCACTGAGGTTTTAGGAAATGTATTGTGACATGAAGAGAGTGAAATAAAAACATATACACAATATGGTGGTATTGTGCATTGAATATGAACTTTTGGTTTGCGAATCTGCAACAAAGCCACAACTCTGAAATTTTTGTAAGAAAAATGTTCAGATTTTCTTTTCAATTTAACCCCTTTGCTGCCAGGCCTTTTCCCCCTCCTGTGCCGAGCCTTTTTTGGCTATTTAGAGCAGTTCGCGCTTAGGCCCTCATAACTTTTTGTTCACATAAGCTACCCACGCCAAATTTGCGTCCTTTTTTTCCAACATCCTAGGGATTCTAGAGGTACCCAGACTTTGTGGGTTCCCCCGAAGGAGGCCAAGAAATTAGCCAAAAAACAGAGAAAATTTCGTTTTTTTCAAAAAAATGGGAAAAATGGGCTGCAGAAGAAGGCTTGTGGTTTTTTCCCTGAAAAGGGCATCAAAAAAGGGTTTGCGGTGATAAAATCACCAGCTTCCCAGCTTTCAGGAACAGGCAGACTTGAATCAGAAAACCCAATTTTTCAACACAATTTTGGCATTTTACTGGGACATACCCCATTTTTACGATTTTTTGTGCTTTCAGCCTCCTTCCAGTCAGTGACAGAAATGGGCATGAAACCAACGTTGGATCCCAGAAACCGCAACATTTCTGAAAAGTAGACAAAATTCTGAATTCAGCAAGGGGTAATTTGTGTAGATCCTACAAGGGTTTCCTACAGAAAATAACAACTGAAAAAGAAAAATATTGAAATTGAGGTAAAAAAACATCAATTTTTCTCTAACTTTTAATCTGTAACTTTTTCCTGCAATGTCAGATTTTCGAAAGCAATATACCGTTACGTCTGCTGGACTCTTCTGGTTGCGGGGATATATAGGGCTTGTAGGTTCATCAAGAACTCTAGGTACCAGGAGCCAATAAATGACCTGCACCCTGCAGTGGGTTTTCATTCTATGCCGGGTATACAGCAATTCATTTGCTGAAATATAAAGAGTAAAAAATAGCTATCAAGAAAACCTTTGTATTTCCAAAATGGGCACAAGATAAGGTGCACATCTCTGAATTCCAGGATGCCCATACTAGCATGTGAATTACAGGGCATTTCTCAAATAGATGTCTTTTTTACACACTGTCTTACATTTGGAAGGGAAAAAAGTAGAGAAAGACTTGGGGCAATAACACTTGTTTTGCCATTCTATGTTCCCCCAAGTCTCCCGATAAAAATGATACCTCACTTGTGTGGGTAGGCCTAGCGCCCGCGACAGGATATGCCCCAAAACACAACGTGGACACATCACAGAAAACAGAGCTGTTTTTAGCAAAGTGACTACCTGTAGATTTTGGCCTCTAGCTCAGCCGCCACCTAGGGAAACCTACCAAACCTGTGCATTTCTGAAAACTAGAGAACTAGGGGAATCCAAGATGGGGTGACTTGTGTGGCTCGGACCAGGTTCTGTTACCCAGAATCCTTTGCAAAACTCAAAATTTGGCTAAAAAAACACATGTTCCTCACATTTCTGTGGCAGAAAGTTCTGGAATCTGAGGGGAGCCACGAATTTCCTTCCACCCAGCGTTCCCCCACGTCTCCCGATAAAAATGATACCTCACTTGTGTGGGTAGGCCTAGCGCCTGCGACAGGAAACGCCCCAAAGCGCAACGTGGACACAGCCACATTTTTGAAGGAAAACAGAGGTGTTTTTTGCAAAGTGCCTACCTGTAGGTTTTGGCCTGTAGCTCAGCCGCCACCTAGGGAAACCTACCAAACCTGTGCATTTCTGAAAACTAGAGACCCAGGGGAATCCAAGATGGGGTGACTTGTGTGGCTCGGACTAGGTTCTGTTACCCAGAATCCTTTGCAAACCTCAAAACTTGGCTAAAAAAACACATGTTCCTCACATTTCTGTGGCAGAAAGTTCTGGAATCTGAGAGGAGCCACAAATTTCCTTCCACCCAGCGTTCCCCCACGTCTCCCGATAAAAATGATACCTCACTTGTGTGAGTAGGCCTAGCGCCCACGACAGGAAAGCCCCAAAGCGCAACATGGACACAGCCACATTTTTGAAGGAAAACAGAGGTGTTTTTTGCAAAGTGCCTACCTGTAGATTTTGGCCTGTAGCTCAGCCGCCACCTAGGGAAACCTTCCAAACCTGTGCATTTCTGAAAACTAGAGACCTAGGGGAATCCAAGATGGGGTGACTTGTGTGGCTCGGACCAGGTTCTGTTACCCAGAATCCTTTGCAAACCTCAAAATTTGGCTAAAAAACCACATGTTCCTCACATTTCTGTGGCAGAAAGTTCTGGAACCTGAGAGGAACCACATAATTCCTTCCAACCAGCGTTCCCCCATGTCTCCCGATAAAAATGATACCTCACTTGTGTGGGTAGGCCTAGCGCCCGCAACAGGAAACGCCCCAAAGCGCAACGTGGACACAGCCAAATTTTTCAAGGAAAACAGCGGTGTTTTTTGCAAAGTGCCTACCTGTAGATTTTGGCCTGTAGCTCAGCCGCCACCTAGGGAAACCTACCAAACCTGTGCATTTCTGAAAACTAGAGACCTAGGGGAATCCAAGATGGGGTGTCTTGTGTGGCTCGGACCAGGTTCTGTTACCCAGAATCCTTTGCAAACCTCAAAATGTGGCTAAAAAAACACATGTTCCTCACATTTCTGTGGCAGAAAGTTCTGGAATCTGAGAGGAGCCACAAATTTCCTTCCACCCAGCGGTCCCCCACGTCTCCCGATAAAAATGATACCTCACTTGTGTGAGTAGGCCTAGCGCCCACGACAGGAAACGCCCCAAAGCACAACGTGGACACAGCCAAATTTTTGAAGGAAAACAGAGGTGTTTTTTGCAAAGTGCCTACCTGTAGATTTTGGCCTGTAGCTGAGGCGCCACCTAGGGAAACCTACCAAACCTGTGCATTTCTGAAAACTAGAGACCTAGGGGAATCCAAGATGGGGTGACTTGTGTGGCTCGGACCAGGTTCTGTTACCCAGAATCCTTTGCAAACCTCAAAATTTGGCTAAAAAACCACATGTTCCTCACATTTCTGTGGCAGAAAGTTCTGGAATCTGAGAGGAGCCACAAATTTTCTTCCTCCCAGCGTTCCCCCACGTCTCCCGATAAAAATGATACCTCACTTGTGTGGGTAGCCTACTGCCCGCGACAGGAAACGCCCCAAAGCGCAACGTGGACACAGCCAAATTTTTGAAGGAAAACAGAGGTGTTTTTTGCAAAGTGCCTACCTGTAGATTTTGGCCTGTAGCTCAGCCGCCACCTAGGGAAACCTACCAAACCTGTGCATTTCTGAAAACTAGAGACCTAGGGGAATCCAAGATGGGGTGACTTGTGTGGCTCGGACCAGGTTCTGTTACCCAGAATCCTTTGCAAACCTCAAAATGTGGCTAAAAAAAAACATGTTCCTCACATTTCTGTGGCAGAAAGTTCTGGAATCTGAGAGGAGCCACAAATTTCCTTCCACCCAGTGTTCTCCCACGTCTCCCGATAAAAATGATACCTCACTTGTGTGGGTAGGCCTAGCGCCCGCGACAGGAAACGCCCCAAAGCGCAACGTGGACACAGCCACATTTTTGAAGGAAAACAGAGGTGTTTTTTGCAAAGTGCCTACCTGTAGATTTTGGCCTTGGGCTCAGCCGCCAGCTAGGGAAACCTACCGAACCTGTGCATTTCTGAAAACTAGAGACCTAGGGGAATCCAAGATGGGGTCACTTGTGTGGCTCGGACCAGGTTCTGTTACCCAGAATCCTTTGCAAACCTCAGAATTTGGCTAAAAAAACACATGTTCCTCACATTTCTGTGGCAGAAAGTTCTGGAATCTGAGAGGAGCCACAAATTTCCTTTCACCCAGCGTTCCCCCACGTCTCCCGATAAAAATGATACCTCACTTGTGTGGGTAGGCCTAGCGCACGCGACAGGAAACGCCCCAAAGCGCAACGTGGACACAGCCAAATTTTTGAAGGAAAACAGAGGTGTTTTTTGCAAAGTGCCTACCTGTAGATTTTGGCCTGTAGCTCAGCCGCCACCTAGGGAAACCTACCAAACCTGTGCATTTCTGAAAACTAGAGACCTAGGGGAATCCAAGATGGGGTGACTTGTGTGGCTCGGACCAGGTTCTGTTACACAGAATCATTTGCAAACCTCAATATTTGGCTAAAAAACACATGTTCCTCAAATTTCTGTGGCAGAAAGTTCTGGAATCTGAGAGGAGCCACAAAATTCCTTCCACCCAGCGTTCCCCCACGTCTCCCGTTAAAAATGATACCTCACTTGTGTGGGTAGGCCTAGCGCCCGCGACAGGAAACGCACCAAAGCTCAACGAGGACACAGCCAAATTTTTGAAGGAAAACAGAGGTGTTTTTTGCAAAGTGCCTAAATGTAGATTTTGGCCTGTAGCTCAGCCGCCACCTAGGGAAACCTACCAAACCTGTGCATTTCTGAAAACTAGAGACCTAGGGGAATCCAAGATGGGGTGACTTGTGTGGCTCGGACCAGGTTCTGTTACCCAGAATCCTTTGCAAACCTCAAAATGTGGCTAAAAAACCACATGTTCCTCACATTTCTGTGGCAGAAAGTTCTGGAATCTGAGAAGAGCCACAAATTTCCTTCCACCCAGCGTTCCCCCACGTCTCCCGATAAAATGATACCTCACTTGTGTGGGTAGGCCTGGCGCCCGCACCAGGAAACGCCCCAAAGCGCAACGTGGACACAGCCAAATTTTTGAAGGAAAACAGAGGTGTTTTTTGCAAAGTGCCTACCTGTAGATTTTGGCCTGTAGCTCAGCCGCCACCTAGGGAAACCTACCAAACCTGTGCATTTCTGAAAACTAGAGACCTAGGGGAATCCAAGATGGGGTGACTTGTGTGGCTCGGACCAGGTTCTGTTACCCAGAATCCTTTGCAAACCTCAAAATGTGGCTAAAAAACACATGTTCCTCACATTTCTGTGGCAGAAAGTTCTGGAATCTGAGAGGAGCCACAAATTTCCTTCCACCCAGTGTTCACCCACGTCTCCCGATAAAAATGATACCTCACTCGTGTGGGTAGGCCTAGCGCCCGCGACAGGAAATGCCCCAAAGCGCAACGTGGACACAGCCAAATTTTTGAAGGAAAACAGATGTGTTTTTGGCAAAGTGCCTACCTGTACATTTTGGCCTGTAGCTCAGCCGCCACCTAGGGAAACCTACCAAACCTGTGCATTTCTGAAAACTAGAGACCTAGGGGAATCAAAGATGGGGTGACTTGTGTGGCTCGGACCAGGTTCTGTTACCCAGAATCCTTTGCAAACCTCAAAATTTGGCTAAAAAAACACATGTTCCTCACATTTCTGTGGCAGAAAGTTCTGGAATCTGAGGGGAGCCACAAATTTCCTTCCACCCAGCATTCCCCCACGTCTCCCGATAAAAATGATACCTCACTTGTGTGGGTAGGCCTAGCGCCCGCGACAGGAAACACCCCAAAGCGCAACGTGGACACAGCCAAATTTTTGAAGGAAAACAGATGTGTTTTTTGCAAAGTGCCTACCTGTACATTTTGGCCTGTAGCTCAGCCGCCACCTAGGGAAACCTACCAAACCTGTGCATTTCTGAAAACTAGAGACCTAGGGGAATCCAAGATGGGGTGACTTGTGTGGCTCGGACCAGGTTCTGTTACCCAGAATCCTTTGCAAACCTCAGAATTTGGCTAAAAAAACACATGTTCCTCACATTTCTGTGGCAGAAAGTTCTGGAATCTGAGAGGAGCCACAAATTTCCTTCCACCCAGCGTTCCCCCACGTCTCCCGATAAAAATGATACCTCACTTGTGTGGGTAGGCCTAGCGCACGCGACAGGAAACGCCCCAAAGCTCAACGAGGACACAGCCAAATTTTTGAAGGAAAACAGAGGTGTTTTTTGCAAAGTGCCTACCTGTAGATTTTGGCCTGTAGCTCAGCCGCCACCTAGGGAAACCTACCAAACCTGTGCATTTCTGAAAACTAGAGACCTAGGGGAATCCAAGATGGGGTGACTTGTGTGGCTCGGACCAGGTTCTGTTACCCAGAATCCTTTGCAAACCTCAAAATTTGGCTAAAAAAACACATGTTCCTCACATTTCTGTGGCAGAAAGTTCTGGAATCTGAGAGGAGCCACAAAATTCCTTCCACCCAGCGTTCCCCCACGTCTCCCGTTAAAAATGATACCTCACTTGTGTGGGTAGGCCTAGCGCCCGCGACAGGAAACGCACCAAAGCTCAACGAGGACACAGCCAAATTTTTGAAGGAAAACAGAGGTGTTTTTTGCAAAGTGCCTACCTGTAGATTTTGGCCTGTAGCTCAGCCGCCACCTAGGGAAACCTACCAAACCTGTGCATTTCTGAAAACTAGAGACCTAGGGGAATCCAAGATGGGGTGACTTGTGTGGCTCGGACCAGGTTCTGTTACCCAGAATCCTTTGCAAACCTCAAAATGTGGCTAAAAAACCACATGTTCCTCACATTTCTGTGGCAGAAAGTTCTGGAATCTGAGAAGAGCCACAAATTTCCTTCCACCCAGCGTTCCCCCACGTCTCCCGATAAAAATGATACCTCACTTGTGTGGGCAGGCCTGGCGCCCGCGACAGGAAACGCCCCAAAGCGCAACGTGGACACAGCCAAATTTTTTAAGGAAAACAGAGGTGTTTTTTGCAAAGTGCCTACCTGTAGATTTTGGCCTGTAGCTCAGCCGCCACCTAGGGAAACCTACCAAACCTGTGCATTTCTGAAAACTAGAGACCTAGGGGAATCCAACATGGGGTGACTTGTGTGGCTCGGACCAGGTTCTGTTACCCAGAATCCTTTGCAAACCTCAAAATGTGGCTAAAAAAACACATGTTCCTCACATTTCTGTGGCAGAAAGTTCTGGAATCTGAGAGGAGCCACAAATTTCCTTCCACCCAGTGTTCACCCACGTCTCCCGATAAAAATGATACCTCACTCGTGTGGGTAGGCCTAGCGTCCGCGACAGGAAACGCCCCAAAGCGCAACGTGGACACAGCCAAATTTTTGAAGGAAAACAGATGTGTTTTTTGCAAAGTGCCTACCTGTACATTTTGGCCTATAGCTCAGCCGCCACCTAGGGAAACCTACCAAACCTGTGCATTTCTGAAAACTAGAGACCTAGGGGAATCCAAGATGGGGTGACTTGTGTGGTTCGGACCAGGTTCTGTTACCCAGAATCCTTTGCAAACCTCAAAATTTGGCTAAAAAAACACATGTTCCTCACATTTCTGTGGCAGAAAGTTCTGGAATCTGAGGGGAGCCACAAATTTCCTTCCACCCAGCATTCCCCCACGTCTCCCGATAAAAATGATACCTCACTTGTGTGGGTAGGCCTAGCGCCCGCGACAGGAAACACCCCAAAGCGCAACGTGGACACAGCCAAATTTTTTAAGGAAAACAGAGGTGTTTTTTGCAAAGTGCCTACCTGTAGATTTTGGCCTGTAGCTCAGCCGCCACCTAGGGAAACCTACCAAACCTGTGCATTTCTGAAAACTAGAGACCTAGGGGAATCCAAGATGGGGTGACTTGTGTGTCTTGGACCAGGTTCTGTTACCCAGAATCCTTTGCAAACCTCAAAATTTGGCTAAAAAACCACATGTTCCTCACATTTCTGTGGCAGAAAGTTCTGGAATCTGAGAGGAGCCACAAATTTCCTTCCACCCAGCGTTCCACCACGTCTCCCGATAAAAATGATACCTCACTTGTGTGGGTAGGCCTACCGCCCGCGACAGGAAACGCCCCAAAGCGCAACGTGGACACAGCCAAATTTTTTAAGGAAAACAGAGGTGTTTTTTGCAAAGTGCCTACCTGTAGATTTTGGCCTGTAGCTCAGCCGCCACCTAGGGAAACCTACCAAACCTGTGCATTTCTGAAAACTAGAGACCTAGGGGAATCCAAGATGGGGTGACTTGTGTGGCTCGGACCAGGTTCTGTTACACAGAATCATTTGCAAACCTCAATATTTGGCTAAAAAACACATGTTCCTCAAATTTCAGTGGCAGAAAGTTCTGGAATCTGAGAGGAGCCACAAAATTCCTTCCACCCAGCGTTCCCCCACGTCTCCCGTTAAAAATGATACCTCACTTGTGTGGGTAGGCCTAGCGCCCGTGACAGGAAACGCACCAAAGCTCAACGAGGACACAGCCAAATTTTTGAAGGAAAACAGAGGTGTTTTTTGCAAAGTGCCTACCTGTAGATTTTGGCCTGTAGCTCAGCCGCCACCTAGGGAAACCTACCAAACCTGTGCATTTCTGAAAACTAGAGACCTAGGGGAATCCAAGATGGGGTGACTTGTGTGGCTCGGACCAGGTTCTGTTACCCAGAATCCTTTGCAAACCTCAAAATGTGGCTAAAAAACCACATGTTCCTCACATTTCTGTGGCAGAAAGTTCTGGAATCTGAGAAGAGCCACAAATTTCCTTCCACCCAGCGTTCCCCCACGTCTCCCGATAAAATGATACCTCACTTGTGTGGGTAGGCCTGGCGCCCGCACCAGGAAACGCCCCAAAGCGCAACGTGGACACAGCCAAATTTTTGAAGGAAAACAGAGGTGTTTTTTGCAAAGTGCCTACCTGTAGATTTTGGCCTGTAGCTCAGCCGCCACCTAGGGAAACCTACCAAACCTGTGCATTTCTGAAAACTAGAGACCTAGGGGAATCCAAGATGGGGTGACTTGTGTGGCTCGGACCAGGTTCTGTTACCCAGAATCCTTTGCAAACCTCAAAATGTGGCTAAAAAACACATGTTCCTCACATTTCTGTGGCAGAAAGTTCTGGAATCTGAGAGGAGCCACAAATTTCCTTCCACCCAGTGTTCACCCACGTCTCCCGATAAAAATGATACCTCACTCGTGTGGGTAGGCCTAGCGCCCGCGACAGGAAATGCCCCAAAGCGCAACGTGGACACAGCCAAATTTTTGAAGGAAAACAGATGTGTTTTTTGCAAAGTGCCTACCTGTACATTTTGGCCTGTAGCTCAGCCGCCACCTAGGGAAACCTACCAAACCTGTGCATTTCTGAAAACTAGAGACCTAGGGGAATCCAAGATGGGGTGACTTGTGTGGCTCGGACCAGGTTCTGTTACCCAGAATCCTTTGCAAACCTCAAAATTTGGCTAAAAAAACACATGTTCCTCACATTTCTGTGGCAGAAAGTTCTGGAATCTGAGGGGAGCCACAAATTTCCTTCCACCCAGCATTCCCCCACGTCTCCCGATAAAAATGATACCTCACTTGTGTGGGTAGGCCTAGCGCCCGCGACAGGAAACACCCCAAAGCGCAACGTGGACACAGCCAAATTTTTGAAGGAAAACAGATGTGTTTTTTGCAAAGTGCCTACCTGTACATTTTGGCCTGTAGCTCAGCCGCCACCTAGGGAAACCTACCAAACCTGTGCATTTCTGAAAACTAGAGACCTAGGGGAATCCAAGATGGGGTGACTTGTGTGGCTCGGACCAGGTTCTGTTACCCAGAATCCTTTGCAAACCTCAAAATGTGGCTAAAAAACCACATGTTCCTCACATTTCTGTGGCAGAAAGTTCTGGAATCTGAGAAGAGCCACAAATTTCCTTCCACCCAGCGTTCCCCCACGTCTCCCGATAAAAATGATACCTCACTTGTGTGGGTAGGCCTGGCGCCCGCGACAGGAAACGCCCCAAAGCGCAACGTGGACACAGCCAAATTTTTGAAGGAAAACAGAGGTGTTTTTTGCAAAGTGCCTACCTGTAGATTTTGGCCTGTAGCTCAGCCGCCACCTAGGGAAACCTACCAAACCTGTGCATTTCTGAAAACTAGAGACCTAGGGGAATCCAACATGGGGTGACTTGTGTGGCTCGGACCAGGTTCTGTTACCCAGAATCCTTTGCAAACCTCAAAATGTGGCTAAAAAAACACATGTTCCTCACATTTCTGTGGCAGAAAGTTCTGGAATCTGAGAGGAGCCACAAATTTCCTTCCACCCAGTGTTCACCCACGTCTCCCGATAAAAATGATACCTCACTCGTGTGGGTAGGCCTAGCGTCCGCGACAGGAAACGCCCCAAAGCGCAACGTGGACACAGCCAAATTTTTGAAGGAAAACAGATGTGTTTTTTGCAAAGTGCCTACCTGTACATTTTGGCCTATAGCTCAGCCGCCACCTAGGGAAACCTACCAAACCTGTGCATTTCTGAAAACTAGAGACCTAGGGGAATCTAAGATGGGGTGACTTGTGTGGCTCGGACCAGGTTCTGTTACCCAGAATCCTTTGCAAACCTCAAAATTTGGCTAAAAAAACACATGTTCCTCACATTTCTGTGGCAGAAAGTTCTGGAATCTGAGGGGAGCCACAAATTTCCTTCCACCCAGCATTCCCCCACGTCTCCCGATAAAAATGATACCTCACTTGTGTGGGTAGGCCTAGCGCCCGCGACAGGAACCACCCCAAAGCGCAACGTGGACACAGCCAAATTTTTTAAGGAAAACAGAGGTGTTTTTTGCAAAGTGCCTACCTGTAGATTTTGGCCTGTAGCTCAGCCGCCACCTAGGGAAACCTACCAAACCTGTGCATTTCTGAAAACTAGAGACCTAGGGGAATCAAAGATGGGGTGACTTGTGTGTCTTGGACCAGGTTCTGTTACCCAGAATCCTTTGCAAACCTCAAAATTTGGCTAAAAAACCACATGTTCCTCACATTTCTGTGGCAGAAAGTTCTGGAATCTGAGAGGAGCCACAAATTTCCTTCCACCCAGCGTTCCACCACGTCTCCCGATAAAAATGATACCTCACTTGTGTGGGTAGGCCTACCGCCCGCGACAGGAAACGCCCCAAAGCGCAACGTGGACACAGCCAAATTTTTGAAGGAAAACAGAGGTGTTTTTTGCAAAGTGCCTACCTGTAGATTTTGGCCTCTAGCTCAGCCGCCACCTAGGGAAACCTACCAAACCTGTGCATTTCTGAAAACTAGAGACCTAGGGGAATCCAAGATGGGGTGACTTGTGTGGCTCGGACCAGGTTCTGTTACACAGAATCATTTGCAAACCTCAATATTTGGCTAAAAAACACATGTTCCTCAAATTTCTGTGGCAGAAAGTTCTGGAATCTGAGAGGAGCCACAAAATTCCTTCCACCCAGCGTTCCCCCACGTCTCCCGATAAAAATGATACCTCACTTGTGTGGGTAGCCTACTGCCCGCGACAGGAAACGCCCCAAAGCGCAACGTGGACACAGCCAAATTTTTGAAGGAAAACAGAGGTGTTTTTTGCAAAGTGCCTACCTGTAGATTTTGGCCTGTAGCTCAGCCGCCACCTAGGGAAACCTACCAAACCTGTGCATTTCTGAAAACTAGAGACCTAGGGGAATCCAAGATGGGGTGACTTGTGTGGCTCGGACCAGGTTCTGTTACCCAGAATCCTTTGCAAACCTCAAAATGTGGCTAAAAAAAAACATGTTCCTCACATTTCTGTGGCAGAAAGTTCTGGAATCTGAGAGGAGCCACAAATTTCCTTCCACCCAGTGTTCTCCCACGTCTCCCGATAAAAATGATACCTCACTTGTGTGGGTAGGCCTAGCGCCCGCGACAGGAAACGCCCCAAAGCGCAACGTGGACACAGCCAAATTTTTGAAGGAAAACAGAGGTGTTTTTTGCAAAGTGCCTACCTGTAGATTTTGGCCTGTAGCTCAGCCGCCAGCTAGGGAAACCTACCGAACCTGTGCATTTCTGAAAACTAGAGACCTAGGGGAATCCAAGATGGGGTCACTTGTGTGGCTCGGACCAGGTTCTGTTACCCAGAATCCTTTGCAAACCTCAGAATTTGGCTAAAAAAACACATGTTCCTCACATTTCTGTGGCAGAAAGTTCTGGAATCTGAGAGGAGCCACAAATTTCCTTTCACCCAGCGTTCCCCCACGTCTCCCGATAAAAATGATACCTCACTTGTGTGGGTAGGCCTAGCGCACGCGACAGGAAACGCCCCAAAGCGCAACGTGGACACAGCCAAATTTTTGAAGGAAAACAGAGGTGTTTTTTGCAAAGTGCCTACCTGTAGATTTTGGCCTGTAGCTCAGCCGCCACCTAGGGAAACCTACCAAACCTGTGCATTTCTGAAAACTAGAGACCTAGGGGAATCCAAGATGGGGTGACTTGTGTGGCTCGGACCAGGTTCTGTTACACAGAATCATTTGCAAACCTCAATATTTGGCTAAAAAACACATGTTCCTCAAATTTCTGTGGCAGAAAGTTCTGGAATCTGAGAGGAGCCACAAAATTCCTTCCACCCAGCGTTCCCCCACGTCTCCCGTTAAAAATGATACCTCACTTGTGTTGGTAGGCCTAGCGCCCGCGACAGGAAACGCACCAAAGCTCAACGAGGACACAGCCAAATTTTTGAAGGAAAACAGAGGTGTTTTTTGCAAAGTGCCTACCTGTAGATTTTGGCCTGTAGCTCAGCCGCCACCTAGGGAAACCTACCAAACCTGTGCATTTCTGAAAACTAGAGACCTAGGGGAATCCAAGATGGGGTGACTTGTGTGGCTCGGACCAGGTTCTGTTACCCAGAATCCTTTGCAAACCTCAAAATGTGGCTAAAAAACCACATGTTCCTCACATTTCTGTGGCAGAAAGTTCTGGAATCTGAGAAGAGCCACAAATTTCCTTCCACCCAGCGTTCCCCCACGTCTCCCGATAAAATGATACCTCACTTGTGTGGGTAGGCCTGGCGCCCGCACCAGGAAACGCCCCAAAGCGCAACGTGGACACAGCCAAATTTTTGAAGGAAAACAGAGGTGTTTTTTGCAAAGTGCCTACCTGTAGATTTTGGCCTGTAGCTCAGCCGCCACCTAGGGAAACCTACCAAACCTGTGCATTTCTGAAAACTAGAGACCTAGGGGAATCCAAGATGGGGTGACTTGTGTGGCTCGGACCAGGTTCTGTTACCCAGAATCCTTTGCAAACCTCAAAATGTGGCTAAAAAACACATGTTCCTCACATTTCTGTGGCAGAAAGTTCTGGAATCTGAGAGGAGCCACAAATTTCCTTCCACCCAGTGTTCACCCACGTCTCCCGATAAAAATGATACCTCACTCGTGTGGGTAGGCCTAGCGCCCGCGACAGGAAATGCCCCAAAGCGCAACGTGGACACAGCCAAATTTTTGAAGGAAAACAGATGTGTTTTTTGCAAAGTGCCTACCTGTACATTTTGGCCTGTAGCTCAGCCGCCACCTAGGGAAACCTACCAAACCTGTGCATTTCTGAAAACTAGAGACCTAGGGGAATCAAAGATGGGGTGACTTGTGTGGCTCGGACCAGGTTCTGTTACCCAGAATCCTTTGCAAACCTCAAAATTTGGCTAAAAAAACACATGTTCCTCACATTTCTGTGGCAGAAAGTTCTGGAATCTGAGGGGAGCCACAAATTTCCTTCCACCCAGCATTCCCCCACGTCTCCCGATAAAAATGATACCTCACTTGTGTGGGTAGGCCTAGCGCCCGCGACAGGAAACACCCCAAAGCGCAACGTGGACACAGCCAAATTTTTGAAGGAAAACAGATGTGTTTTTTGCAAAGTGCCTACCTGTACATTTTGGCCTGTAGCTCAGCCGCCACCTAGGGAAACCTACCAAACCTGTGCATTTCTGAAAACTAGAGACCTAGGGGAATCCAAGATGGGGTGACTTGTGTGGCTCGGACCAGGTTCTGTTACCCAGAATCCTTTGCAAACCTCAGAATTTGGCTAAAAAAACACATGTTCCTCACATTTCTGTGGCAGAAAGTTCTGGAATCTGAGAGGAGCCACAAATTTCCTTCCACCCAGCGTTCCCCCACGTCTCCCGATAAAAATGATACCTCACTTGTGTGGGTAGGCCTAGCGCACGCGACAGGAAACGCCCCAAAGCTCAACGAGGACACAGCCAAATTTTTGAAGGAAAACAGAGGTGTTTTTTGCAAAGTGCCTACCTGTAGATTTTGGCCTGTAGCTCAGCCGCCACCTAGGGAAACCTACCAAACCTGTGCATTTCTGAAAACTAGAGACCTAGGGGAATCCAAGATGGGGTGACTTGTGTGGCTCGGACCAGGTTCTGTTACCCAGAATCCTTTGCAAACCTCAAAATTTGGCTAAAAAAACACATGTTCCTCACATTTCTGTGGCAGAAAGTTCTGGAATCTGAGAGGAGCCACAAAATTCCTTCCACCCAGCGTTCCCCCACGTCTCCCATTAAAAATGATACCTCACTTGTGTGGGTAGGCCTAGCGCCCGCGACAGGAAACGCACCAAAGCTCAACGAGGACACAGCCAAATTTTTGAAGGAAAACAGAGGTGTTTTTTGCAAAGTGCCTACCTGTAGATATTGGCCTGTAGCTCAGCCGCCACCTAGGGAAACCTACCAAACCTGTGCATTTCTGAAAACTAGAGACCTAGGGGAATCCAAGATGGGGTGACTTGTGTGGCTCGGACCAGGTTCTGTTACCCAGAATCCTTTGCAAACCTCAAAATGTGGCTAAAAAACCACATGTTCCTCACATTTCTGTGGCAGAAAGTTCTGGAATCTGAGAAGAGCCACAAATTTCCTTCCACCCAGCGTTCCCCCACGTCTCCCGATAAAAATGATACCTCACTTGTGTGGGTAGGCCTGGCGCCCGCGACAGGAAACGCCCCAAAGCGCAACGTGGACACAGCCAAATTTTTGAAGGAAAACAGAGGTGTTTTTTGCAAAGTGCCTACCTGTAGATTTTGGCCTGTAGCTCAGCCGCCACCTAGGGAAACCTACCAAACCTGTGCATTTCTGAAAACTAGAGACCTAGGGGAATCCAACATGGGGTGACTTGTGTGGCTCGGACCAGGTTCTGTTACCCAGAATCCTTTGCAAACCTCAAAATGTGGCTAAAAAAACACATGTTCCTCACATTTCTGTGGCAGAAAGTTCTGGAATCTGAGAGGAGCCACAAATTTCCTTCCACCCAGTGTTCACCCACGTCTCCCGATAAAAATGATACCTCACTCGTGTGGGTAGGCCTAGCGTCCGCGACAGGAAACGCCCCAAAGCGCAACGTGGACACAGCCAAATTTTTGAAGGAAAACAGATGTGTTTTTTGCAAAGTGCCTACCTGTACATTTTGGCCTATAGCTCAGCCGCCACCTAGGGAAACCTACCAAACCTGTGCATTTCTGAAAACTAGAGACCTAGGGGAATCTGAGATGGGGTGACTTGTGTGGTTCGGACCAGGTTCTGTTACCCAGAATCCTTTGCAAACCTCAAAATTTGGCTAAAAAAACACATGTTCCTCACATTTCTGTGGCAGAAAGTTCTGGAATCTGAGGGGAGCCACAAATTTCCTTCCACCCAGCATTCCCCCACGTCTCCCGATAAAAATGATACCTCACTTGTGTGGGTAGGCCTAGCGCCCGCGACAGGAAACACCCCAAAGCGCAACGTGGACACAGCCAAATTTTTTAAGGAAAACAGAGGTGTTTTTTGCAAAGTGCCTACCTGTAGATTTTGGCCTGTAGCTCAGCCGCCACCTAGGGAAACCTACCAAACCTGTGCATTTCTGAAAACTAGAGACCTAGGGGAATCCAAGATGGGGTGACTTGTGTGTCTTGGACCAGGTTCTGTTACCCAGAATCCTTTGCAAACCTCAAAATTTGGCTAAAAAACCACATGTTCCTCACATTTCTGTGGCAGAAAGTTCTGGAATCTGAGAGGAGCCACAAATTTCCTTCCACCCAGCGTTCCACCACGTCTCCCGATAAAAATGATACCTCACTTGTGTGGGTAGGCCTACCGCCCGCGACAGGAAACGCCCCAAAGCGCAACGTAGACACAGCCAAATTTTTGAAGGAAAACAGAGGTGTTTTTTGCAAAGTGCCTACCTGTAGATTTTGGCCTGTAGCTCAGCCGCCACCTAGGGAAACCTACCAAACCTGTGCATTTCTGAAAACTAGAGACCTAGGGGAATCCAAGATGCGGTGACTTGTGTGGCTCGGACCATGTTCTGTTACACAGAATCATTTGCAAACCTCAATATTTGGCTAAAAAACACATGTTCCTCAAATTTCTGTGGCAGAAAGTTCTGGAATCTGAGAGGAGCCACAAAATTCCTTCCACCCAGCGTTCCCCCACGTCTCCCGTTAAAAATGATACCTCACTTGTGTGGGTAGGCCTAGCGCCCGTGACAGGAAACGCACCAAAGCTCAACGAGGACACAGCCAAATTTTTGAAGGAAAACAGAGGTGTTTTTTGCAAAGTGCCTACCTGTAGATTTTGGCCTGTAGCTCAGCCGCCACCTAGGGAAACCTACCAAACCTGTGCATTTCTGAAAACTAGAGACCTAGGGGAATCCAAGATGGGGTGACTTGTGTGGCTCGGACCAGGTTCTGTTACCCAGAATCCTTTGCAAACCTCAAAATGTGGCTAAAAAACCACATGTTCCTCACATTTCTGTGGCAGAAAGTTCTGGAATCTGAGAAGAGCCACAAATTTCCTTCCACCCAGCGTTCCCCCACGTCTCCCGATAAAATGATACCTCACTTGTGTGGGTAGGCCTGGCGCCCGCACCAGGAAACTCCCCAAAGCGCAACGTGGACACAGCCAAATTTTTGAAGGAAAACAGAGGTGTTTTTTGCAAAGTGCCTACCTGTAGATTTTGGCCTGTAGCTCAGCCGCCACCTAGGGAAACCTACCAAACCTGTGCATTTCTGAAAACTAGAGACCTAGGGGAATCCAAGATGGGGTGACTTGTGTGGCTCGGACCAGGTTCTGTTACCCAGAATCCTTTGCAAACCTCAAAATGTGGCTAAAAAACACATGTTCCTCACATTTCTGTGGCAGAAAGTTCTGGAATCTGAGAGGAGCCACAAATTTCCTTCCACCCAGTGTTCACCCACGTCTCCCGATAAAAATGATACCTCACTCGTGTGGGTAGGCCTAGCGCCCGCGACAGGAAATGCCCCAAAGCGCAACGTGGACACAGCCAAATTTTTGAAGGAAAACAGATGTGTTTTTTGCAAAGTGCCTACCTGTACATTTTGGCCTGTAGCTCAGCCGCCACCTAGGGAAACCTACCAAACCTGTGCATTTCTGAAAACTAGAGACCTAGGGGAATCCAAGATGGGGTGACTTGTGTGGCTCGGACCAGGTTCTGTTACCCAGAATCCTTTGCAAACCTCAAAATTTGGCTAAAAAAACACATGTTCCTCACATTTCTGTGGCAGAAAGTTCTGGAATCTGAGGGGAGCCACAAATTTCCTTCCACCCAGCATTCCCCCACGTCTCCCGATAAAAATGATACCTCACTTGTGTGGGTAGGCCTAGCGCCCGCGACAGGAAACACCCCAAAGCGCAACGTGGACACAGCCAAATTTTTGAAGGAAAACAGATGTGTTTTTTGCAAAGTGCCTACCTGTACATTTTGGCCTGTAGCTCAGCCGCCACCTAGGGAAACCTACCAAACCTGTGCATTTCTGAAAACTAGAGACCTAGGGGAATCCAAGATGGGGTGACTTGTGTGGCTCGGACCAGGTTCTGTTACCCAGAATCCTTTGCAAACCTCAAAATGTGGCTAAAAAACCACATGTTCCTCACATTTCTGTGGCAGAAAGTTCTGGAATCTGAGAAGAGCCACAAATTTCCTTCCACCCAGCGTTCCCCCACGTCTCCCGATAAAAATGATACCTCACTTGTGTGGGTAGGCCTGGCGCCCGCGACAGGAAACGCCCCAAAGCGCAACGTGGACACAGCCAAATTTTTGAAGGAAAACAGAGGTGTTTTTTGCAAAGTGCCTACCTGTAGATTTTGGCCTGTAGCTCAGCCGCCACCTAGGGAAACCTACCAAACCTGTGCATTTCTGAAAACTAGAGACCTAGGGGAATCCAACATGGGGTGACTTGTGTGGCTCGGACCAGGTTCTGTTACCCAGAATCCTTTGCAAACCTCAAAATGTGGCTAAAAAAACACATGTTCCTCACATTTCTGTGGCAGAAAGTTCTGGAATCTGAGAGGAGCCACAAATTTCCTTCCACCCAGTGTTCACCCACGTCTCCCGATAAAAATGATACCTCACTCGTGTGGGTAGGCCTAGCGTCCGCGACAGGAAACGCCCCAAAGCGCAACGTGGACACAGCCAAATTTTTGAAGGAAAACAGATGTGTTTTTTGCAAAGTGCCTACCTGTACATTTTGGCCTATAGCTCAGCCGCCACCTAGGGAAACCTACCAAACCTGTGCATTTCTGAAAACTAGAGACCTAGGGGAATCTAAGATGGGGTGACTTGTGTGGCTCGGACCAGGTTCTGTTACCCAGAATCCTTTGCAAACCTCAAAATTTGGCTAAAAAAACACATGTTCCTCACATTTCTGTGGCAGAAAGTTCTGGAATCTGAGGGGAGCCACAAATTTCCTTCCACCCAGCATTCCCCCACGTCTCCCGATAAAAATGATACCTCACTTGTGTGGGTAGGCCTAGCGCCCGCGACAGGAAACACCCCAAAGCGCAACGTGGACACAGCCAAATTTTTTAAGGAAAACAGAGGTGTTTTTTGCAAAGTGCCTACCTGTAGATTTTGGCCTGTAGCTCAGCCGCCACCTAGGGAAACCTACCAAACCTGTGCATTTCTGAAAACTAGAGACCTAGGGGAATCCAAGATGGGGTGACTTGTGTGTCTTGGACCAGGTTCTGTTACCCAGAATCCTTTGCAAACCTCAAAATTTGGCTAAAAAACCACATGTTCCTCACATTTCTGTGGCAGAAAGTTCTGGAATCTGAGAGGAGCCACAAATTTCCTTCCACCCAGCGTTCCACCACGTCTCCCGATAAAAATGATACCTCACTTGTGTGGGTAGGCCTACCGCCCGCGACAGGAAACGCCCCAAAGCGCAACGTGGACACAGCCAAATTTTTGAAGGAAAACAGAGGTGTTTTTTGCAAAGTGCCTACCTGTAGATTTTGGCCTCTAGCTCAGCCGCCACCTAGGGAAACCTACCAAACCTGTGCATTTCTGAAAACTAGAGACCTAGGGGAATCCAAGATGGGGTGACTTGTGTGGCTCGGACCAGGTTCTGTTACACAGAATCATTTGCAAACCTCAATATTTGGCTAAAAAACACATGTTCCTCAAATTTCTGTGGCAGAAAGTTCTGGAATCTGAGAGGAGCCACAAAATTCCTTCCACCCAGCGTTCCCCCACGTCTCCCATAAAAAATGATACCTCACTTGTGTGGGTAGGCCTAGCGCCCGCGACAGGAAACGCACCAAAGCTCAACGAGGACACAGCCAAATTTTTGAAGGAAAACAGAGGTGTTTTTTGCAAAGTGCCTACCTGTAGATTTTGGCCTGTAGCTCAGCCGCCACCTAGGGAAACCTACCAAACCTGTGCATTTCTGAAAACTAGAGACCTAGGGGAATCCAAGATGGGGTGACTTGTGTGGCTCGGACCAGGTTCTGTTACCCAGAATCCTTTGCAAACCTCAAAATGTGGCTAAAAAAACCACATGTTCCTCACATTTCTGTGGCAGAAAGTTCTGGAATCTGAGAAGAGCCACAAATTTCCTTCCACCCAGCGTTCCCCCACGTCTCCCGATAAAATGATACCTCACTTGTGTGGGTAGGCCTGGCGCCCGCACCAGGAAACGCCCCAAAGCGCAACGTGGACACAGCCAAATTTTTGAAGGAAAACAGAGGTGTTTTTTGCAAAGTGCCTACCTGTAGATTTTGGCCTGTAGCTCAGCCGCCACCTAGGGAAACCTACCAAACCTGTGCATTTCTGAAAACTAGAGACCTAGGGGAATCCAAGATGGGGTGACTTGTGTGGCTCGGACCAGGTTCTGTTACCCAGAATCCTTTGCAAACCTCAAAATGTGGCTAAAAAACACATGTTCCTCACATTTCTGTGGCAGAAAGTTCTGGAATCTGAGAGGAGCCACAAATTTCCTTCCACCCAGTGTTCACCCACGTCTCCCGATAAAAATGATACCTCACTCGTGTGGGTAGGCCTAGCGCCCGCGACAGGAAATGCCCCAAAGCGCAACGTGGACACAGCCAAATTTTTGAAGGAAAACAGATGTGTTTTTTGCAAAGTGCCTACCTGTACATTTTGGCCTGTAGCTCAGCCGCCACCTAGGGAAACCTACCAAACCTGTGCATTTCTGAAAACTAGAGACCTAGGGGAATCCAAGATGGGGTGACTTGTGTGGCTCGGACCAGGTTCTGTTACCCAGAATCCTTTGCAAACCTCAAAATTTGGCTAAAAAAACACATGTTCCTCACATTTCTGTGGCAGAAAGTTCTGGAATCTGAGGGGAGCCACAAATTTCCTTCCACCCAGCATTCCCCCACGTCTCCCGATAAAAATGATACCTCACTTGTGTGGGTAGGCCTAGCGCCCGCGACAGGAAACACCCCAAAGCGCAACGTGGACACAGCCAAATTTTTGAAGGAAAACAGATGTGTTTTTTGCAAAGTGCCTACCTGTACATTTTGGCCTGTAGCTCAGCCGCCACCTAGGGAAACCTACCAAACCTGTGCATTTCTGAAAACTAGAGACCTAGGGGAATCCAAGATGGGGTGACTTGTGTGGCTCGGACCAGGTTCTGTTACCCAGAATCCTTTGCAAACCTCAGAATTTGGCTAAAAAAACACATGTTCCTCACATTTCTGTGGCAGAAAGTTCTGGAATCTGAGAGGAGCCACAAATTTCCTTCCACCCAGCGTTCCCCCACGTCTCCCGATAAAAATGATACCTCACTTGTGTGGGTAGGCCTAGCGCACGCGACAGGAAATGCCCCAAAGCTCAACGAGGACACAGCCAAATTTTTGAAGGAAAACAGAGATGTTTTTTGCAAAGTGCCTACCTGTAGATTTTGGCCTGTAGCTCAGCCGCCACCTAGGGAAACCTACCAAACCTGTGCATTTCTGAAATCTAGAGACCTAGGGGAATCCAAGATGGGGTGACTTGTGTGTCTTGGACCAGGTTCTGTTACCCAGAATCCTTTGCAAACCTCAAAATTTGGCTAAAAAACCACATGTTCCTCACATTTCTGTGGCAGAAAGTTCTGGAATCTGAGAGGAGCCACAAATTTCCTTCCACCCAGCGTTCCACCACGTCTCCCGATAAAAATGATACCTCACTTGTGTGGGTAGGCCTACCGCCCGCGACAGGAAACGCCCCAAAGCGCAACGTGGACACAGCCAAATTTTTGAAGGAAAACAGAGGTGTTTTTTGCAAAGTGCCTACCTGTAGATTTTGGCCTCTAGCTCAGCCGCCACCTAGGGAAACCTACCAAACCTGTGCATTTCTGAAAACTAGAGACCTAGGGGAATCCAAGATGGGGTGACTTGTGTGGCTCGGACCAGGTTCTGTTAACCAGAATCATTTGCAAACCTCAATATTTGGCTAAAAAACACATGTTCCTCAAATTTCTGTGGCAGAAAGTTCTGGAATCTGAGAGGAGCCACAAAATTCCTTCCACCCAGCGTTCCCCCACGTCTCCCGTAAAAAATGATACCTCACTTGTGTGGGTAGGCCTAGCGCCCGCGACAGGAAACGCACCAAAGCTCAACGAGGACACAGCCAAATTTTTGAAGGAAAACAGAGGTGTTTTTTGCAAAGTGCCTACCTGTAGATTTTGGCCTGTAGCTCAGCCGCCACCTAGGGAAACCTACCAAACCTGTGCATTTCTGAAAACTAGAGACCTAGGGGAATCCAAGATGGGGTGACTTGTGTGGCTCGGACCAGGTTCTGTTACCCAGAATCCTTTGCAAACCTCAAAATGTGGCTAAAAAACCACATGTTCCTCACATTTCTGTGGCAGAAAGTTCTGGAATCTGAGAAGAGCCACAAATTTCCTTCCACCCAGCGTTCCCCCACGTCTCCCGATAAAATGATACCTCACTTGTGTGGGTAGGCCTGGCGCCCGCACCAGGAAACGCCCCAAAGCGCAACGTGGACACAGCCAAATTTTTGAAGGAAAACAGAGGTGTTTTTTGCAAAGTGCCTACCTGTAGATTTTGGCCTGTAGCTCAGCCGCCACCTAGGGAAACCTACCAAACCTGTGCATTTCTGAAAACTAGAGACCTAGGGGAATCCAAGATGGGATGACTTGTGTGGCTCGGACCAGGTTCTGTTACCCAGAATCCTTTGCAAACCTCAAAATGTGGCTAAAAAACACATGTTCCTCACATTTCTGTGGCAGAAAGTTCTGGAATCTGAGAGGAGCCACAAATTTCCTTCCACCCAGTGTTCACCCACGTCTCCCGATAAAAATGATACCTCACTCGTGTGGGTAGGCCTAGCGCCCGCGACAGGAAATGCCCCAAAGCGCAACGTGGACACAGCCAAATTTTTGAAGGAAAACAGATGTGTTTTTGGCAAAGTGCCTACCTGTACATTTTGGCCTGTAGCTCAGCCGCCACCTAGGGAAACCTACCAAACCTGTGCATTTCTGAAAACTAGAGACCTAGGGGAATCCAAGATGGGGTGACTTGTGTGGCTCGGACCAGGTTCTGTTACCCAGAATCCTTTGCAAACCTCAAAATTTGGGTAAAAAAACACATGTTCCTCACATTTCTGTGGCAGAAAGTTCTGGAATCTGAGGGGAGCCACAAATTTCCTTCCACCCAGCATTCCCCCACGTCTCCCGATAAAAATGATACCTCACTTGTGTGGGTAGGCCTAGCACCCGCGACAGGAAACACCCCAAAGCGCAACGTGGACACAGCCAAATTTTTGAAGGAAAACAGATGTGTTTTTTGCAAAGTGCCTACCTGTACATTTTGGCCTGTAGCTCAGCCGCCACCTAGGGAAACCTACCAAACCTGTGCATTTCTGAAAACTAGAGACCTAGGGGAATCCAAGATGGGGTGACTTGTGTGGCTCGGACCAGGTTCTGTTACCCAGAATCCTTTGCAAACCTCAGAATTTGGCTAAAAAAACACATGTTCCTCACATTTCTGTGGCAGAAAGTTCTGGAATCTGAGAGGAGCCACAAATTTCCTTCCACCCAGCGTTCCCCCACGTCTCCCGATAAAAATGATACCTCACTTGTGTGGGTAGGCCTAGCGCACGCGACAGGAAACGCCCCAAAGCTCAACGAGGACACAGCCAAATTTTTGAAGGAAAACAGAGATGTTTTTTGCAAAGTGCCTACCTGTAGATTTTGGCCTGTAGCTCAGCCGCCACCTAGGGAAACCTACCAAACCTGTGCATTTCTGAAATCTAGAGACCTAGGGGAATCCAAGATGGGTTGACTTGTGTGGCTCGGACCAGGTTCTGTTACCCAGAATCCTTTGCAAACCTCAAAATTTGGCTAAAAAAACACATGTTCCTCACATTTCTGTGGCAGAAAGTTCTGGAATCTGAGAGGAGCCACAAAATTCCTTCCACCCAGCGTTCCCCCACGTCTCCCGTTAAAAATGATACCTCACTTGTGTGGGTAGGCCTAGCGCCCGCGACAGGAAACGCACCAAAGCTCAACGAGGACACAGCCAAATTTTTGAAGGAAAACAGAGGTGTTTTTTGCAAAGTGCCTACCTGTAGATTTTGGCCTGTAGCTCAGCCGCCACCTAGGGAAACCTACCAAACCTGTGCATTTCTGAAAACTAGAGACCTAGGGGAATCCAAGATGGGGTGACTTGTGTGGCTCGGACCAGGTTCTGTTACCCAGAATCCTTTGCAAACCTCAAAATGTGGCTAAAAAACCACATGTTCCTCACATTTCTGTGGCAGAAAGTTCTGGAATCTGAGAAGAGCCACAAATTTCCTTCCACCCAGCGTTCCCCCACGTCTCCCGATAAAAATGATACCTCACTTGTGTGGGTAGGCCTGGCGCCCGCGACAGGAAACGCCCCAAAGCGCAACGTGGACACAGCCAAATTTTTGAAGGAAAACAGAGGTGTTTTTTGCAAAGTGCCTACCTGTAGATTTTGGCCTGTAGCTCAGCCGCCACCTAGGGAAACCTACCAAACCTGTGCATTTCTGAAAACTAGAGACCTAGGGGAATCCAACATGGGGTGACTTGTGTGGCTCGGACCAGGTTCTGTTACCCAGAATCCTTTGCAAACCTCAAAATGTGGCTAAAAAAACACATGTTCCTCACATTTCTGTGGCAGAAAGTTCTGGAATCTGAGAGGAGCCACAAATTTCCTTCCACCCAGTGTTCACCCACGTCTCCCGATAAAAATGATACCTCACTCGTGTGGGTAGGCCTAGCGTCCGCGACAGGAAACGCCCCAAAGCGCAACGTGGACACAGCCAAATTTTTGAAGGAAAACAGATGTGTTTTTTGCAAAGTGCCTACCTGTACATTTTGGCCTGTAGCTCAGCCGCCACCTAGGGAAACCTACCAAACCTGTGCATTTCTGAAAACTAGAGACCTAGGGGAATCCAAGATGGGGTGACTTGTGTGGCTCGGACCAGGTTCTGTTACCCAGAATCCTTTGCAAACCTCAGAATTTGGCTAAAAAAACACATGTTCCTCACATTTCTGTGGCAGAAAGTTCTGGAATCTGAGAGGAGCCACAAAATTCCTTCCACCCAGCGTTCCCCCACGTCTCCCGATAAAAATGATACCTCACTTGTGTGGGTAGGCCTACCGCCCGCGACAGGAAACGCCCCAAAGCGCAACGTGGACACAGCCAAATGTTTTAAGGAAAACAGAGGTGTTTTTTGCAAAGTGCCTACCTGTAGATTTTGGCCTGTAGCTCAGCCGCCACCTAGGGAAACCTACCAAACCTGTGCATTTCTGAAAACTAGAGACCTAGGGGAATCCAAGATGGGGTGACTTGTGTGGCTCGGACCAGGTTCTGTTACCCAGAATCCTTTGCAAACCTCAAAATTTGGCTAAAAAAACACATGTTCCTCACATTTCTGGGCAGAAAGTTCTGGAATCTGAGAGGAGCCACAAATTTCCTTCCACCCAGCGTTCCCCCACGTCTCCCGATAAAAATGATACCTCACTTGTGTGGGTAGGCCTAGCGCCCGCGACAGGAAACGCCCCAAAGCGCAACGTGGACACAGCCAAATGTTTTAAGGAAAACAGAGGTGTTTTTTGCGAAGTGCCTACCTGTAGATTTTGGTCTGTAGCTCAGCCGCCACCTAGGGAAACCTACCAAACCTGTGCATTTCTGAAAACTAGAGACCTAGGGGAATCCAAGATGGGGTGACTTGTGTGGCTCGGACCAGGTTCTGTTACCCAGAATCCTTTGCAAACCTCAAAATTTGGCTAAAAAAACACATGTTCCTCACATTTCTGTGGCAGAAAGTTCTGGAATCTGAGAGGAGCCACAAAATTCCTTCCACCCAGCGTTCCCCCACGTCTCCCGATAAAAATGATACCTCACTTGTGTGGGTAGGCCTAGCGCCCGCGACAGGAAACGCCCCAAAGCTCAACGAGGACACAGCCAAATTTTTGAAGGAAAACAGAGGTGTTTTTTGCAAAGTGCCTACCTGTAGATATTGGCCTGTAGCTCAGCCGCCACCTAGGGAAACCTACCAAACCTGTGCATTTCTGAAAACTAGAGACCTAGGGGAATCCAAGATGGGGTGACTTGTGTGGCTCGGACCAGGTTCTGTTACCCAGAATCCTTTGCAAACCTCAAAATTTTGCTAAAAAACAAAATGTTCCTCACATTTCTGTGGCAGAAAGTTCTGGAATCTGAGAGGAGCCACAAATTTATTCCACCCAGCGTTCCCCCACGTCTCCCGATACAAATTATACCTCACTTGTGTGAGTAGGCCTAGCGCCCGCGACAGGAAACACCCCAAAGCGCAACGTGGACACAGCCAAATTTTTTAAGGGAAACAGAGGTGTTTTTTGCAAAGTGCCTACCTGTAGATTTTGGCCTGTAGCTCAGCCGCCACCTAGGGAAACCTACCAAACCTGTGCATTTCTGAAAACTAGAGACCTAGGGGAATCCAAGATGGGGTGACTTGTGTGGCTCGGACCAGGTTCTGTTACCCAGAATCCTTTGCAAACCTCAAAATTTGGCTAAAAAAACACATGTTCCTCACATTTCTGTGGCAGAAAGTTCTGGAATCTGAGAGGAGCCACAAAATTCCTTCCACCCAGCGTTCCCCCACGTCTCCCGATAAAAATGATACCTCACTTGTGTGGGTAGGCCTAGCGCCCGCGACAGGAAACGCCCCAAAGCTCAACGAGGACACAGCCAAATTTTTGAAGGAAAACAGAGGTGTTTTTTGCAAAGTGCCTACCTGTAGATTTTGGCCTGTAGCTCAGCCGCCACCTAGGGAAACCTACCAAACCTGTGCATTTCTGAAAACTAGAGACCTAGGGGAATCCAAGATGGGGTGACTTGTGTGGCTCGGACCAGGTTCTGTTACCTAGAATCCTTTGCAAACCTCAAAATTTTGCTAAAAAACCACATGTTCCTCACATTTCTGTGGCAGAAAGTTCTGGAATCTGAGAGGAGCCACAAATTTATTCCACCCAGCGTTCCCCCCCGTCTCCCGATAAAAATTATACCTCACTTGTGTGGGTAGGCCTAGCGCCCACAACAGGAAACGCCCCAAAGCGCAACGTGGACACAGCCAAATTTTTTAAGGAAAACAGAGGTGTTTTTTGCAAAGTGCCTACCTGTAGATTTTGGCCTGTAGCTCAGCCGCCACCTAGGGAAACCTACCAAACCTGTGCATTTCTGAAAACTAGAGACCTAGGGGAATCCAAGATGGGGTGACTTGTGTGGCTCGGACCAGGTTCTGTTACCCAGAATCCTTTGCAAACCTCAAAATTTGGCTAAAAAAACACATGTTCCTCACATTTCTGTGGCAGAAAGTTCTGGAATCTGAGAGGAGCCACAAAATTCCTTCCACCCAGCGTTCCCCCACGTCTCCCGATAAAAATGATACCTCACTTGTGTGGGTAGGCCTAGCGCCCGCGACAGGAAACTCCGCAAAGCGCAAAGTGGACACAGCCAAATTTTTGAAGGAAAACAGAGGTGTTTTTTGCAAAGTGCCTACCTGTAGATTTTGGCCTGTAGCTCATCCGCCAGCAAGGGAAACCTACCAAACCTGTGCATTTCTGAAAACTAGAGACCTAGGGGAATCCAAGATGGGGTGACTTGTGTGGCTCGGACCAGGTTCTGTTACCCAGAATCCTTTGCAAACCTCAAAATTTGGCTAAAAAAACACATTTTCCTCATATTTCTGTGGCAGAAAGTTCTGGAATCTGAGAGGAGCCACAAATTTCCTTCCACCCAGCTTTCCCCCACGTCTCCCGATAAAAATGATACCTCACTTGTGTGGGTAGGCCTAGCGCCCGCGACAGGAAACGCCCCAAAGCGCAACGTGGACACAGCCACATTTTTGAAGGAAAACAGATGTGTTTTTTGCAAAGTGCCTACCTGTACATTTTGGCCTGTAGCTCAGCCGCCAGCTAGGGAAACCTACCAAACCTGTGCATTTCTGAAAACTAGAGACCTAGGGGAATCCAAGATGGGGTGACTTGTGTGGCTCGGACCAGGTTCTGTTACCCAGAATCCTTTGCAAACCTCAAAATGTGGCTAAAAAAAAAATGTTCCTCACATTTCTGTGGCAGAAAGTTCTGGAATCTGAGAGGAGCCACAAATTTCCTTCCACCCAGCGTTCCCCCACGTCTCCCAATAAAAATGATACCTCACCTGTGTGGGTAGGCCTAGCGCCCGCGACAGGAAACGCCCCAAAGCGCAACGTGGACACAGCCAAATTTTTGAAGGAAAACAGAGGTGTTTTTTGCAAAGTGCCTACCTGTAGATTTTGGCCTGTAGCTCAGCCGCCACCTAGGGAAACCTACCAAACCTGTGCATTTCTGAAAACTAGAGACATAGGGGAATCCAAGATGGGGTGACTTGTGTGGCTCGGACGATGTTCTGTTACCCAGAATCATTTGCAAACCTCAAAATTTGGCTAAAAAAACACATGTTCCTCACATTTCTGTGGCAGAAAGTTCTGGAATCTGAGAGGAGCCACAAATTTCCTTCCACCCAGCGTTCCCCCACATCTCCCGATAAAAATGATACCTCACTTGTGTGGGTAGGCCTAGCGCCCGCGACAGGAAACGCCCCAAAGCGCAACGTGGACACAGCCACATTTTTGAAGGAAAACAGAGGTGTTTTTTGCAAAGTGCCTACCTGTAGATTTTGGCCTGTAGCTCAGCCGCCACCTATGGAAACCTACCAAACCTGTGCATTTCTGAAAACTAGAGACCTAGGGGAATCCAAGATGGGGTAACTTGTGTGGCTCGGACCAGGTTCTGTTACCCAGAATCCTTTGCAAACCTCAGAATTTGGCTAAAAAAACACATGTTCCTCACATTTCTGTGGCAGAAAGTTCTGGAATCTGAGAGGAGCCACAAATTTCCTTCCTCCCAGCGTTCCCCCACGTCTCACGATAAAAATGATACCTCACTTGTGTGAGTAGGCCTAGCGCCCGCGACAGGAAACGCCCCAAAGCGCAACGTGGACACAGCCAAATTTTTGAAGGAAAACAGAGGTGTTTTTTGCAAAGTGCTTACCTGTAGATTTTGGCCTGTAGCTCAGCCGCCACCTAGTGAAACCTACCAAACCTGTGCATTTCTGAAAACTAGAGACCTAGGGGAATCCAAGATGGGGTGACTTGTGTGGCTCGGACAAGGTTCTGTTACCCAGAATCCTTTGCAAACCTCAAAATTTGGCTAAAAAAACACATGTTCCTCACATTTCTGTGGCAGAAAGTTCTGGAATCTGAGAGGAGCCACAAATTTCCTTCCACCCAGCGTTCCCCCACGTCTCCCAATAAAAATGATACCTCACCTGTGTGGGTAGGCCTAGCGCCCGCGACAGGAAACGCCCCAAAGCGCAACGTGGACACAGCCACATTTTTCAAGGAAAACAGAGGTGTTTTTTGCAAAGTGCCTACCTGTAGATTTTGGCCTGTAGCTCAGCCGCCACCTAGGGAAACCTACCAAACCTGTGCATTTCTGAAAACTAGAGACCTAGGGGAATCCAAGATGGGGTGACTTGTGTGGCTCGGACCAGGTTCTGTTACCCAGAATCCATTGCAAACCTCCAAATGTGGCTAAAAAAACACATGAACCTCACATTTCTGTGGCAGAAAGTTCTGGAATCTGAGAGGAGCCACAAATTGCCTTCCACCCAGCGTTCCCCCACGTCTCCCGATAAAAATGATACCTCACTTGTGTGGGTAGGCCTAGCGCCCGCGACAGGAAACGCCCCAAAGCGCAACGTGGACACAGCCACATTTTTTAAGGAAAACAGAGGTGTTTTTTGCAAAGTGCCTACCTGTAGATTTTGGCCTGTAGCTCAGCCGCCACCTAGGGAAACCTACCAAACCTGTGCATTTCTGAAAACTAGAGACCTAGGGGAATCCAAGATGGGGTGACTTGTGTGGCTCGGACCAAGTTCTAATACCCAGAATCCTTTGCAAACCTCAAAATTTGGCTAAAAAAATACATGCTCCTCACATTTCTGTGGCAGAAAGTTCTGGAATCTGAGAGGAGCCACAAAATTCCTTCCACCCAGCGTTCCCCCACATCTC
Source organism: Pleurodeles waltl (assembly GCF_031143425.1). Lineage (NCBI taxonomy): Eukaryota > Metazoa > Chordata > Amphibia > Caudata > Salamandridae > Pleurodeles > Pleurodeles waltl. The sequence goes on from NC_090445.1 coordinate 1,298,712,269, forward strand.
CCGATAAAAATGATACCTCACTTGTGTGGGTAGGCCTAGCGCCCGTGACAGGAAACGCCCCAAAGTACAACGTGGACACAGTCACATTTTTGAAGGAAAACAGAAGTGTTTTTTGCAAAGTGCCTACCTGTAGAGTTTGGCCTGTAGCTCAGCCGCCACCTAGGGAAACCTACCAAACCTGTGCATTTCTGAAAACTAGAGACCTAGGGGAATCCAAGATGGGGTGACTTGTGTGGCTCGGACAAGGTTCTGTTACCCAGAATCCTTTGCAAACCTCAAAATTTGGCTAAAAAAACACATGTTCCTCACATTTCTGTGGCAGAAAGTTCTGGAATCTGAGAGGAGCCACAAATTTCCTTCCACCCAGCGTTCCCCCACGTCTCCCAATAAAAATGATACCTCACCTGTGTGGGTAGGCCTAGCGCCCGCGACAGGAAACGCCCCAAAGCGCAACGTGGACACAGCCACATTTTTCAAGGAAAACAGAGGTGTTTTTTGCAAAGTGCCTACCTGTAGATTTTGGCCTGTAGCTCAGCCGCCACCTAGGGAAACCTACCAAACCTGTGCATTTCTGAAAACTAGAGACCTAGGGGAATCCAAGATGGGGTGACTTGTGTGGCTCGGACCAGGTTCTGTTACCCAGAATCCATTGCAAACCTCCAAATGTGGCTAAAAAAACACATGAACCTCACATTTCTGTGGCAGAAAGTTCTGGAATCTGAGAGGAGCCACAAATTGCCTTCCACCCAGCGTTCCCCCACGTCTCCCGATAAAAATGATACCTCACTTGTGTGGGTAGGCCTAGCGCCCGCGACAGGAAACGCCCCAAAGCGCAACGTGGACACAGCCACATTTTTTAAGGAAAACAGAGGTGTTTTTTGCAAAGTGCCTACCTGTAGATTTTGGCCTGTAGCTCAGCCGCCACCTAGGGAAACCTACCAAACCTGTGCATTTCTGAAAACTAGAGACCTAGGGGAATCCAAGATGGGGTGACTTGTGTGGCTCGGACCAGGTTCTAATACCCAGAATCCTTTGCAAACCTCAAAATTTGGCTAAAAAAATACATGCTCCTCACATTTCTGTGGCAGAAAGTTCTGGAATCTGAGAGGAGCCACAAATTTCCTTCCACCCAGTGTTCCCCCACGTCTCCCGATAAAAATGATACCTCACTTGTGTGGGTAGGCCTAGCGCCCGCGACAGGAAACGCCCCAAAGCGCAACGTGGACACAGACACATTTTTGAAGGAAAACAGAGGTGTTTTTTGCAAAGTGCCTACCTGTAGATTTTGGCCTGTAGCTCAGCCGCCAGCTAGGGAAACCTACCAAACCTGTGCATTTCTGAAAACTAGAGACCTAGGGGAATCCAAGATGGGGTGACTTGCGTGGCTCGGACCAGGTTCTGTTACCCAGAATCCTTTGCAAACCAAAAAATGTGGCTAAAAAAACAAATTTTCCTCACATTTCTGTGGCAGAAAGTTCTGGAATCTGAGAGGAGCCACAAATTTCCTTCCACCCAGCGTTCCCCCACGTCTCCCGATAAAAATGATACCTCACTTGTGTGGGTAGGCCTAGCGCCCGCGACAGGAAACGCCCCAAAGCTCAACGAGGACACAGCCAAATTTTTGAAGGAAAACAGAGGTGTTTTTTGCAAAGTGCCTACCTGTAGATTTTGGCCTGTAGCTCAGCCGCCACCTAGGGAAACCTACCAAACCTGTGCATTTCTGAAAACTAGAGACCTAGGGGAATCCAAGATGGGGTGACTTGTGTGGCTCGGACCAGGTTCTGTTACCCAGAATCCTTTGCAAACCTCAAAATTTTGCTAAAAAACCACATGTTCCTCACATTTCTGTGGCAGAAAGTTCTGGAATCTGAGAGGAGCCACAAATTTATTCCACCCAGCGTTCCCCCACGTCTCCCGATAAAAATTATACCTCAATTGTGTGGGTAGGCCTAGCGCCCGCGACAGGAAACGCCCCAAAGCGCAACGTGGACACAGCCAAATTTTTTAAGGAAAACAGAGGTGTTTTTTGCAAAGTGCCTACCTGTAGATTTTGGCCTGTAGCTCAGCCGCCACCTAGGGAAACCTACCAAACCTGTGCATTTCTGAAAACTAGAGACCTAGGGGAATCCAAGATGGGGTGACTTGTGTGGCTCGGACCAGGTTCTGTTACCCAGAATCCTTTGCAAACCTCAAAATTTGGCTAAAAAAACACATGTTCCTCACATTTCTGTGGCAGAAAGTTCTGGAATCTGGGAAGAGCCACAAATTTCCTTCCACCCAGCGTTCCCCCACGTCTCCCGATAAAAATGATACCTCACTTGTGTGGGTAGGCCTAGCGCCCGCGACAGGAAACGCCCCAAAGCGCAATGTGGACACAGCCAAATTTTTGAAGGAAAACAGAGGTGTTTTTTGCAAAGTGCCTACCTGTAGATTTTGGCCTGTAGCTCAGCCGCCACCTAGGGAAACCTACCAAACCTGTGCATTTCTGAAAACTAGAGACCTAGGGGAATCCAAGATGGGGTGACTTGTGTGGCTCGGACCAGGTTCTGTTACCCAGAATCCTTTGCAAACCTCAAAATGTGGCTAAAAAAACACATGTTCCTCACATTTCTGTGGCAGAAAGTTCTGGAATCTGAGAGGAGCCACAAATTTCCTTCCACCCAGTGTTCCCCCACGTCTCCCGATAAAAATGATACCTCACTTGTGTGGGTAGGCCTAGCGCCCGCGACAGGAAACGCCCCAAAGCGCAACGTGGACACAGCCAAATTTTTTAAGGAAAACAGAGGTGTTTTTTGCAAAGTGCCTACCTGTAGATTTTGGCCTGTAGCTCAGCCGCCACCTAGGGAAACCTACCAAACCTGTGCATTTCTGAAAACTAGAGACCTAGGGGAATCCAAGATGGGGTGACTTGTGTGGCTCGGACCAGGTTCTGTTACCCAGAATCCTTTGCAAACCTCAAAATTTGGCTAAAAAAACACATGTTCCTCACATTTCTGTGGCAGAAAGTTCTGGAATCTGGGAAGAGCCACAAATTTCCTTCCACCCAGCGTTCCCCCACGTCTCCCGATAAAAATGATACCTCACTTGTGTGGGTAGGCCTGGCGCCCGCGACAGGAAACGCCCCAAAGCGCAATGTGGACACAGCCAAATTTTTGAAGGAAAACAGAGGTGTTTTTTGCAAAGTGCCTACCTGTAGATTTTGGCCTGTAGCTCAGCCGCCACCTAGGGAAACCTACCAAACCTGTGCATTTCTGAAAACTAGAGACCTAGGGGAATCCAAGATGGGGTGACTTGTGTGGCTCGGACCAGGTTCTGTTACCCAGAATCCTTTGCAAACCTCAAAATGTGGCTAAAAAAACACATGTTCCTCACATTTCTGTGGCAGAAAGTTCTGGAATCTGAGAGGAGCCACAAATTTCCTTCCACCCAGTGTTCCCCCACGTCTCCCGATAAAAATGATACCTCACTTGTGTGGGTAGGCCTAGCGCCCGCGACAGGAAACGCCCCAAAGCGCAACGTGGACACAGCCAAATTTTTGAAGGAAAACAGATGTGTTTTTTGCAAAGTGCCTACCTGTACATTTTGGCCTGTAGCTCAGCCGCCAGCTAGGGAAACCTACCAAACCTGTGCATTTCTGAAAACTAGAGACCTAGGGGAATCCAAGATGGGGTGACTTGTGTGGCTCGGACCAGGTTCTGTTACCCAGAATCCTTTGCAAACCTCAAAATGTGGCTAAAAAAAAACATGTTCCTCACATTTCTGTGGCAGAAAGTTCTGGAATCTGAGAGGAGCCACAAATTTCCTTCCACCCAGCGTTCCCCCACGTCTCCCAATAAAAATGTTACCTCACCTGTGTGGGTAGGCCTAGCGCCCGCGACAGGAAACGCCCCAAAGCGCAACGTGGACACAGCCAAATTTTTGAAGGAAAACAGAGGTGTTTTTTGCAAAGTGCCTACCTGTAGATTTTGGCCTGTAGCTCAGCCGCCACCTAGGGAAACCTACCAAACCTGTGCATTTCTGAAAACTAGAGACATAGGGGAATCCAAGATGGGGTGACTTGTGTGGCTCGGACCAGGTTCTGTTACCCAGAATCATTTGCAAACCTCAAAATTTGGCTAAAAAAACACATGTTCCTCACATTTCTGTGGCAGAAAGTTCTGGAATCTGAGAGGAGCCACAAATTTCCTTCCACCCAGCGTTCCCCCACATCTCCCGATAAAAATGATACCTCACTTGTGTGGGTAGGCCTAGCGCCCGCGACAGGAAACGCCCCAAAGCGCAACGTGGACACAGCCACATTTTTGAAGGAAAACAGAGGTGTTTTTTGCAAAGTGCCTACCTGTAGATTTTGGCCTGTAGCTCAGCCGCCACCTATGGAAACCTACCAAACCTGTGCATTTCTGAAAACTAGAGACCTAGGGGAATCCAAGATGGGGTAACTTGTGTGGCTCGGACCAGGTTCTGTTACCCAGAATCCTTTGCAAACCTCAGAATTTGGCTAAAAAAACACATGTTCCTCACATTTCTGTGGCAGAAAGTTCTGGAATCTGAGAGGAGCCACAAATTTCCTTCCTCCCAGCGTTCCCCCACGTCTCCCGATAAAAATGATACCTCACTTGTGTGAGTAGGCCTAGCGCCCGCGACAGGAAACGCCCCAAAGCGCAACGTGGACACAGCCAAATTTTTGAAGGAAAACAGAGGTGTTTTTTGCAAAGTGCCTACCTGTAGATTTTGGCCTGTAGCTCAGCCGCCACCTAGTGAAACCTACCAAACCTGTGCATTTCTGAAAACTAGAGACCTAGGGGAATCCAAGATGGGGTGACTTGTGTGGCTCGGACAAGGTTCTGTTACCCAGAATCCTTTGCAAACCTCAAAATTTGGCTAAAAAAACACATGTTCCTCACATTTCTGTGGCAGAAAGTTCTGGAATCTGAGAGGAGCCACAAATTTCCTTCCACCCAGCGTTCCCCCACGTCTCCCAATAAAAATGATACCTCACCTGTGTGGTTAGGCCTAGCGCCCGCGACAGGAAACGCCCCAAAGCGCAACGTGGACACAGCCAAATTTTTGAAGGAAAACAGAGGTGTTTTTTGCAAAGTGCCTACCTGTAGATTTTGGTCTGTAGCTCAGCCGCCACCTAGGGAAACCTACCAAACCTGTGCATTTCTGAAAACTAGAGACCTAGGGGAATCCAAGATGGGGTGACTTGTGTGGCTCGGACCAGGTTCTGTTACCCAGAATCCATTGCAAACCTCCAAATGTGGCTAAAAAAACACATGAACCTCACATTTCTGTGGCAGAAAGTTCTGGAATCTGAGAGGAGCCACAAATTGCCTTCCACCCAGCGTTCCCCCACGTCTCCCGATAAAAATGATACCTCACTTGTGTGGGTAGGCCTAGCGCCCGCGACAGGAAACACCCCAAAGCGCAACGTGGACACAGCCACATTTTTGAAGGAAAACAGAGGTGTTTTTTGCAAAGTGCCTACCTGTAGATTTTGGCCTGTAGCTCAGCCGCCACCTAGGGAAACCTACCAAACCTGTGCATTTCTGAAAACTAGAGACCTAGGGGAATCCAAGATGGGGTGTCTTGTGTGGCTCGGACCAGGTTCTAATACCCAGAATCCTTTGCAAACCTCAAAATTTGGCTAAAAAAATACATGTTCCTCACATTTCTGTGGCAGAAAGTTCTGGAATCTGAGAGGAGCCACAAAATTCCTTCCACCCAGCGTTCCCCCACGTCTCCCGATAAAAATGATACCTCACTTGTGTGGGTAGGCCTAGCGCCCGCGACAGGAAACGCCCCAAAGTACAACGTGGACACAGTCACATTTTTGAAGGAAAACAGAAGTGTTTTTTGCAAAGTGCCTACCTGTAGAGTTTGGCCTGTAGCTCAGCCGCCACCTAGGGAAACCTACAAAACCTGTGCATTTCTGAAAACTAGAGACCTAGGGGAATCCAAGATGGGGTGACTTGTGTGGCTCGGACCAGGTTCTGTTACCCAGAATCCTTTGCAAACCTCAGAATTTGGCTAAAAAAACACATGTTCCTCACATTTCTGTGGCAGAAAGTTCTGGAATCTGAGAGGAGCCACAAATTTCCTTCCACCCAGCATTCCCCCACGTCTCCAGATAAAAATGATACCTCACTTGTGTGGGTAGGCCTAGCGCCCGCGACAGGAAACGCCCCAAAGCGCAACGTGGACACATCACAGAAAACAGACCTGTTTTTAGCAAAGTGCCTACCTGTAGATTTTGGCCTCTAGCTCAGCCGCCACCTAGGGAAACCTACCAAACCTGTGCATTTCTGAAAACTAGAGACCTAGGGGAATCCAAGATGGGGTGACTTGTGTGGCTCGGACCAGGTTCTGTTACCCAGAATCCTTTGCAAACCTCAAAATTTGGCTAAAAAAACACATGTTCCTCACATTTCTGTGGCAGAAAGTTCTGGAATCTGAGAGGAGCCACAAATTTCCTTCCTCCCAGCGTTCCCCCACGTCTCCCGATAAAAATGATACCTCACTTGTGTGGGTAGGCCTACCGCCCGCGACAGGAAATGCCCTAAAGCGCAACGTGGACACAGCCAAATCTTTGAAGGAAAACAGATGTGTTTTTTGCAAAGTGCCTACCTGTACATTTTGGCCTGTAGCTCAGCCGCCACCTAGGGAAACCTACCAAACCTGTGCATTTCTGAAAACTAGAGACCTAGGGGAATCCAAGATGGGGTGACTTGTGTGGCTCGGACCAGGTTCTGTTACCCAGAATCCTTTGCAAACCTCAGAATTTGGCTAAAAAAACACATGTTCCTCACATTTCTGTGGCAGAAAGTTCTGGAATCTGAGAGGAGCCACAAATTTCCTTCCACCCAGCGTTCCCCCACGTCTCCCGATAAAAATGATACCTCACTTGTGTGGGTAGGCCTAGCGCACGCGACAGGAAACGCCCCAAAGCTCAACGAGGACACAGCCAAATTTTTGAAGGAAAACAGAGGTGTTTTTTGCAAAGTGCCTACCTGTAGATTTTGGCCTGTAGCTCAGCCGCCAGCTAGGGAAACCTACCAAACCTGTGCATTTCTGAAAACTAGAGACCTAGGGGAATCCAAGATGGGGTGACTTGTGTGGCTCGGACCAGGTTCTGTTACCCAGAATCCTTTGCAAACCTCAAAATGTGGCTAAAAAAAAACATGTTCCTCACATTTCTGTGGCAGAAAGTTCTGGAATCTGAGAGGAGCCACAAATTTCCTTCCACCCAGTGTTCCCCCACGTCTCCCGATAAAAATGATACCTCACTTGTGTGGGTAGGCCTAGCGCCCGCGACAGGAAACGCCCCAAAGCGCAACGTGGACACAGACAAATTTTTGAAGGAAAACAGAGGTGTTTTTTGCAAAGTGCCTACCTGTAGATTTTGGCCTGTAGCTCAGCCGCCAGCTAGGGAAACCTACCAAACCTGTGCATTTCTGAAAACTAGAGACCTAGGGGAATCCAAGATGGGGTGACTTGCGTGGCTCGGACCAGGTTCTGTTACGCAGAATCCTTTGCAAACCTCAAAATGTGGCTAAAAAAACAAATTTTCCTCACATTTCTGTGGCAGAAAGTTCTGGAATCTGAGAGGAGCCACAAATTTCCTTCCACCCAGCGTTCCCCCACGTCTCCCGATAAAAATGATACCTCACTTGTGTGGGTAGGCCTAGCGCCCGCGACAGGAAACGCCCCAAAGCTCAACGAGGACACAGCCAAATTTTTGAAGGAAAACAGAGGTGTTTTTTGCAAAGTGCCTACCTGTAGATTTTGGCCTGTAGCTCAGCCGCCACCTAGGGAAACCTACCAAACCTGTGCATTTCTGAAAACTAGAGACCTAGGGGAATCCAAGATGGGGTGACTTGTGTGGCTCGGACCAGGTTCTGTTACCCAGAATCCTTTGCAAACCTCAAAATTTTGCTAAAAAACCACATGTTCCTCACATTTCTGTGGCAGAAAGTTCTGGAATCTGAGAGGAGCCACAAATTTATTCCACCCAGCGTTCCCCCACGTCTCCCGATAAAAATGATACCTCACTTGTGTGGGTAGGCCTAGCGCACGCGACAGGAAACGCCCCAAAGCTCAACGAGGACACAGCCAAATTTTTGAAGGAAAACAGAGGTGTTTTTTGCAAAGTGCCTACCTGTAGATTTTGGCCTGTAGCTCAGCCGCCAGCTAGGGAAACCTACCAAACCTGTGCATTTCTGAAAACTAGAGACCTAGGGGAATCCAAGATGGGGTGACTTGTGTGGCTCGGACCAGGTTCTGTTACCCAGAATCCTTTGCAAACCTCAAAATGTGGCTAAAAAAAAACATGTTCCTCACATTTCTGTGGCAGAAAGTTCTGGAATCTGAGAGGAGCCACAAATTTCCTTCCACCCAGTGTTCCCCCACGTCTCCCGATAAAAATGATACCTCACTTGTGTGGGTAGGCCTAGCGCCCGCGACAGGAAACGCCCCAAAGCGCAACGTGGACACAGACAAATTTTTGAAGGAAAACAGAGGTGTTTTTTGCAAAGTGCCTACCTGTAGATTTTGGCCTGTAGCTCAGCCGCCAGCTAGGGAAACCTACCAAACCTGTGCATTTCTGAAAACTAGAGACCTAGGGGAATCCAAGATGGGGTGACTTGCGTGGCTCGGACCAGGTTCTGTTACGCAGAATCCTTTGCAAACCTCAAAATGTGGCTAAAAAAACAAATTTTCCTCACATTTCTGTGGCAGAAAGTTCTGGAATCTGAGAGGAGCCACAAATTTCCTTCCACCCAGCGTTCCCCCACGTCTCCCGATAAAAATGATACCTCACTTGTGTGGGTAGGCCTAGCGCCCGCGACAGGAAACGCCCCAAAGCTCAACGAGGACACAGCCAAATTTTTGAAGGAAAACAGAGGTGTTTTTTGCAAAGTGCCTACCTGTAGATTTTGGCCTGTAGCTCAGCCGCCACCTAGGGAAACCTACCAAACCTGTGCATTTCTGAAAACTAGAGACCTAGGAGAATCCAAGATGGGGTGACTTGTGTGGCTCGGACCAGGTTCTGTTACCCAGAATCCTTTGCAAACCTCAAAATTTTGCTAAAAAACCACATGTTCCTCACATTTCTGTGGCAGAAAGTTCTGGAATCTGAGAGGAGCCACAAATTTATTCCACCCAGCGTTCCCCCACGTCTCCCGATAAAAATTATACCTCAATTGTGTGGGTAGGCCTAGCGCCCGCGACAGGAAACGCCCCAAAGCGCAACGTGGACACAGCCACATTTTTTAAGGAAAACAGAGGTGTTTTTTGCAAAGTGCCTACCTGTAGATTTTGGCCTGTAGATCAGCCGCCACCTAGGGAAACCTACCAAACCTGTGCATTTCTGAAAACTAGAGACCTAGGGGAATCCAAGATGGGGTGACTTGTGTGGCTCGGACCAGGTTCTGTTACCCAGAATCCTTTGCAAACCTCAAAATTTGGCTAAAAAAACACATGTTCCTCACATTTCTGTGGCAGAAAGTTCTGGAATCTGGGAAGAGCCACAAATTTCCTTCCACCCAGCGTTCCCCCACGTCTCCCGATAAAAATGATACCTCACTTGTGTGGGTAGGCCTGGCGCCCGCGACAGGAAACGCCCCAAAGCGCAATGTGGACACAGCCAAATTTTTGAAGGAAAACAGAGGTGTTTTTTGCAAAGTGCCTACCTGTAGATTTTGGCCTGTAGCTCAGCCGCCACCTAGGGAAACCTACCAAACCTGTGCATTTCTGAAAACTAGAGACCTAGGGGAATCCAAGATGGGGTGACTTGTGTGGCTCGGACCAGGTTCTGTTACCCAGAATCCTTTGCAAACCTCAAAATGTGGCTAAAAAAACACATGTTCCTCACATTTCTGTGGCAGAAAGTTCTGGAATCTGAGAGGAGCCACAAATTTCCTTCCACCCAGTGTTCCCCCACGTCTCCCGATAAAAATGATACCTCACTTGTGTGGGTAGGCCTAGCGCCTGCGACAGGAAACGCCCCAAAGCGCAACGTGGACACAGCCAAATTTTTGAAGGAAAACAGATGTGTTTTTTGCAAAGTGCCTACCTGTACATTTTGGCCTGTAGCTCAGCCGCCAGCTAGGGAAACCTACCAAACCTGTGCATTTCTGAAAACTAGAGACCTAGGGGAATCCAAGATGGGGTGACTTGTGTGGCTCGGACCAGGTTCTGTTACCCAGAATCCTTTGCAAACGTCAAAATGTGGCTACAAAAAAACATGTTCCTCACATTTCTGTGGCAGAAAGTTCTGGAATCTGAGAGGAGCCACAAATTTCCTTCCACCCAGCGTTCCCCCACGTCTCCCAATAAAAATGATACCTCACCTGTGTGGGTAGGCCTAGCGCCCGCGACAGGAAACGCCCCAAAGCGCAACGTGGACACAGCCAAATTTTTGAAGGAAAACAGAGGTGTTTTTTGCAAAGTGCCTACCTGTAGATTTTGGCCTGTAGCTCAGCCGCCACCTAGGGAAACCTACCAAACCTGTGCATTTCTGAAAACTAGAGACATAGGGGAATCCAAGATGGGGTGACTTGTGTGGCTCGGACCAGGTTCTGTTACCCAGAATCATTTGCAAACCTCAAAATTTGGCTAAAAAAACACATGTTCCTCACATTTCTGTGGCAGAAAGTTCTGGAATCTGAGAGGAGCCACAAATTTCCTTCCACCCAGCGTTCCCCCACATCTCCCGATAAAAATGATACCTCACTTGTGTGGGTAGGCCTAGCGCCCGCGACAGGAAACGCCCCAAAGCGCAACGTGGACACAGCCACATTTTTGAAGGAAAACAGAGGTGTTTTTTGCAAAGTGCCTACCTGTAGATTTTGGCCTGTAGCTCAGCCGCCACCTATGGAAACCTACCAAACCTGTGCATTTCTGAAAACTAGAGACCTAGGGGAATCCAAGATGGGGTAACTTGTGTGGCTCGGACCAGGTTCTGTTACCCAGAATCCTTTGCAAACCTCAGAATTTGGCTAAAAAAACACATGTTCCTCACATTTCTGTGGCAGAAAGTTCTGGAATCTGAGAGGAGCCACAAATTTCCTTCCTCCCAGCGTTCCCCCACGTCTCCCGATAAAAATGATACCTCACTTGTGTGAGTAGGCCTAGCGCCCGCGACAGGAAACGCCCCAAAGCGCAACGTGGACACAGACAAATTTTTGAAGGAAAACAGAGGTGTTTTTTGCAAAGTGCCTACCTGTAGATTTTGGCCTGTAGCTCAGCCGCCACCTAGTGAAACCTACCAAACCTGTGCATTTCTGAAAACTAGAGACCTAGGGGAATCCAAGATGGGGTGACTTGTGTGGCTCGGACAAGGTTCTGTTACCCAGAATCCTTTGCAAACCTCAAAATTTGGCTAAAAAAACACATGTTCCTCACATTTCTGTGGCAGAAAGTTCTGGAATCTGAGAGGAGCCACAAATTTCCTTCCACCCAGCGTTCCCCCACGTCTCCCAATAAAAATGATACCTCACCTGTGTGGGTAGGCCTAGCGCCCGCGACAGGAAACGCCCCAAAGCGCAACGTGGACACAGCCAAATTTTTGAAGGAAAACAGAGGTGTTTTTTGCAAAGTGCCTACCTGTAGATTTTGGTCTGTAGCTCAGCCGCCACCTAGGGAAACCTACCAAACCTGTGCATTTCTGAAAACTAGAGACCTAGGGGAATCCAAGATGGGGTGACTTGTGTGGCTCGGACCAGGTTCTGTTACCCAGAATCCATTGCAAACCTCCAAATGTGGCTAAAAAAACACATGAACCTCACATTTCTGTGGCAGAAAGTTCTGGAATCTGAGAGGAGCCACAAATTGCCTTCCACCCAGCGTTCCCCCACGTCTCCCGATAAAAATGATACCTCACTTGTGTGGGTAGGCCTAGCGCCCGCGACAGGAAACACCCCAAAGCGCAACGTGGACACAGCCACATTTTTGAAGGAAAACAGAGGTGTTTTTTGCAAAGTGCCTACCTGTAGATTTTGGCCTGTAGCTCAGCCGCCACCTAGGGAAACCTACCAAACCTGTGCATTTCTGAAAACTATAGACCTAGGGGAATCCAAGATGGGGTGTCTTGTGTGGCTCGGACCAGGTTCTAATACCCAGAATCCTTTGCATACCTCAAAATTTGGCTAAAAAAATACATGTTCCTCACATTTCTGTGGCAGAAAGTTCTGGAATCTGAGAGGAGCCACAAAATTCCTTCCACCCAGCGTTCCCCCACGTCTCCCGATAAAAATGATACCTCACTTGTGTGGGTAGGCCTAGCGCCCGCGACAGGAAACGCCCCAAAGTACAACGTGGACACAGTCACATTTTTGAAGGAAAACAGAAGTGTTTTTTGCAAAGTGCCTACCTGTAGAGTTTGGCCTGTAGCTCAGCCGCCACCTAGGGAAACCTACAAAACCTGTGCATTTCTGAAAACTAGAGACCTAGGGGAATCCAAGATGGGGTGACTTGTGTGGCTCGGACCAGGTTCTGTTACCCAGAATCCTTTGCAAACCTCAAAATATGGCTAAAAAAACACATGTTCCTCACATTTCTGTGGCAGAAAGTTCTGGAATCTGAAGGGAGCCACAAATTTCCTTCCACCCAGCATTCCCCCACGTCTCCAGATAAAAATGATACCTCACTTGTGTGGGTAGGCCTACCGCCCGCGACAGGAAACGCCCCAAAGCGCATCGTGGACACAGCCAAATTTTTGAAGGAAAACAGTGGTGTTTTTTGCAAAGTGCCTACCTGTAGATTTGGGCCTGTAGCTCAGCCGCCACCTAGGGAAACCTACCAAACCTGTGCATTTCTGAAAACTAGAGACCTAGGGGAATCCAAGATGGGGTGACTTGTGTGGCTCGGACCAGGTTCTGTTACCCAGAATCCTTTGCAAACCTCAAAATTTGGCTAAAAAAACACATGTTCCTCACATTTCTGTGGCAGAAAGTTCTGGAATCTGAGAGGAGCCACAAATTTCCTTCCACCCAGTGTTCCCCCACGTCTCCCGATAAAAATGATACCTCACTTGTGTGGGTAGGCCTAGCGCCCGCGACAGGAAACGCCCCAAAGCGCAACGTGGACACAGACAAATTTTTGAAGGAAAACAGAGGTGTTTTTTGCAAAGTGCCTACCTGTAGATTTTGGCCTGTAGCTCAGCCGCCAGCTAGGGAAACCTACCAAACCTGTGCATTTCTGAAAACTAGAGACCTAGGGGAATCCAAGATGGGGTGACTTGCGTGGCTCGGACCAGGTTCTGTTACGCAGAATCCTTTGCAAACCTCAAAATGTGGCTAAAAAAACAAATTTTCCTCACATTTCTGTGGCAGAAAGTTCTGGAATCTGAGAGGAGCCACAAATTTCCTTCCACCCAGCGTTCCCCCACGTCTCCCGATAAAAATGATACCTCACTTGTGTGGGTAGGCCTAGCGCCCGCGACAGGAAACGCCCCAAAGCTCAACGAGGACACAGCCAAATTTTTGAAGGAAAACAGAGGTGTTTTTTGCAAAGTGCCTACCTGTAGATTTTGGCCTGTAGCTCAGCCGCCACCTAGGGAAACCTACCAAACCTGTGCATTTCTGAAAACTAGAGACCTAGGGGAATCCAAGATGGGGTGACTTGTGTGGCTCGGACCAGGTTCTGTTACCCAGAATCCTTTGCAAACCTCAAAATTTTGCTAAAAAACCACATGTTCCTCACATTTCTGTGGCAGAAAGTTCTGGAATCTGAGAGGAGCCACAAATTTATTCCACCCAGCGTTCCCCCACGTCTCCCGATAAAAATGATACCTCACTTGTGTGGGTAGGCCTAGCGCACGCAACAGGAAACGCCCCAAAGCTCAACGAGGACACAGCCAAATTTTTGAAGGAAAACAGAGGTGTTTTTTGCAAAGTGCCTACCTGTAGATTTTGGCCTGTAGCTCAGCCGCCAGCTAGGGAAACCTACCAAACCTGTGCATTTCTGAAAACTAGAGACCTAGGGGAATCCAAGATGGGGTGACTTGTGTGGCTCGGACCAGGTTCTGTTACCCAGAATCCTTTGCAAACCTCAAAATGTGGCTAAAAAAAAACATGTTCCTCACATTTCTGTGGCAGAAAGTTCTGGAATCTGAGAGGAGCCACAAATTTCCTTCCACCCAGTGTTCCCCCACGTCTCCCGATAAAAATGATACCTCACTTGTGTGGGTAGGCCTAGCGCCCGCGACAGGAAACGCCCCAAAGCGCAACGTGGACACAGACAAATTTTTGATGGAAAACAGAGGTGTTTTTTGCAAAGTGCCTACCTGTAGATTTTGGCCTGTAGCTCAGCCGCCAGCTAGGGAAACCTACCAAACCTGTGCATTTCTGAAAACTAGAGACCTAGGGGAATCCAAGATGGGGTGACTTGCGTGGCTCGGACCAGGTTCTGTTACGCAGAATCCTTTGCAAACCTCAAAATGTGGCTAAAAAAACAAATTTTCCTCACATTTCTGTGGCAGAAAGTTCTGGAATCTGAGAGGAGCCACAAATTTCCTTCCACCCAGCGTTCCCCCACGTCTCCCGATAAAAATGATACCTCACTTGTGTGGGTAGGCCTAGCGCCCGCGACAGGAAACGCCCCAAAGCTCAACGAGGACACAGCCAAATTTTTGAAGGAAAACAGAGGTGTTTTTTGCAAAGTGCCTACCTGTAGATTTTGGCCTGTAGCTCAGCCGCCACCTAGGGAAACCTACCAAACCTGTGCATTTCTGAAAACTAGAGACCTAGGGGAATCCAAGATGGGGTGACTTGTGTGGCTCGGACCAGGTTCTGTTACCCAGAATCCTTTGCAAACCTCAAAATTTTGCTAAAAAACCACATGTTCCTCACATTTCTGTGGCAGAAAGTTCTGGAATCTGAGAGGAGCCACAAATTTATTCCACCCAGCGTTCCCCCACGTCTCCCGATAAAAATTATACCTCAATTGTGTGGGTAGGCCTAGCGCCCGCGACAGGAAACGCCCCAAAGCGCAACGTGGACACAGCCAAATTTTTTAAGGAAAACAGAGGTGTTTTTTGCAAAGTGCCTACCTGTAGATTTTGGCCTGTAGCTCAGCCGCCACCTAGGGAAACCTACCAAACCTGTGCATTTCTGAAAACTAGAGACCTAGGGGAATCCAAGATGGGGTGACTTGTGTGGCTCGGACCAGGTTCTGTTACCCAGAATCCTTTGCAAACCTCAAAATTTGGCTAAAAAAACACATGTTCCTCACATTTCTGTGGCAGAAAGTTCTGGAATCTGGGAAGAGCCACAAATTTCCTTCCACCCAGCGTTCCCCCACGTCTCCCGATAAAAATGATACCTCACTTGTGTGGGTAGGCCTGGCGCCCGCGACAGGAAACGCCCCAAAGCGCAATGTGGACACAGCCAAATTTTTGAAGGAAAACAGAGGTGTTTTTTGCAAAGTGCCTACCTGTAGATTTTGGCCTGTAGCTCAGCCGCCACCTAGGGAAACCTACCAAACCTGTGCATTTCTGAAAACTAGAGACCTAGGGGAATCCAAGATGGGGTGACTTGTGTGGCTCGGACCAGGTTCTGTTACCCAGAATCCTTTGCAAACCTCAAAATGTGGCTAAAAAAACACATGTTCCTCACATTTCTGTGGCAGAAAGTTCTGGAATCTGAGAGGAGCCACAAATTTCCTTCCACCCAGTGTTCCCCCACGTCTCCCGATAAAAATGATACCTCACTTGTGTGGGTAGGCCTAGCGCCCGCGACAGGAAACGCCCCAAAGCGCAACGTGGACACAGCCAAATTTTTGAAGGAAAACAGATGTGTTTTTTGCAAAGTGCCTACCTGTACATTTTGGCCTGTAGCTCAGCCGCCAGCTAGGGAAACCTACCAAACCTGTGCGTTTCTGAAAACTAGAGACCTAGGGGAATCCAAGATGGGGTGACTTGTGTGGCTCGGACCAGGTTCTGTTACCCAGAATCCTTTGCAAACGTCAAAATGTGGCTACAAAAAAACATGTTCCTCACATTTCTGTGGCAGAAAGTTCTGGAATCTGAGAGGAGCCACAAATTTCCTTCCACCCAGCGTTCCCCCACGTCTCCCAATAAAAATGATACCTCACCTGTGTGGGTAGGCCTAGCGCCCGCGACAGGAAACGCCCCAAAGCGCAACGTGGACACAGCCAAATTTTTGAAGGAAAACAGAGGTGTTTTTTGCAAAGTGCCTACCTGTAGATTTTGGCCTGTAGCTCAGCCGCCACCTAGGGAAACCTACCAAACCTGTGCATTTCTGAAAACTAGAGACATAGGGGAATCCAAGATGGGGTGACTTGTGTGGCTCGGACCAGGTTCTGTTACCCAGAATCATTTGCAAACCTCAAAATTTGGCTAAAAAAACACATGTTCCTCACATTTCTGTGGCAGAAAGTTCTGGAATCTGAGAGGAGCCACAAATTTCCTTCCACCCAGCGTTCCCCCACATCTCCCGATAAAAATGATACCTCACTTGTGTGGGTAGGCCTAGCGCCCGCGACAGGAAACGCCCCAAAGCGCAACGTGGACACAGCCACATTTTTGAAGGAAAACAGAGGTGTTTTTTGCAAAGTGCCTACCTGTAGATTTTGGCCTGTAGCTCAGCCGCCACCTATGGAAACCTACCAAACCTGTGCATTTCTGAAAACTAGAGACCTAGGGGAATCCAAGATGGGGTAACTTGTGTGGCTCGGACCAGGTTCTGTTACCCAGAATCCTTTGCAAACCTCAGAATTTGGCTAAAAAAACACATGTTCCTCACATTTCTGTGGCAGAAAGTTCTGGAATCTGAGAGGAGCCACAAATTTCCTTCCTCCCAGCGTTCCCCCACGTCTCCCGATAAAAATGATACCTCACTTGTGTGAGTAGGCCTAGCGCCCGCGACAGGAAACGCCCCAAAGCGCAACGTGGACACAGACAAATTTTTGAAGGAAAACAGAGGTGTTTTTTGCAAAGTGCCTACCTGTAGATTTTGGCCTGTAGCTCAGCCGCCACCTAGTGAAACCTACCAAACCTGTGCATTTCTGAAAACTAGAGACCTAGGGGAATCCAAGATGGGGTGACTTGTGTGGCTCGGACAAGGTTCTGTTACCCAGAATCCTTTGCAAACCTCAAAATTTGGCTAAAAAAACACATGTTCCTCACATTTCTGTGGCAGAAAGTTCTGGAATCTGAGAGGAGCCACAAATTTCCTTCCACCCAGCGTTCCCCCACGTCTCCCAATAAAAATGATACCTCACCTGTGTGGGTAGGCCTAGCGCCCGCGACAGGAAACGCCCCAAAGCGCAACGTGGACACAGCCAAATTTTTGAAGGAAAACAGAGGTGTTTTTTGCAAAGTGCCTACCTGTAGATTTTGGTCTGTAGCTCAGCCGCCACCTAGGGAAACCTACCAAACCTGTGCATTTCTGAAAACTAGAGACCTAGGGGAATCCAAGATGGGGTGACTTGTGTGGCTCGGACCAGGTTCTGTTACCCAGAATCCATTGCAAACCTCCAAATGTGGCTAAAAAAACACATGAACCTCACATTTCTGTGGCAGAAAGTTCTGGAATCTGAGAGGAGCCACAAATTGCCTTCCACCCAGCGTTCCCCCACGTCTCCCGATAAAAATGATACCTCACTTGTGTGGGTAGGCCTAGCGCCCGCGACAGGAAACACCCCAAAGCGCAACGTGGACACAGCCACATTTTTGAAGGAAAACAGAGGTGTTTTTTGCAAAGTGCCTACCTGTAGATTTTGGCCTGTAGCTCAGCCGCCACCTAGGGAAACCTACCAAACCTGTGCATTTCTGAAAACTATAGACCTAGGGGAATCCAAGATGGGGTGACTTGTGTGGCTCGGACAAGGTTCTGTTACCCAGAATCCTTTGCAAACCTCAAAATTTGGCTAAAAAAACACATGTTCCTCACATTTCTGTGGCAGAAAGTTCTGGAATCTGAGAGGAGCCACAAATTTCCTTCCACCCAGCGTTCCCCCACGTCTCCCAATAAAAATGATACCTCACCTGTGTGGGTAGGCCTAGCGCCCGCGACAGGAAACGCCCCAAAGCGCAACGTGGACACAGCCAAATTTTTGAAGGAAAACAGAGGTGTTTTTTGCAAAGTGCCTACCTGTAGATTTTGGTCTGTAGCTCAGCCGCCACCTAGGGAAACCTACCAAACCTGTGCATTTCTGAAAACTAGAGACCTAGGGGAATCCAAGATGGGGTGACTTGTGTGGCTCGGACCAGGTTCTGTTACCCAGAATCCATTGCAAACCTCCAAATGTGGCTAAAAAAACACATGAACCTCACATTTCTGTGGCAGAAAGTTCTGGAATCTGAGAGGAGCCACAAATTGCCTTCCACCCAGCGTTCCCCCACGTCTCCCGATAAAAATGATACCTCACTTGTGTGGGTAGGCCTAGCGCCCGCGACAGGAAACACCCCAAAGCGCAACGTGGACACAGCCACATTTTTGAAGGAAAACAGAGGTGTTTTTTGCAAAGTGCCTACCTGTAGATTTTGGCCTGTAGCTCAGCCGCCACCTAGGGAAACCTACCAAACCTGTGCATTTCTGAAAACTATAGACCTAGGGGAATCCAAGATGGGGTGTCTTGTGTGGCTCGGACCAGGTTCTAATACCCAGAATCCTTTGCATACCTCAAAATTTGGCTAAAAAAATACATGTTCCTCACATTTCTGTGGCAGAAAGTTCTGGAATCTGAGAGGAGCCACAAAATTCCTTCCACCCAGCGTTCCCCCACGTCTCCCGATAAAAATGATACCTCACTTGTGTGGGTAGGCCTAGCGCCCGCGACAGGAAACGCCCCAAAGTACAACGTGGACACAGTCACATTTTTGAAGGAAAACAGAAGTGTTTTTTGCAAAGTGCCTACCTGTAGAGTTTGGCCTGTAGCTCAGCCGCCACCTAGGGAAACCTACAAAACCTGTGCATTTCTGAAAACTGGAGACCTAGGGGAATCCAAGATGGGGTGACTTGTGTGGCTCGGACCAGGTTCTGTTACCCAGAATCCTTTGCAAACCTCAAAATATGGCTAAAAAAACACATGTTCCTCACATTTCTGTGGCAGAAAGTTCTGGAATCTGAAGGGAGCCACAAATTTCCTTCCACCCAGCATTCCCCCACGTCTCCAGATAAAAATGATACCTCACTTGTGTGGGTAGGCCTACCGCCCGCGACAGGAAACGCCCCAAAGCGCATCGTGGACACAGCCAAATTTTTGAAGGAAAACAGTGGTGTTTTTTGCAAAGTGCCTACCTGTAGATTTGGGCCTGTAGCTCAGCCGCCACCTAGGGAAACCTACCAAACCTGTGCATTTCTGAAAACTAGAGACCTAGGGGAATCCAAGATGGGGTGACTTGTGTGGCTCGGACCAGGTTCTGTTACCCAGAATCCTTTGCAAACCTCAAAATTTGGCTAAAAAAACACATGTTCCTCACATTTCTGTGGCAGAAAGTTCTGGAATCTGAGAGGAGCCACAAATTTCCTTCCTCCCAGCGTTCCCCCACGTCTCCCGATAAAAATGATACCTCACTTGTGTGGGTAGGCCTACCGCCCGCGACAGGAAATGCCCTAAAGCGCAACGTGGACACAGCCAAATCTTTGAAGGAAAACAGATGTGTTTTTTGCAAAGTGCCTACCTGTACATTTTGGCCTGTAGCTCAGCCGCCACCTAGGGAAACCTACCAAACCTGTGCATTTCTGAAAACTAGAGACCTAGGGGAATCCAAGATGGGGTGACTTGTGTGGCTCGGACCAGGTTCTGTTACCCAGAATCCTTTGCAAACCTCAGAATTTGGCTAAAAAACCACATGTTCCTCACATTTCTGTGGCAGAAAGTTCTGGAATCTGAGAGGAGCCACAAATTTCCTTCCACCCAGCGTTCCCCCACGTCTCCCGATAAAAATGATACCTCACTTGTGTGGGTAGGCCTAGCGCACGCGACAGGAAACGCCCCAAAGCTCAACGAGGACACAGCCAAATTTTTGAAGGAAAACAGAGGTGTTTTTTGCAAAGTGCCTACCTGTAGATTTTGGCCTGTAGCTCAGCCGCCACCTAGGGAAACCTACCAAACCTGTGCATTTCTGAAAACTAGAGACCTAGGGGAATCCAAGATGGGGAGACTTGTGTGGCTCGGACCAGGTTCTGTTACCCAGAATCCTTTGCAAACCTCAAAATTTGGCTAAAAAAACACATGTTCCTCACATTTCTGTGGCAGAAAGTTCTGGAATCTGAGAGGAGCCACAAAATTCCTTCCACCCAGCGTTCCCCCACGTCTCCCGTTAAAAATGATACCTCACTTGTGTGGGTAGGCCTAGCGCCCGCGACAGGAAACGCACCAAAGCTCAACGAGGACACAGCCAAATTTTTGAAGGAAAACAGAGGTGTTTTTTGCAAAGTGCCTACCTGTAGATTTTGGCCTGTAGCTCAGCCGCCACCTAGGGAAACCTACCAAACCTGTGCATTTCTGAAAACTAGAGACCTAGGGGAATCCAAGATGGGGTGACTTGTGTGGCTCGGACCAGGTTCTGTTACCCAGAATCCTTTGCAAACCTCAAAATGTGGCTAAAAAAACACATGTTCCTCACATTTCTGTGGCAGAAAGTTCTGGAATCTGAGAAGAGCCACAAATTTCCTTCCACCCAGCGTTCCCCCACGTCTCCCGATAAAAATGATACCTCACTAGTGTGGGTAGGCCTGGCGCCCGCGACAGGAAACGCCCCAAAGCGCAACGTGGACACAGCCAAATTTTTGAAGGAAAACAGAGGTGTTTTTTGCAAAGTGCCTACCTGTAGATTTTGGCCTGTAGCTCAGCCGCCACCTAGGGAAACCTACCAAACCTGTGCATTTCTGAAAACTAGAGACCTAGGGGAATCCAACATGGGGTGACTTGTGTGGCTCGGACCAGGTTCTGTTACCCAGAATCCTTTGCAAACCTCAAAATGTGGCTAAAAAAACACATGTTCCTCACATTTCTGTGGCAGAAAGTTCTGGAATCTGAGAGGAGCCACAAATTTCCTTCCACCCAGTGTTCACCCACGTCTCCCGATAAAAATGATACCTCACTCATGTGGGTAGGCCTAGCGTCCGCGACAGGAAACGCCCCAAAGCGCAACGTGGACACAGCCAAATTTTTGAAGGAAAACAGATGTGTTTTTTGCAAAGTGCCTACCTGTACATTTTGGCCTGTAGCTCAGCCGCCACCTAGGGAAACCTACCAAACCTGTGCATTTCTGAAAACTAGAGACCTAGGGGAATCCAAGATGGGGTGACTTGTGTGTCTTGGACCAGGTTCTGTTACCCAGAATCCTTTGCAAACCTCAAAATTTGGCTAAAAAACCACATGTTCCTCACATTTCTGTGGCAGAAAGTTCTGGAATCTGAGAGGAGCCACAAATTTCCTTCCACCCAGCGTTCCCCCACGTCTCCCGATAAAAATGATACCTCACTTGTGTGGGTAGGCCTACCGCCCGCGACAGGAAACGCCCCAAAGCGCAACGTGGACACAGCCAAATTTTTGAAGGAAAACAGAGGTGTTTTTTGCAAAGTGCCTACCTGTAGATTTTGGCCTGTAGCTCAGCCGCCACCTAGGGAAACCTACCAAACCTGTGCATTTCTGAAAACTAGAGACCTAGGGGAATCCAAGATGGGGTGACTTGTGTGGCTCGGACCAGGTTCTGTTACCCAGAATCCTTTGCAAACCTCAGAATTTGGCTAAAAAAACACATGTTCCTCACATTTCTGTGGCAGAAAGTTCTGGAATCTGAGAGGAGCCACAAAATTCCTTCCACCCAGCGTTCCCCCACGTCTCCCGATAAAAATGATACCTCACTTGTGTGGGTAGGCCTAGCGCCCGCGACAGGAAACGCCCCAAAGCGCAACGTGGACACAGCCAAATGTTTTAAGGAAAACAGAGGTGTTTTTTGCAAAGTGCCTACCTGTAGATTTTGGCCTGTAGCTCAGCCGCCACCTAGGGAAACCTACCAAACCTGTGCATTTCTGAAAACTAGAGACCTAGGGGAATCCAAAATGGGGTGACTTGTGTGGCTCGGACCAGGTTCTGTTACCCAGAATCCTTTGCAAACCTCAAAATTTGGCTAAAAAAACACATGTTCCTCACATTTCTGTGGCAGAAAGTTCTGGAATCTGAGAGGAGCCACAAAATTCCTTCCACCCAGCGTTCCCCCACGTCTCCCGATAAAAATGATACCATACTTGTGTGGGTAGGCCTAGCGCCCGCGACAGGAAACGCCCCAAAGCTCAACGAGGACACAGCCAAATTTTTTAAGGAAAACAGAGGTGTTTTTTGCAAAGTGCCTACCTGTAGATTTTGGCCTGTAGCTCAGCCGCCACCTAGGGAAACCTACCAAACCTGTGCATTTCTGAAAACTAGAGACCTAGGGGAATCCAAGATGGGGTGACTTGTGTGGCTCGGACCAGGTTCTGTTACCCAGAATCCTTTGCAAACCTCAAAATTTTGCTAAAAAACCACATGTTCCTCACATTTCTGTGGCAGAAAGTTCTGGAATCTGAGAGGAGTCACAAATTTATTCCACCCAGCGTTCCCCCACGTCTCCCGATACAAATTATACCTCACTTGTGTGGGTAAGCCTAGCGCCCGCGACAGGAAACGCCCCAAAGCGCAACGTGGACACAGCCACATTTTTTAAAGGAAACAGAGGTGTTTTTTGCAAAGTGCCTACCTGTAGATTTTGGCCTGTAGCTCAGCCGCCACCTAGGGAAACCTACCAAACCTGTGCATTTCTGAAAACTAGAGACCTAGGGGAATCCAAGATGGGGTGACTTGTGTGGCTCGGACCAGGTTCTGTTACCCAGAATCCTTTGCAAACCTCAAAATTTGGCTAAAAAAACACATGTTCCTCACATTTCTGTGGCAGAAAGTTCTGGAATCTGAGAGGAGCCACAAAATTCCTTCCACCCAGCGTTCCCCCACGTCTCCCGATAAAAATGATACCTCACTTGTGTGGGTAGGCCTAGCGCCCGCGACAGGAAACGCCACAAAGCTCAACGAGGACACAGCCAAATTTTTGAAGGAAAACAGAGGTGTTTTTTGCAAAGTGCCTACCTGTAGATTTTGGCCTGTAGCTCAGCCGCCACCTAGGGAAACCTACCAAACCTGTGCATTTCTGAAAACTAGAGACCTAGGGGAATCCAAGATGGGGTGACTTGTGTGGCTCGGACCAGGTTCTGTTACCCACAATCCTTTGCAAACCTCAAAATTTTGCTAAAAAACCACATGTTCCTCACATTTCTGTGGCAGAAAGTTCTGGAATCTGAGAGGAGCCACAAATTTATTCCACCCAGCGTTCCCCCACGTCTCCCGATACAAATTATACCTCACTTGTGTGGGTAGGCCTAGCGCCCGCGACAGGAAACGCCCCAAAGCGCAACGTGGACACAGCCACATTTTTTAAGGGAAACAGAGGTGTTTTTTGCAAAGTGCCTACCTGTAGATTTTGTCCTGTAGCTCAGCCGCCACCTAGGGAAACCTACCAAACCTGTGCATTTCTGAAAACTAGAGACCTAGGGGAATCCAAGATGGGGTGACTTGTGTGGCTCGGACCAGGTTCTGTTACCCAGAATCCTTTGCAAACCTCAAAATTTGGCTAAAAAAACACATGTTCCTCACATTTCTGTGGCAGAAAGTTCTGGAATCTGAGAGGAGCCACAAAATTCCTTCCACCCAGCGTTCCCCCACGTCTCCCGATAAAAATGATACCTCACTTTTGTGGGTAGGCCTAGCGCCCGCGACAGGAAACGCCCCAAAGCTCAACAAGGACACAGCCAAATTTTTGAAGGAAAACAGAGGTGTTTTTTGCAAAGTGCCTACCTGTAGATTTTGGCCTGTAGCTCAGCCGCCACCTAGGGAAACCTACCAAACCTGTGCATTTCTGAAAACTAGAGACCTAGGGGAATCCAAGATGGGGTGACTTGTGTGGCTCGGACCAGGTTCTGTTACCCAGAATCCTTTGCAAACCTCAAACTTTTGCTAAAAAACCACATGTTCCTCACATTTCTGTGGCAGAAAGTTCTGGAATCTGAGAGGAGCCACAAATTTATTCCACCCAGCGTTCCCCCCCGTCTCCCGATAAAAATTATACCTCACTTGTGTGGGTAGGCCTAGCGCCCACGACAGGAAACGCCCCAAAGCGCAACGTGGACACAGCCAAATTTTTTAAGGAAAACAGAGGTGTTTTTTGCAAAGTGCCTACCTGTAGATTTTGGCCTGTAGCTCAGCCGCCACCTAGGGAAACCTACCAAACCTGTGCATTTCTGAAAACTAGAGACCTAGGGGAATCCAAGATGGGGTGACTTGTGTGGCTCGGACCAGGTTCTGTTACCCAGAATCCTTTGCAAACCTCAAAATTTTGCTAAAAAACCACATGTTCCTCACATTTCTGTGGCAGAAAGTTCTGGAATCTGAGAGGAGCCACAAATTTATTCCACCCAGCGTTCCCCCACGTCTCCCGATAAAAATTATACCTCAATTGTGTGGGTAGGCCTAGCGCCCGCGACAGGAAACGCCCCAAAGCGCAACGTGGACACAGCCAAATTTTTTAAGGAAAACAGAGGTGTTTTTTGCAAAGTGCCTACCTGTAGATTTTGGCCTGTAGCTCAGCCGCCACCTAGGGAAACCTACCAAACCTGTGCATTTCTGAAAACTAGAGACCTAGGGGAATCCAAGATGGGGTGACTTGTGTGGCTCGGACCAGGTTCTGTTACCCAGAATCCTTTGCAAACCTCAAAATTTGGCTAAAAAAACACATGTTCCTCACATTTCTGTGGCAGAAAGTTCTGGAATCTGGGAAGAGCCACAAATTTCCTTCCACCCAGCGTTCCCCCACGTCTCCCGATAAAAATGATACCTCACTTGTGTGGGTAGGCCTGGCGCCCGCGACAGGAAACGCCCCAAAGCGCAATGTGGACACAGCCAAATTTTTGAAGGAAAACAGAGGTGTTTTTTGCAAAGTGCCTACCTGTAGATTTTGGCCTGTGCTCAGCCGCCACCTAGGGAAACCTACCAAACCTGTGCATTTCTGAAAACTAGAGACCTATGGGAATCCAAGATGGGGTGACTTGTGTGGCTCGGACCAGGTTCTGTTACCCAGAATCCTTTGCAAACCTCAAAATGTGGCTAAAAAAACACATGTTCCTCACATTTCTGTGGC
The DNA here is from genome assembly GCF_031143425.1 of Pleurodeles waltl. Lineage (NCBI taxonomy): Eukaryota > Metazoa > Chordata > Amphibia > Caudata > Salamandridae > Pleurodeles > Pleurodeles waltl. Next base: position 1,298,737,464 of record NC_090445.1, read on the forward strand.
AGAAAGTTCTGGAATCTGAGAGGAGCCACAAATTTCCTTCCACCCAGTGTTCCCCCACGTCTCCCGATAAAAATGATACCTCACTTGTGTGGGTAGGCCTAGCGCCCGCGACAGGAAACGCCCCAAAGCGCAACGTGGACACAGCCAAATTTTTGAAGGAAAACAGATGTGTTTTTTGCAAAGTGCCTACCTGTACATTTTGGCCTGTAGCTCAGCCGCCAGCTAGGGAAACCTACCAAACCTGTGCATTTCTGAAAACTAGAGACCTAGGGGAATCCAAGATGGGGTGACTTGTGTGGCTCGGACCAGGTTCTGTTACCCAGAATCCTTTGCAAACCTCAAAATGTGGCTAAAAAAAAACATGTTCCTCACATTTCTGTGGCAGAAAGTTCTGGAATCTGAGAGGAGCCACAAATTTCCTTCCACCCAGCGTTCCCCCACGTCTCCCAATAAAAATGATACCTCACCTGTGTGGGTAGGCCTAGCGCCCGTGACAGGAAACGCCCCAAAGCGCAACGTGGACACAGCCAAATTTTTGAAGGAAAACAGAGGTGTTTTTTGCAAAGTGCCTACCTGTAGATTTTGGCCTGTAGCTCAGCCGCCACCTAGGGAAACCTACCAAACCTGTGCATTTCTGAAAACTAGAGACATAGGGGAATCCAAGATGGGGTGACTTGTGTGGCTCGGACCAGGTTCTGTTACCCAGAATCATTTGCAAACCTCAAAATTTGGCTAAAAAAACACATGTTCCTCACATTTCTGTGGCAGAAAGTTCTGGAATCTGAGAGGAGCCACAAATTTCCTTCCACCCAGCGTTCCCCCACATCTCCCGATAAAAATGATACCTCACTTGTGTGGGTAGGCCTAGCGCCCGCGACAGGAAACGCCCCAAAGCGCAACGTGGACACAGCCACATTTTTGAAGGAAAACAGAGGTGTTTTTTGCAAAGTGCCTACCTGTAGATTTTGGCCTGTAGCTCAGCCGCCACCTATGGAAACCTACCAAACCTGTGCATTTCTGAAAACTAGAGACCTAGGGGAATCCAAGATGGGGTAACTTGTGTGGCTCGGACCAGGTTCTGTTACCCAGAATCCTTTGCAAACCTCAGAATTTGGCTAAAAAAACACATGTTCCTCACATTTCTGTGGCAGAAAGTTCTGGAATCTGAGAGGAGCCACAAATTTCCTTCCTCCCAGCGTTCCCCCACGTCTCCCGATAAAAATGATACCTCACTTGTGTGAGTAGGCCTAGCGCCCGCGACAGGAAACGCCCCAAAGCGCAACGTGGACACAGCCAAATTTTTGAAGGAAAACAGAGGTGTTTTTTGCAAAGTGCCTACCTGTAGATTTTGGCCTGTAGCTCAGCCGCCACCTAGTGAAACCTACCAAACCTGTGCATTTCTGAAAACTAGAGACCTAGGGGAATCCATGATGGGGTGACTTGTGTGGCTCGGACAAGGTTCTGTTACCCAGAATCCTTTGCAAACCTCAAAATTTGGCTAAAAAAACACATGTTCCTCACATTTCTGTGGCAGAAAGTTCTGGAATCTGAGAGGAGCCACAAATTTCCTTCCACCCAGCGTTCCCCAACGTCTCCCAATGAAAATGATACCTCACCTGTGTGGGTAGGCCTAGCGCCCGCGACAGGAAACGCCCCAAAGCGCAACGTGGACACAGCCAAATTTTTGAAGGAAAACAGAGGTGTTTTTTGCAAAGTGCCTACCTGTAGATTTTGGTCTGTAGCTCAGCCGCCACCTAGGGAAACCTACCAAACCTGTGCATTTCTGAAAACTAGAGACCTAGGGGAATCCAAGATGGGGTGACTTGTGTGGCTCGGACCAGGTTCTGTTACCCAGAATCCATTGCAAACCTCCAAATGTGGCTAAAAAAACACATGAACCTCACATTTCTGTGGCAGAAAGTTCTGGAATCTGAGAGGAGCCACAAATTGCCTTCCACCCAGCGTTCCCCCACGTCTCCCGATAAAAATGATACCTCACTTGTGTGGGTAGGCCTAGCGCCCGCGACAGGAAACACCCCAAAGCGCAACGTGGACACAGCCACATTTTTGAAGGAAAACAGAGGTGTTTTTTGCAAAGTGCCTACCTGTAGATTTTGGCCTGTAGCTCAGCCGCCACCTAGGGAAACCTACCAAACCTGTGCATTTCTGAAAACTAGAGACCTAGGGGAATCCAAGATGGGGTGTCTTGTGTGGCACGGACCAGGTTCTAATACCCAGAATCCTTTGCAAACCTCAAAATTTGGCTAAAAAAATACATGTTCCTCACATTTCTGTGGCAGAAAGTTCTGGAATCTGAGAGGAGCCACAAAATTCCTTCCACCCAGCGTTCCCCCACGTCTCCCGATAAAAATGATACCTCACTTGTGTGGGTAGGCCTAGCGCCCGCGACAGGAAACGCCCCAAAGTACAACGTGGACACAGTCACATTTTTGAAGGAAAACAGAAGTGTTTTTTGCAAAGTGCCTACCTGTAGAGTTTGGCCTGTAGCTCAGCCGCCACCTAGGAAAACCTACAAAACCTGTGCATTTCTGAAAACTAGAGACCTAGGGGAATCCAAGATGGGGTGACTTGTGTGGCTCGGACCAGGTTCTGTTACCCAGAATCCTTTGCAAACCTCAAAATATGGCTAAAAAAACACATGTTCCTCACATTTCTGTGGCAGAAAGTTCTGGAATCTGAAGGGAGCCACAAATTTCCTTCCACCCAGCACTCCCCCACGTCTCCAGATAAAAATGATACCTCACTTGTGTGGGTAGGCCTACCGCCCGCGACAGGAAACGCCCCAAAGCGCATCGTGGAAACAGCCAAATTTTTGAAGGAAAACAGTGGTGTTTTTTGCAAAGTGCCTACCTGTAGATTTGGGCCTGTAGCTCAGCCGCCACCTAGGGAAACCTACCAAACCTGTGCATTTCTGAAAACTAGAGACCTAGGGGAATCCAAGATGGGGTGACTTGTGTGGCTCGGACCAGGTTCTGTTACCCAGAATCCTTTGCAAACCTCAAAATTTGGCTAAAAAAACACATGTTCCTCACATTTCTGTGGCAGAAAGTTCTGGAATCTGAGAGGAGCCACAAATTTCCTTCCTCCCAGCGTTCCCCCACGTCTCCCGATAAAAATGATACCTCACTTGTGTGGGTAGGCCTACCGCCCGCGACAGGAAATGCCCTAAAGCGCAACGTGGACACAGCCAAATCTTTGAAGGAAAACAGATGTGTTTTTTGCAAAGTGCCTACCTGTACATTTTGGCCTGTAGCTCAGCCGCCACCTAGGGAAACCTACCAAACCTGTGCATTTCTGAAAACTAGAGACCTAGGGGAATCCAAGATGGGGTGACTTGTGTGGCTCGGACCAGGTTCTGTTACCCAGAATCCTTTGCAAACCTCAGAATTTGGCTAAAAAAACACATGTTCCTCACATTTCTGTGGCAGAAAGTTCTGGAATCTGAGAGGAGCCACAAATTTCCTTCCACCCAGCGTTCCCCCACGTCTCCCGATAAAAATGATACCTCACTTGTGTGGGTAGGCCTAGCGCACGCGACAGGAAACGCCCCAAAGCTCAACGAGGACACAGCCAAATTTTTGAAGGAAAACAGAGGTGTTTTTTGCAAAGTGCCTACCTGTAGATTTTGGCCTGTAGCTCAGCCGCCACCTAGGGAAACCTACCAAACCTGTGCATTTCTGAAAACTAGAGACCTAGGGGAATCCAAGATGGGGTGACTTGTGTGGCTCGGACCAGGTTCTGTTACCCAGAATCCTTTGCAAACCTCAAAATTTGGCTAAAAAAACACATGTTCCTCACATTTCTGTGGCAGAAAGTTCTGGAATCTGAGAGGAGCCACAAAATTCCTTCCACCCAGCGTTCCCCCACGTCTCCCGTTAAAAATGATATCTCACTTGTGTGGGTAGGCCTAGCGCCCGTGACAGGAAACGCACCAAAGCTCAACGAGGACACAGCCAAATTTTTGAAGGAAAACAGAGGTGTTTTTTGCAAAGTGCCTACAAGTAGATTTTGGCCTGTAGCTCAGCCGCCACCTAGGGAAACCTACCAAACCTGTGCATTTCTGAAAACTAGAGACCTAGGGGAATCCAAGATGGGGTGACTTGTGTGGCTCGGACCAGGTTCTGTTACCCAGAATCCTTTGCAAACCTCAAAATGTGGCTAAAAAACCACATGTTCCTCACATTTCTGTGGCAGAAAGTTCTGGAATCTGAGAAGAGCCACAAATTTCCTTCCACCCAGCGTTCCCCCACGTCTCCCGATAAAAATGATACCTCACTAGTGTGGGTAGGCCTGGCGCCCGCGACAGGAAACGCCCCAAAGCGCAACGTGGACACAGCCAAATTTTTGAAGGAAAACAGAGGTGTTTTTTGCAAAGTGCCTACCTGTAGATTTTGGCCTGTAGCTCAGCCGCCACCTAGGGAAACCTACCAAACCTGTGCATTTCTGAAAACTAGAGACCTAGGGGAATCCAACATGGGGTGACTTGTGTGGCTCGGACCAGGTTCTGTTACCCAGAATCCTTTGCAAACCTCAAGATGTGGCTAAAAAAACACATGTTCCTCACATTTCTGTGGCAGAAAGTTCTGGAATCTGAGAGGAGCCACAAATTTCCTTCCACCCAGTGTTCACCCACGTCTCCCGATAAAAATGATACCTCACTCGTGTGGGTAGGCCTAGCGTCCGCGACAGGAAACGCCCCAAAGCGCAACGTGGACACAGCCAAATTTTTGAAGGAAAACAGATGTGTTTTTTGCAAAGTGCCTACCTGTACATTTTGGCCTGTAGCTCAGCCGCCACCTAGGGAAACCTACCAAACCTGTGCATTTCTGAAAACTAGAGACCTAGGGGAATCCAAGATGGGGTGACTTGTGTGTCTTGGACCAGGTTCTGTTACCCAGAATCCTTTGCAAACCTCAAAATTTGGCTAAAAAACCACATGTTCCTCACATTTCTGTGGCAGAAAGTTCTGGAATCTGAGAGGAGCCACAAATTTCCTTCCACCCAGCGTTCCCCCACGTCTCCCGATAAAAATGATACCTCACTTGTGTGGGTAGGCCTACCGCCCGCGACAGGAAACGCCCCAAAGCGCAACGTGGACACAGCCAAATTTTTGAAGGAAAACAGAGGTGTTTTTTGCAAAGTGCCTACCTGTAGATTTTGGCCTGTAGCTCAGCCGCCACCTAGGGAAACCTACCAAACCTGTGCATTTCTGAAAACTAGAGACCTAGGGGAATCCAAGATGGGGTGACTTGTGTGGCTCGGACCAGGTTCTGTTACCCAGAATCCTTTGCAAACCTCAGAATTTGGCTAAAAAAACACATGTTCCTCACATTTCTGTGGCAGAAAGTTCTGGAATCTGAGAGGAGCCACAAAATTCCTTCCACCCAGCGTTCCCCCACGTCTCCCGATAAAAATTATACCTCACTTGTGTGGGTAGGCCTAGCGCCCGCGACAGGAAACGCCCCAAAGCGCAACGTGGACACAGCCAAATGTTTTAAGGAAAACAGAGGTGTTTTTTGCAAAGTGCCTACCTGTAGATTTTGGCCTGTAGCTCAGCCGCCACCTAGGGAAACCTACCAAACCTGTGCATTTCTGAAAACTAGAGACCTAGGGGAATCCAAAATGGGGTGACTTGTGTGGCTCGGACCAGGTTCTGTTACCCAGAATCCTTTGCAAACCTCAAAATTTGGCTAAAAAAACACATGTTCCTCACATTTCTGTGGCAGAAAGTTCTGGAATCTGAGAGGAGCCACAAAATTCCTTCCACCCAGCGTTCCCCCACGTCTCCCGATAAAAATGATACCTCACTTGTGTGGGTAGGCCTAGCGCCCGCGACAGGAGACGCCCCAAAGCTCAACGAGGACACAGCCAAATTTTTTAAGGAAAACAGAGGTGTTTTTTGCAAAGTGCCTACCTGTAGATTTTGGCCTGTAGCTCAGCCGCCACCTAGGGAAACCTACCAAACCTGTGCATTTCTGAAAACTAGAGACCTAGGGGAATCCAAGATGGGGTGACTTGTGTGGCTCGGACCAGGTTCTGTTACCCAGAATCCTTTGCAAACCTCAAAATTTTGCTAAAAAACCACATGTTCCTCACATTTCTGTGGCAGAAAGTTCTGGAATCTGAGAGGAGCCACAAATTTATTCCACCCAGCGTTCCCCCACGTCTCCCGATACAAATTATACTTCACTTGTGTGGGTAGGCCTAGCGCCCGCGACAGGAAACGCCCCAAAGCGCAACGTGGACACAGCCACATTTTTTAAAGGAAACAGAGGTGTTTTTTGCAAAGTGCCTACCTGTAGATTTTGGCCTGTAGCTCAGCCGCCACCTAGGGAAACCTACCAAACCTGTGCATTTCTGAAAACTAGAGACCTAGGGGAATCCAAGATGGGGTGACTTGTGTGGCTCGGACCAGGTTCTGTTACCCAGAATCCTTTGCAAACCTCAAAATTTGGCTAAAAAAACACATGTTCCTCACATTTCTGTGGCAGAAAGTTCTGGAATCTGAGAGGAGCCACAAAATTCCTTCCACCCAGCGTTCCCCCACGTCTCCCGATAAAAATGATACCTCACTTGTGTGGGTAGGCCTAGCGCCCGCGACAGGAAACGCCCCAAAGCTCAACGAGGACACAGCCAAATTTTTGAAGGAAAACAGAGGTGTTTTTTGCAAAGTGCCTACCTGTAGATTTTGGCCTGTAGCTCAGCCGCCACCTAGGGAAACCTACCAAACCTGTGCATTTCTGAAAACTAGAGACCTAGGGGAATCCAAGATGGGGTGACTTGTGTGGCTCGGACCAGGTTCTGTTACCCAGAATCCTTTGCAAACCTCAAACTTTTGCTAAAAAACCACATGTTCCTCACATTTCTGTGGCAGAAAGTTCTGGAATCTGAGAGGAGCCACAAATTTATTCCACCCAGCGTTCCCCCCCGTCTCCCGATAAAAATTATACCTCACTTGTGTGGGTAGGCCTAGCGCCCACGACAGGAAACGCCCCAAAGCGCAACGTGGACACAGCCAAATTTTTTAAGGAAAACAGAGGTGTTTTTTGCAAAGTGCCTACCTGTAGATTTTGGCCTGTAGCTCAGCCGCCACCTAGGGAAACCTACCAAACCTGTGCATTTCTGAAAACTAGAGACCTAGGGGAATCCAAGATGGGGTGACTTGTGTGGCTCGGACCAGGTTCTGTTACCCAGAATCCTTTGCAAACCTCAAAATTTTGCTAAAAAACCACATGTTCCTCACATTTCTGTGGCAGAAAGTTCTGGAATCTGAGAGGAGCCACAAATTTATTCCACCCAGCGTTCCCCCACGTCTCCCGATACAAATTATACCTCACTTGTGTGGGTAGGCCTAGCGCCCGCGACAGGAAACGCCCCAAAGCGCAACGTGGACACAGCCACATTTTTTAAGGGAAACAGAGGTGTTTTTTGCAAAGTGCCTACCTGTAGATTTTGGCCTGTAGCTCAGCCGCCACCTAGGGAAACCTACCAAACCTGTGCATTTCTGAAAACTAGAGACCTAGGGGAATCCAAGATGGGGTGACTTGTGTGGCTCGGACCAGGTTCTGTTACCCAGAATCCTTTGCAAACCTCAAAATTTGGCTAAAAAAACACATGTTCCTCACATTTCTGTGGCAGAAAGTTCTGGAATCTGAGAGGAGCCACAAAATTCCTTCCACCCAGCGTTCCCCCACGTCTCCCGATAAAAATGATACCTCACTTGTGTGGGTAGGCCTAGCGCCCGCGACAGGAAACGCCCCAAAGCTCAACGAGGACACAGCCAAATTTTTGAAGGAAAACAGAGGTGTTTTTTGCAAAGTGCCTACCTGTAGATTTTGGCCTGTAGCTCAGCCGCCACCTAGGGAAACCTACCAAACCTGTGCATTTCTGAAAACTAGAGACCTAGGGGAATCCAAGATGGGGTGACTTGTGTGGCTCGGACCAGGTTCTGTTACCCAGAATCCTTTGCAAACCTCAAACTTTTGCTAAAAAACCACATGTTCCTCACATTTCTGTGGCAGAAAGTTCTGGAATCTGAGAGGAGCCACAAATTTATTCCACCCAGCGTTCCCCCCCGTCTCCCGATAAAAATTATACCTCACTTGTGTGGGTAGGCCTAGCGCCCACGACAGGAAACGCCCCAAAGCGCAACGTGGACACAGCCAAATTTTTTAAGGAAAACAGAGGTGTTTTTTGCAAAGTGCCTACCTGTAGATTTTGGTCTGTAGCTCAGCCGCCACCTAGGGAAACCTACCAAACCTGTGCATTTCTGAAAACTAGAGACCTAGGGGAATCCAAGATGGGGTGACTTGTGTGGCTCGGACCAGGTTCTGTTACCCAGAATCCTTTGCAAACCTCAAAATTTGGCTAAAAAAACACATGTTCCTCACATTTCTGTGGCAGAAAGTTCTGGAATCTGAGAGGAGCCACAAAATTCCTTCCACCCAGCGTTCCCCCACGTCTCCCGATAAAAATGATACCTCACTTGTGTGGGTAGGCCTAGCGCCCGCGACAGGAAACGCCCCAAAGCGCAAAGTGGACACAGCCAAATTTTTGAAGGAAAACAGAGGTGTTTTTTGCAAAGTGCCTACCTGTAGATTTTGGCCTGTAGCTCATCCGCCAGCTAGGGAAACCTACCAAACCTGTGCATTTCTGAAAACTAGAGACCTAGGGGAATCCAAGATGGGGTGACTTGTGTGGCTCGGACCAGGTTCTGTTACCCAGAATCCTTTGCAAACCTCAAAATTTGGCTAAAAAAACACATTTTCCTCACATTTCTGTGGCAGAAAGTTCTGGAATCTGAGAGGAGCCACAAATTTCCTTCCACCCAGCGTTCCCCCACGTCTCCCGATAAAAATGATACCTCACTTGTGTGGGTAGGCCTAGCGCCCGTGACAGGAAACGCCCCAAAGCGCAAAGTGGACACAGCCAAATTTTTGAAGGAAAACAGATGTGTTTTTTGCAAAGTGCCTACCTGTACATTTTGGCCTGTAGCTCAGCCGCCAGCTAGGGAAACCTACCAAACCTGTGCATTTCTGAAAACTAGAGACCTAGGGGAATCCAAGATGGGGTGACTTGTGTGGCTCAGACCAGGTTCTGTTACCCAGAATCCTTTGCAAACCTCAAAATGTGGCTAAAAAAAAAATGTTCCTCACATTTCTGTGGCAGAAAGTTCTGGAATCTGAGAGGAGCCACAAATTTCCTTCCACCCAGCGTTCCCCCACGTCTCCCAATAAAAATGATACCTCACCTGTGTGGGTAGGCCTAGCGCCCGCGACAGGAAACGCCCCAAAGCGCAACGTGGACACAGCCAAATTTTTGAAGGAAAACAGAGGTGTTTTTTGCAAAGTGCCTACCTGTAGATTTTGGCCTGTAGCTCAGCCGCCACCTAGGGAAACCTACCAAACCTGTGCATTTCTGAAAACTAGAGACATAGGGGAATCCAAGATGGGGTGACTTGTGTGGCTCGGACCAGGTTCTGTTACCCAGAATCATTTGCAAACCTCAAAATTTGGCTAAAAAAACACATGTTCCTCACATTTCTGTGGCAGAAAGTTCTGGAATCTGAGAGGAGCCACAAATTTCCTTCCACCCAGCGTTCCCCCACATCTCCCGATAAAAATGATACCTCACTTGTGTGGGTAGGCCTAGCGCCCGCGACAGGAAACGCCCCAAAGCGCAACGTGGACACAGCCACATTTTTGAAGGAAAACAGAGGTGTTTTTTGCAAAGTGCCTACCTGTAGATTTTGGCCTGTAGCTCAGCCGCCACCTATGGAAACCTACCAAACCTGTGCATTTCTGAAAACTAGAGACCTAGTGGAATCCAAGATGGGGTAACTTGTGTGGCTCGGACCAGGTTCTGTTACCCAGAATCCTTTGCAAACCTCAGAATTTGGCTAAAAAATCACATGTTCCTCACATTTCTGTGGCAGAAAGTTCTGGAATCTGAGAGGAGCCACAAATTTCCTTCCTCCCAGCGTTCCCCCACGTCTCCCGATAAAAATGATACCTCACTTGTGTGAGTAGGCCTAGCGCCCGCGACAGGAAACGCCCCAAAGCGCAACGTGGACACAGCCAAATTTTTGAAGGAAAACAGAGGTGTTTTTTGCAAAGTGCCTACCTGTAGATTTTGGCCTGTAGCTCAGCCGCCACCTAGTGAAACCTACCAAACCTGTGCATTTCTGAAAACTAGAGACCTAGGGGAATCCAAGATGGGGTGACTTGTGTGGCTCGGACAAGGTTCTGTTACCCAGAATCCTTTGCAAACCTCAAAATTTGGCTAAAAAAACACATGTTCCTCACATTTCTGTGGCAGAAAGTTCTGGAATCTGAGAGGAGCCACAAATTTCCTTCCACCCAGCGTTCCCCCACGTCTCCCAATAAAAATGATTCCTCACCTGTGTGGGTAGGCCTAGCGCCCGCGACAGGAAACGCCCCAAAGCGCAACGTGGACACAGCCAAATTTTTGAAGGAAAACAGAGGTGTTTTTTGCAAAGTGCCTACCTGTAGATTTTGGCCTGTAGCTCAGCCGCCACCTAGGGAAACCTACCAAACCTGTGCATTTCTGAAAACTAGAGACCTAGGGGAATCCAAGATGGGGTAACTTGTGTGGCTCGGACCAGGTTCTGTTACCCAGAATCCATTGCAAACCTCCAAATGTGGCTAAAAAAACACATGAACCTCACATTTCTGTGGCAGAAAGTTCTGGAATCTGAGAGGAGCCACAAATTGCCTTCCACCCAGCTTTCCCCCACGTCTCCCGATAAAAATGATACCTCACTTGTGTGGGTAGGCCTAGCGCCCGCGACAGGAAACGCCCCAAAGCGCAACGTGGACACAGCCACATTTTTGAAGGAAAACAGAGGTGTTTTTTGCAAAGTGCCTACCTGTAGATTTTGGCCTGTAGCTCAGCCGCCACCTAGGGAAACCTACCAAACCTGTGCATTTCTGAAAACTAGAGACCTAGGGGAATCCAAGATGGGGTGACTTGTGTGGCTCGGACCAGGTTCTAATACCCAGAATCCTTTGCAAACCTCAAAATTTGGCTAAAAAAATACATGTTCCTCACATTTCTGTGGCAGAAAGTTCTGGAATCTGAGAGGAGCCACAAAATTCCTTCCACCCAGCGTTCCCCCACGTCTCCCGATAAAAATGATACCTCACTTGTGTGGGTAGGCCTAGCGCCCGCGACAGGAAACGCCCCAAAGTACAACGTGGACACAGTCACATTTTTGAAGGAAAACAGAAGTGTTTTTTCCAAAGTGCCTACCTGTAGAGTTTGGCCTGTAGCTCAGCCGCCACGTAGGGAAACCTACAAAACCTGTGCATTTCTGAAAACTAGAGACCTAGGGGAATCCAAGATGGGGTGACTTGTGTGGCTCGGACCAGGTTCTGTTACCCAGAATCCTTTGCAAACCTCAAAATATGGCTAAAAAAACACATGTTCCTCACATTTCTGTGGCAGAAAGTTCTGGAATCTGAAGGGAGCCACAAATTTCCTTCCACCCAGCATTCCCCCACGTCTCCAGATAAAAATGATACCTCACTTGTGTGGGTAGGCCTACCGCCCGCGACAGGAAACGCCCCAAAGCGCATCGTGGACACAGCCAAATTTTTGAAGGAAAACAGTGGTGTTTTTTGCAAAGTGCCTACCTGTAGATTTTGGCCTGTAGCTCAGCCGCCACCTAGGGAAACCTACCAAACCTGTGCATTTCTGAAAACTAGAGACCTAGGGGAATCCAAGATGGGGTGACTTGTGTGGCTCGGACCAGGTTCTGTTACCCAGAATCCTTTGCAAACCTCAAAATTTGGATAAAAAAACACATGTTCCTCACATTTCTGTGGCAGAAAGTTCTGGAATCTGAGAGGAGCCACAAATTTCCTTCCTCCCAGCGTTCCCCCACGTCTCCCGATAAAAATGATACCTCACTTGTGTGGGTAGGCCTACCGCCCGCGACAGGAAATGCCCTAAAGCGCAACGTGGACACAGCCAAATTTTTGAAGGAAAACAGAGGTGTTTTTTGCAAAGTGCCTACCTGTAGATTTTGTCCTGTAGCTCAGCAGCCACCTAGGGAAACCTACCAAACCTGTGCATTTCTGAAAACTAGAGACCTAGGGGAATCCAAGATGGGGTGACTTGTGTGGCTCGGACCAGGTTCTGTTACCCAGAATCCTTTGCAAACCTCAAAATGTGGCTAAAAAAAAACATGTTCCTCACATTTCTGTGGCAGAAAGTTCTGGAATCTGAGAGGAGCCACAAATTTCCTTCCACCCAGCGTTCCCCCACGTCTCACGATAAAAATGATACCTCACTTGTGTGGGTAGGCCTACCGCCCGCGACAGGAAATGCCCTAAAGCGCAACGTGGACACAGCCAAATTTTTGAAGGAAAACAGAGGTGTTTTTTGCAAAGTGCCTACCTGTAGATTTTGGCCTGTAGCTCAGCCGCCACCTAGGGAAACCTACCAAACCTGTGCATTTCTGAAAACTAGAGACCTAGGGGAATCCAAGATGGGGTGACTTGTGAGGCTCGGACCAGGTTCTGTTACCCAGAATCCTTTGCAAACCTCAAAATGTGGCTAAAAAAAAACATGTTCCTCACATTTCTGTGGCAGAAAGTTCTGGAATCTGAGAGGAGCCACAAATTTCCTTCCACCCAGTGTTCCCCCACGTCTCCCGATAAAAATGATACCTCACTTGTGTGGGTAGGCCTAGCGCCCGCGACAGGAAACGCCCCAAATCGCAACGTGGACACAGCCAAATTTTTGAAGGAAAACAGAGGTGTTTTTTGCAAAGTGCCTACTTGTAGATTTTGGCCTGTAGCTCAGCCGCCAGCTAGGGAAACCTACCAAACCTGTGCATTTCTGAAAACTAGAGACCTAGGGGAATCCAAGATGGGGTGACTTGCGTGGCTCGGACCAGGTTCTGTTACCCAGAATCCTTTGCAAACCTCAAAATGTGGCTAAAAAAACACATTTTCCTCACATTTCTGTGGCAGAAAGTTCTGGAATCTGAGAGGAGCCTCAAATTTCCTTCCACCCAGCGTTCCCCCACGTCTCCCGATAAAAATGATACCTCACTTGTGTGGGTAGGCCTAGCGCCCGCGACAGGAAACGCCCCAAAGCTCAACGAGGACACAGCCAAATTTTTGAAGGAAAACAGAGGTGTTTTATGCAAAGTGCCTACCTGTAGATTTTGGCCTGTAGCTCAGCCGCCACCTAGGGAAACATACCAAACCTGTGCATTTCTGAAAACTAGAGACCTAGGGGAATCCAAGATGGGGTGACTTGTGTGGCTCGGACCAGGTTCTGTTACCCAGAATCCTTTGCAAACCTCAAAATTTTGCTAAAAAACCACATGTTCCTCACATTTCTGTGGCAGAAAGTTCTGGAATCTGAGAGGAGCCACAAATTTATTCCACCCAGCGTTCCCCCACGTCTCCCGATAAAAATTATACCTCAATTGTGTGGGTAGGCCTAGCGCCCGCGACAGGAAACGCCCCAAAGCGCAACGTGGACACAGCCAAATTTTTTAAGGAAAACAGAGGTGTTTTTTGCAAAGTGCCTACCTGTAGATTTTGGCCTGTAGCTCAGCCGCCAGCTAGGGAAACCTACCAAACCTGTGCATTTCTGAAAACTAGAGACCTAGGGGAATCCAAGATGGGGTGACTTGCGTGGCTCGGACCAGGTTCTGTTACCCAGAATCCTTTGCAAACCTCAAAATGTGGCTAAAAAAAAACATGTTCCTCACATTTCTGTGGCAGAAAGTTCTGGAATCTGAGAGGAGCCACAAATTTCCTTCCACCCAGTGTTCCCCCACGTCTCCCGATAAAAATGATACCTCACTTGTGTGGGTAGGCCTAGCGCCCGCGACAGGAAACGCTCCAAAGCGCAACGTGGACACAGCCAAATTTTTGAAGGAAAACAGAGGTGTTTTTTGCAAAGTGCCTACCTGTACATTTTGGCCTGTAGCTCAGCCGCCAGCTAGGGAAACCTACCAAACCTGTGCATTTCTGAAAACTAGAGACCTAGGGGAATCCAAGATGGGGTGACTTGTGTGGCTCGGACCAGGTTCTGTTACCCAGAATCCTTTGCAAACCTCAAAATGTGGCTAAAAAAAAACATGTTCCTCACATTTCTGTGGCAGAAAGTTCTGGAATCTGAGAGGAGCCACAAATTTCCTTCCACCCAGCGTTCCCCCACGTCTCCCGATAAAAATGATACCTCAGTTGTGTGGGTAGGCCTTGCGCCCGCGACAGGAAACGCCCCAAAGCGCAACGTGAAAAAAGCCAAATTTTTGAAGGAAAACAGAGGTGTTTTTTGCAAAGTGCCTACCTGTAGATTTTGGCCTGTAGCTCAGCCGCCACCTAGGGAAACCTACCAAACCTGTGCATTTCTGAAAACTAGAGACCTAGGGGAATCCAACATGGGGTGACTTGTGTGGCTCGGAACAGGTTCTGTTACCCAGAATCATTTGCAAACCTCAATATTTGGCTAAAAAACACATGTTCCTCAAATTTCTGTGGCAGAAAGTTCTGTAATCTGATAGGAGCCACAAATGTCCTTCCACCCAGCGTTCCCCCACGTCTCCCGATAAAAATGATACCTCACTTGTGTGGGTAGGCCTAGCGCCCGCAACAGGAAACGCCCTAAAGCGCAACGTGGACACAGCCAAATTTTTGAAGGAAAAAAGAGGTGTTTTTTTCAAAGTGCCTACCTGTAGATTTTGGCCTGTAGCTCAGCCGCCACCTAGGGAAACCTACCAAACCTGTGCATTTCTGAAAACTAGAGACCTAGGGGAATCCAAGATGGGGTGACTTGTGTGGCTCGGACCAGGTTCTGTTACCCAGAATCCTTTGCAAACCTCAGAATTTGGCTAAAAAAACACATGTTCCTCACATTTCTGTGGCAGAAAGTTCTGGAATCTGAGAGGAGCCACAAATTTCCTTCCACCCAGCTTTCCCCCACGTCTCCCGATAAAAATGATACCTCACTTGTGTGAGTAGGCCTACCGCCCGCGACAGGAGACGCCCCAAAGCGCAACGTGGACACAGCCAAATTTTTGAAGGAAAACAGAGGTGTTTTTTGCAAAGTGCCTACCTGTAGATTTTGGCCTGTAGCTCAGCCGCCACCTAGGGAAACCTACCAAACCTGTGCATTTCCGAAAACTAGAGACCTAGGGGAATCCAAGATGGGGTGACTTGTGTGGCTCGGACAAGGTTCTGTTACCCAGAATCCTTTGCAAACCTCAGAATTTGGCTAAAAAAACACATGTTCCTCACATTTCTGTGGCAGAAAGTTCTGGAATCTGAGAGGAGCCACAAATTTCCATCCACCCAGTGTTCCCCCACGTCTCCCGATAAAAATGATACCTCACCTGTGTGGGTAGGCCTAGCGCCCGTGACAGGAAACGCCCCAAAGCGCAACGTGGAGACAGCCAAATTTTTGAAGGAAAACAGAGGTGTTTTTTGCAAAGTGCCTACCTGTAGATTTTGGCCTGTAGCTCAGCCGCCACCTAGGGAAACCTACCAAACCTGTGCATTTCTGAAAACTAGAGACCTAGGGGAATCCAAGATGGGTGACTTGTGTGGCTCGGACCAGGTTCTGTTACCCAGAATCCATTGCAAACCTCCAAATGTGGCTAAAAAAACACATGAACCTCACATTTCTGTGGCAGAAAGTTCTGGAATCTGAGAGGAGCCACAAATTTCCTTCCACCCAGCGTTCCCCCACGTCTCCCGATAAAAATGATACCTCACTTGTGTGGGTAGGCCTAGCGCCCGCGACAGGAAACGCCCCAAAGCGCAACGTGGACACAGCCAAATTTTTTATGGAAAACAGAGGTGTTTTTTGCAAAGTGCCTACCTGTAGATTTTGGCCTGTAGCTCAGCCGCCACCTAGGGAAACCTACCAAACCTGTGCATTTCTGAAAACTAGAGAACTAGGGGAATCCAAGATGGGGTGACTTGTGTGGCTCGGACAAGGTTCTGTTACCCAGAATCCTTTGCAAACCTCAAAATTTGGCTAAAAAAACACATGTTCCTCACATTTCTGTGGCAGAAAGTTCTGGAATCTGAGAGGAGCCACAAATTTCCTTCCACCCAGCGTTCCCCCACGTCTCCCGATAAAAATGATACCTCACTTGTGTGGGTAGGCCTAGCGCCCGCGACAGGAAACGCCCCAAAGCGCAACGTGGACACAGCCAAATTTTTGAAGGAAAACAGAGGTGTTTTTTGTAAAGTGCCTACCTGTAGATTTTGGCCTGTAGCTCAGCCGCCACCTAGGGAAACCTACCAAACCTGTGCATTTCTGAAAACTAGAGAACTAGGGGAATCCAAGATGGGGTGACTTGTGTGGCTCGGACCAGGTTCTGTTACCCAGAATCCTTTGCAAACCTCAAAATTTGGCTAAAAAAACACATGTTCCTCACATTTCTGTGGCAGAAAGTTCTGGAATCTGAGAGGAGCCACAAAATTCCTTCCACCCAGCGTTCCCCCACGTCTCCCGATAAAAATTATACCTCACTTGTGTGGGTAGGCCTAGCGCCCGCCACAGGAAACGCCCCAAAGCGCAACGTGGACACAGCCAAATTTTTGAAGGAAAACAGAGGTGTTTTTTGCAAAGTGCCTACCTTTAGATTTTGGCCTGTAGCTCAGCCGCCACCTAGGGAAATCTACCAAACCTGTGCATTTCTGAAAACTAGAGACCTAGGGGAATCCAAGATGGGGTGACTTGTGTGGCTCGGACCAGGTTCTGTTACCCAGAATCCTTTGCAAACCTCAAAATTTGGCTAAAAAAACACATGTTCCTCACATTTCTGTGGCAGAAAGTTCTGGAATCTGAGAGGAGCCACAAATTTCCTTCCACCCAGCGTTCCCCCACGTCTCCCGATAAAAATAATACCTCACTTGTGTGGGTAGGCCTAGCGCCCGCGACAGGAAACGCCCCAAAGCGCAACGTGGACACAGCCAAATTTTTGAAGGAAAACAGAGGTGTTTTTTGCAATGTGCCTACCTGTACATTTTGGCCTGTAGCTCAGCCGCCACCTAGGGAAACCTACCAAACCTGTGCATTTCTGAAAACTAGAGACCTAGGGGAATCCAAGATGGGGTGACTTGTGTGGCTCGGACCAGGTTCTGTTACCCAGAATCCTTTGCAAACCTCAAAATATGGCTAAAAAAACACATGTTCCTCACATTTCTGTGGCAGAAAGTTCTGGAATCTGAAGGGAGCCACAAATTTCCTTCCACCCAGCATTCCCCCACGTCTCCAGATAAAAATGATACCTCACTTGTGTGGGTAGGCCTACCGCCCGCGACAGGAAACGCCCCAAAGCGCATCGTGGACACAGCCAAATTTTTGAAGGAAAACAGTGGTGTTTTTTGCAAAGTGCCTACCTGTAGATTTTGGCCTGTAGCTCAGCCGCCACCTAGGGAAACCTACCAAACCTGTGCATTTCTGAAAACTAGAGACCTAGGGGAATCCAAGATGGGGTGACTTGTGTGGCTCGGACCAGGTTCTGTTACCCAGAATCCTTTGCAAACCTCAAAATTTGGCTAAAAAAACACATGTTCCTCACATTTCTGTGGCAGAAAGTTCTGGAATCTGAGAGGAGCCACAAATTTCCTTCCTCCCAGCGTTCCCCCACGTCTCCCGATAAAAATGATACCTCACTTGTGTGGGTAGGCCTACCGCCCGCGACAGGAAATGCCCTAAAGCGCAACGTGGACACAGCCAAATTTTTGAAGGAAAACAGAGGTGTTTTTTGCAAAGTGCCTACCTGTAGATTTTGTCCTGTAGCTCAGCAGCCACCTAGGGAAACCTACCAAACCTGTGCATTTCTGAAAACTAGAGACCTAGGGGAATCCAAGATGGGGTGACTTGTGTGGCTCGGACCAGGTTCTGTTACCCAGAATCCTTTGCAAACCTCAAAATGTGGCTAAAAAAAAACATGTTCCTCACATTTCTGTGGCAGAAAGTTCTGGAATCTGAGAGGAGCCACAAATTTCCTTCCACCCAGCGTTCCCCCACGTCTCACGATAAAAATGATACCTCACTTGTGTGGGTAGGCCTACCGCCCGCGACAGGAAATGCCCTAAAGCGCAACGTGGACACAGCCAAATTTTTGAAGGAAAACAGAGGTGTTTTTTGCAAAGTGCCTACCTGTAGATTTTGGCCTGTAGCTCAGCCGCCACCTAGGGAAACCTACCAAACCTGTGCATTTCTGAAAACTAGAGACCTAGGGGAATCCAAGATGGGGTGACTTGTGAGGCTCGGACCAGGTTCTGTTACCCAGAATCCTTTGCAAACCTCAAAATGTGGCTAAAAAAAAACATGTTCCTCACATTTCTGTGGCAGAAAGTTCTGGAATCTGAGAGGAGCCACAAATTTCCTTCCACCCAGTGTTCCCCCACGTCTCCCGATAAAAATGATACCTCACTTGTGTGGGTAGGCCTAGCGCCCGCGACAGGAAACGCCCCAAATCGCAACGTGGACACAGCCAAATTTTTGAAGGAAAACAGAGGTGTTTTTTGCAAAGTGCCTACTTGTAGATTTTGGCCTGTAGCTCAGCCGCCAGCTAGGGAAACCTACCAAACCTGTGCATTTCTGAAAACTAAAGACCTAGGGGAATCCAAGATGGGGTGACTTGCGTGGCTCGGACCAGGTTCTGTTACCCAGAATCCTTTGCAAACCTCAAAATGTGGCTAAAAAAACACATTTTCCTCACATTTCTGTGGCAGAAAGTTCTGGAATCTGAGAGGAGCCTCAAATTTCCTTCCACCCAGCGTTCCCCCACGTCTCCCGATAAAAATGATACCTCACTTGTGTGGGTAGGCCTAGCGCCCGCGACAGGAAACGCCCCAAAGCTCAACGAGGACACAGCCAAATTTTTGAAGGAAAACAGAGGTGTTTTATGCAAAGTGCCTACCTGTAGATTTTGGCCTGTAGCTCAGCCGCCACCTAGGGAAACATACCAAACCTGTGCATTTCTGAAAACTAGAGACCTAGGGGAATCCAAGATGGGGTGACTTGTGTGGCTCGGACCAGGTTCTGTTACCCAGAATCCTTTGCAAACCTCAAAATTTTGCTAAAAAACCACATGTTCCTCACATTTCTGTGGCAGAAAGTTCTGGAATCTGAGAGGAGCCACAAATTTATTCCACCCAGCGTTCCCCCACGTCTCCCGATAAAAATTATACCTCAATTGTGTGGGTAGGCCTAGCGCCCGCGACAGGAAACGCCCCAAAGCGCAACGTGGACACAGCCAAATTTTTTAAGGAAAACAGAGGTGTTTTTTGCAAAGTGCCTACCTGTAGATTTTGGCCTGTAGCTCAGCCGCCAGCTAGGGAAACCTACCAAACCTGTGCATTTCTGAAAACTAGAGACCTAGGGGAATCCAAGATGGGGTGACTTGCGTGGCTCGGACCAGGTTCTGTTACCCAGAATCCTTTGCAAACCTCAAAATGTGGCTAAAAAAAAACATGTTCCTCACATTTCTGTGGCAGAAAGTTCTGGAATCTGAGAGGAGCCACAAATTTCCTTCCACCCAGTGTTCCCCCACGTCTCCCGATAAAAATGATACCTCACTTGTGTGGGTAGGCCTAGCGCCCGCGACAGGAAACGCTCCAAAGCGCAACGTGGACACAGCCAAATTTTTGAAGGAAAACAGAGGTGTTTTTTGCAAAGTGCCTACCTGTACATTTTGGCCTGTAGCTCAGCCGCCAGCTAGGGAAACCTACCAAACCTGTGCATTTCTGAAAACTAGAGACCTAGGGGAATCCAAGATGGGGTGACTTGTGTGGCTCGGACCAGGTTCTGTTACCCAGAATCCTTTGCAAACCTCAAAATGTGGCTAAAAAAAAACATGTTCCTCACATTTCTGTGGCAGAAAGTTCTGGAATCTGAGAGGAGCCACAAATTTCCTTCCACCCAGCGTTCCCCCACGTCTCCCGATAAAAATGATACCTCAGTTGTGTGGGTAGGCCTTGCGCCCGCGACAGGAAACGCCCCAAAGCGCAACGTGAAAAAAGCCAAATTTTTGAAGGAAAACAGAGGTGTTTTTTGCAAAGTGCCTACCTGTAGATTTTGGCCTGTAGCTCAGCCGCCACCTAGGGAAACCTACCAAACCTGTGCATTTCTGAAAACTAGAGACCTAGGGGAATCCAACATGGGGTGACTTGTGTGGCTCGGAACAGGTTCTGTTACCCAGAATCATTTGCAAACCTCAATATTTGGCTAAAAAACACATGTTCCTCAAATTTCTGTGGCAGAAAGTTCTGTAATCTGATAGGAGCCACAAATGTCCTTCCACCCAGCGTTCCCCCACGTCTCCCGATAAAAATGATACCTCACTTGTGTGGGTAGGCCTAGCGCCCGCAACAGGAAACGCCCTAAAGCGCAACGTGGACACAGCCAAATTTTTGAAGGAAAAAAGAGGTGTTTTTTTCAAAGTGCCTACCTGTAGATTTTGGCCTGTAGCTCAGCCGCCACCTAGGGAAACCTACCAAACCTGTGCATTTCTGAAAACTAGAGACCTAGGGGAATCCAAGATGGGGTGACTTGTGTGGCTCGGACCAGGTTCTGTTACCCAGAATCCTTTGCAAACCTCAGAATTTGGCTAAAAAAACACATGTTCCTCACATTTCTGTGGCAGAAAGTTCTGGAATCTGAGAGGAGCCACAAATTTCCTTCCACCCAGCTTTCCCCCACGTCTCCCGATAAAAATGATACCTCACTTGTGTGAGTAGGCCTACCGCCCGCGACAGGAGACGCCCCAAAGCGCAACGTGGACACAGCCAAATTTTTGAAGGAAAACAGAGGTGTTTTTTGCAAAGTGCCTACCTGTAGATTTTGGCCTGTAGCTCAGCCGCCACCTAGGGAAACCTACCAAACCTGTGCATTTCCGAAAACTAGAGACCTAGGGGA
Source organism: Pleurodeles waltl (assembly GCF_031143425.1). NCBI lineage: Eukaryota > Metazoa > Chordata > Amphibia > Caudata > Salamandridae > Pleurodeles > Pleurodeles waltl. Next base: position 1,298,758,410 of record NC_090445.1, read on the forward strand.
ATCCAAGATGGGGTGACTTGTGTGGCTCGGACAAGGTTCTGTTACCCAGAATCCTTTGCAAACCTCAGAATTTGGCTAAAAAAACACATGTTCCTCACATTTCTGTGGCAGAAAGTTCTGGAATCTGAGAGGAGCCACAAATTTCCATCCACCCAGTGTTCCCCCACGTCTCCCGATAAAAATGATACCTCACCTGTGTGGGTAGGCCTAGCGCCCGTGACAGGAAACGCCCCAAAGCGCAACGTGGAGACAGCCAAATTTTTGAAGGAAAACAGAGGTGTTTTTTGCAAAGTGCCTACCTGTAGATTTTGGCCTGTAGCTCAGCCGCCACCTAGGGAAACCTACCAAACCTGTGCATTTCTGAAAACTAGAGACCTAGGGGAATCCAAGATGGGTGACTTGTGTGGCTCGGACCAGGTTCTGTTACCCAGAATCCATTGCAAACCTCCAAATGTGGCTAAAAAAACACATGAACCTCACATTTCTGTGGCAGAAAGTTCTGGAATCTGAGAGGAGCCACAAATTTCCTTCCACCCAGCGTTCCCCCACGTCTCCCGATAAAAATGATACCTCACTTGTGTGGGTAGGCCTAGCGCCCGCGACAGGAAACGCCCCAAAGCGCAACGTGGACACAGCCAAATTTTTTATGGAAAACAGAGGTGTTTTTTGCAAAGTGCCTACCTGTAGATTTTGGCCTGTAGCTCAGCCGCCACCTAGGGAAACCTACCAAACCTGTGCATTTCTGAAAACTAGAGAACTAGGGGAATCCAAGATGGGGTGACTTGTGTGGCTCGGACAAGGTTCTGTTACCCAGAATCCTTTGCAAACCTCAAAATTTGGCTAAAAAAACACATGTTCCTCACATTTCTGTGGCAGAAAGTTCTGGAATCTGAGAGGAGCCACAAATTTCCTTCCACCCAGCGTTCCCCCACGTCTCCCGATAAAAATGATACCTCACTTGTGTGGGTAGGCCTAGCGCCCGCGACAGGAAACGCCCCAAAGCGCAACGTGGACACAGCCAAATTTTTGAAGGAAAACAGAGGTGTTTTTTGTAAAGTGCCTACCTGTAGATTTTGGCCTGTAGCTCAGCCGCCACCTAGGGAAACCTACCAAACCTGTGCATTTCTGAAAACTAGAGAACTAGGGGAATCCAAGATGGGGTGACTTGTGTGGCTCGGACCAGGTTCTGTTACCCAGAATCCTTTGCAAACCTCAAAATTTGGCTAAAAAAACACATGTTCCTCACATTTCTGTGGCAGAAAGTTCTGGAATCTGAGAGGAGCCACAAAATTCCTTCCACCCAGCGTTCCCCCACGTCTCCCGATAAAAATTATACCTCACTTGTGTGGGTAGGCCTAGCGCCCGCCACAGGAAACGCCCCAAAGCGCAACGTGGACACAGCCAAATTTTTGAAGGAAAACAGAGGTGTTTTTTGCAAAGTGCCTACCTTTAGATTTTGGCCTGTAGCTCAGCCGCCACCTAGGGAAATCTACCAAACCTGTGCATTTCTGAAAACTAGAGACCTAGGGGAATCCAAGATGGGGTGACTTGTGTGGCTCGGACCAGGTTCTGTTACCCAGAATCCTTTGCAAACCTCAAAATTTGGCTAAAAAAACACATGTTCCTCACATTTCTGTGGCAGAAAGTTCTGGAATCTGAGAGGAGCCACAAATTTCCTTCCACCCAGCGTTCCCCCACGTCTCCCGATAAAAATAATACCTCACTTGTGTGGGTAGGCCTAGCGCCCGCGACAGGAAACGCCCCAAAGCGCAACGTGGACACAGCCAAATTTTTGAAGGAAAACAGAGGTGTTTTTTGCAATGTGCCTACCTGTACATTTTGGCCTGTAGCTCAGCCGCCACCTAGGGAAACCTACCAAACCTGTGCATTTCTGAAAACTAGAGACCTAGGGGAATCCAAGATGGGGTGACTTGTGTGGCTCGGACCAGGTTCTGTTACCCAGAATCCTTTGCAAACCTCAAAATATGGCTAAAAAAACACATGTTCCTCACATTTCTGTGGCAGAAAGTTCTGGAATCTGAAGGGAGCCACAAATTTCCTTCCACCCAGCATTCCCCCACGTCTCCAGATAAAAATGATACCTCACTTGTGTGGGTAGGCCTACCGCCCGCGACAGGAAACGCCCCAAAGCGCATCGTGGACACAGCCAAATTTTTGAAGGAAAACAGTGGTGTTTTTTGCAAAGTGCCTACCTGTAGATTTTGGCCTGTAGCTCAGCCGCCACCTAGGGAAACCTACCAAACCTGTGCATTTCTGAAAACTAGAGACCTAGGGGAATCCAAGATGGGGTGACTTGTGTGGCTCGGACCAGGTTCTGTTACCCAGAATCCTTTGCAAACCTCAAAATTTGGCTAAAAAAACACATGTTCCTCACATTTCTGTGGCAGAAAGTTCTGGAATCTGAGAGGAGCCACAAATTTCCTTCCTCCCAGCGTTCCCCCACGTCTCCCGATAAAAATGATACCTCACTTGTGTGGGTAGGCCTACCGCCCGCGACAGGAAATGCCCTAAAGCGCAACGTGGACACAGCCAAATTTTTGAAGGAAAACAGAGGTGTTTTTTGCAAAGTGCCTACCTGTAGATTTTGTCCTGTAGCTCAGCAGCCACCTAGGGAAACCTACCAAACCTGTGCATTTCTGAAAACTAGAGACCTAGGGGAATCCAAGATGGGGTGACTTGTGTGGCTCGGACCAGGTTCTGTTACCCAGAATCCTTTGCAAACCTCAAAATGTGGCTAAAAAAAAACATGTTCCTCACATTTCTGTGGCAGAAAGTTCTGGAATCTGAGAGGAGCCACAAATTTCCTTCCACCCAGCGTTCCCCCACGTCTCACGATAAAAATGATACCTCACTTGTGTGGGTAGGCCTACCGCCCGCGACAGGAAATGCCCTAAAGCGCAACGTGGACACAGCCAAATTTTTGAAGGAAAACAGAGGTGTTTTTTGCAAAGTGCCTACCTGTAGATTTTGGCCTGTAGCTCAGCCGCCACCTAGGGAAACCTACCAAACCTGTGCATTTCTGAAAACTAGAGACCTAGGGGAATCCAAGATGGGGTGACTTGTGAGGCTCGGACCAGGTTCTGTTACCCAGAATCCTTTGCAAACCTCAAAATGTGGCTAAAAAAAAACATGTTCCTCACATTTCTGTGGCAGAAAGTTCTGGAATCTGAGAGGAGCCACAAATTTCCTTCCACCCAGTGTTCCCCCACGTCTCCCGATAAAAATGATACCTCACTTGTGTGGGTAGGCCTAGCGCCCGCGACAGGAAACGCCCCAAATCGCAACGTGGACACAGCCAAATTTTTGAAGGAAAACAGAGGTGTTTTTTGCAAAGTGCCTACTTGTAGATTTTGGCCTGTAGCTCAGCCGCCAGCTAGGGAAACCTACCAAACCTGTGCATTTCTGAAAACTAAAGACCTAGGGGAATCCAAGATGGGGTGACTTGCGTGGCTCGGACCAGGTTCTGTTACCCAGAATCCTTTGCAAACCTCAAAATGTGGCTAAAAAAACACATTTTCCTCACATTTCTGTGGCAGAAAGTTCTGGAATCTGAGAGGAGCCTCAAATTTCCTTCCACCCAGCGTTCCCCCACGTCTCCCGATAAAAATGATACCTCACTTGTGTGGGTAGGCCTAGCGCCCGCGACAGGAAACGCCCCAAAGCTCAACGAGGACACAGCCAAATTTTTGAAGGAAAACAGAGGTGTTTTATGCAAAGTGCCTACCTGTAGATTTTGGCCTGTAGCTCAGCCGCCACCTAGGGAAACATACCAAACCTGTGCATTTCTGAAAACTAGAGACCTAGGGGAATCCAAGATGGGGTGACTTGTGTGGCTCGGACCAGGTTCTGTTACCCAGAATCCTTTGCAAACCTCAAAATGTTGCTAAAAAACCACATGTTCCTCACATTTCTGTGGCAGAAAGTTCTGGAATCTGAGAGGAGCCACAAATTTATTCCACCCAGCGTTCCCCCACGTCTCCCGATAAAAATTATACCTCAATTGTGTGGGTAGGCCTAGCGCCCGCGACAGGAAACGCCCCAAAGCGCAACGTGGACACAGCCAAATTTTTTAAGGAAAACAGAGGTGTTTTTTGCAAAGTGCCTACCTGTAGATTTTGGCCTGTAGCTCAGCCGCCAGCTAGGGAAACCTACCAAACCTGTGCATTTCTGAAAACTAGAGACCTAGGGGAATCCAAGATGGGGTGACTTGCGTGGCTCGGACCAGGTTCTGTTACCCAGAATCCTTTGCAAACCTCAAAATGTGGCTAAAAAAAAACATGTTCCTCACATTTCTGTGGCAGAAAGTTCTGGAATCTGAGAGGAGCCACAAATTTCCTTCCACCCAGTGTTCCCCCACGTCTCCCGATAAAAATGATACCTCACTTGTGTGGGTAGGCCTAGCGCCCGCGACAGGAAACGCTCCAAAGCGCAACGTGGACACAGCCAAATTTTTGAAGGAAAACAGAGGTGTTTTTTGCAAAGTGCCTACCTGTACATTTTGGCCTGTAGCTCAGCCGCCAGCTAGGGAAACCTACCAAACCTGTGCATTTCTGAAAACTAGAGACCTAGGGGAATCCAAGATGGGGTGACTTGTGTGGCTCGGACCAGGTTCTGTTACCCAGAATCCTTTGCAAACCTCAAAATGTGGCTAAAAAAAAACATGTTCCTCACATTTCTGTGGCAGAAAGTTCTGGAATCTGAGAGGAGCCACAAATTTCCTTCCACCCAGCGTTCCCCCACGTCTCCCGATAAAAATGATACCTCAGTTGTGTGGGTAGGCCTTGCGCCCGCGACAGGAAACGCCCCAAAGCGCAACGTGAAAAAAGCCAAATTTTTGAAGGAAAACAGAGGTGTTTTTTGCAAAGTGCCTACCTGTAGATTTTGGCCTGTAGCTCAGCCGCCACCTAGGGAAACCTACCAAACCTGTGCATTTCTGAAAACTAGAGACCTAGGGGAATCCAACATGGGGTGACTTGTGTGGCTCGGAACAGGTTCTGTTACCCAGAATCATTTGCAAACCTCAATATTTGGCTAAAAAACACATGTTCCTCAAATTTCTGTGGCAGAAAGTTCTGTAATCTGATAGGAGCCACAAATTTCCTTCCACCCAGCGTTCCCCCACGTCTCCCGATAAAAATGATACCTCACTTGTGTGGGTAGGCCTAGCGCCCGCAACAGGAAACGCCCCAAAGCGCAACGTGGACACAGCCAAATTTTTGAAGGAAAAAAGAGGTGTTTTTTTCAAAGTGCCTACCTGTAGATTTTGGCCTGTAGCTCAGCCGCCACCTAGGGAAACCTACCAAACCTGTGCATTTCTGAAAACTAGAGACCTAGGGGAATCCAAGATGGGGTAACTTGTGTGGCTCGGACCAGGTTCTGTTACCCAGAATCCTTTGCAAACCTCAGAATTTGGCTAAAAAAACACATGTTCCTCACATTTCTGTGGCAGAAAGTTCTGGAATCTGAGAGGAGCCACAAATTTCCTTCCACCCAGCTTTCCCCCACGTCTCCCGATAAAAATGATACCTCACTTGTGTGAGTAGGCCTACCGCCCGCGACAGGAGACGCCCCAAAGCGCAACGTGGACACAGCCAAATTTTTGAAGGAAAACAGAGGTGTTTTTTGCAAAGTGCCTACCTGTAGATTTTGGCCTGTAGCTCAGCCGCCACCTAGGGAAACCTACCAAACCTGTGCATTTCCGAAAACTAGAGACCTAGGGGAATCCAAGATGGGGTGACTTGTGTGGCTCGGACAAGGTTCTGTTACCCAGAATCCTTTGCAAACCTCAGAATTTGGCTAAAAAAACACATGTTCCTCACATTTCTGTGGCAGAAAGTTCTGGAATCTGAGAGGAGCCACAAATTTCCATCCACCCAGTGTTCCCCCACGTCTCCCGATAAAAATGATACCTCACCTGTGTGGGTAGGCCTAGCGCCCGTGACAGGAAACGCCCCAAAGCGCAACGTGGAGACAGCCAAATTTTTGAAGGAAAACAGAGGTGTTTTTTGCAAAGTGCCTACCTGTAGATTTTGGCCTGTAGCTCAGCCGCCACCTAGGGAAACCTACCAAACCTGTGCATTTCTGAAAACTAGAGACCTAGGGGAATCCAAGATGGGTGACTTGTGTGGCTCGGACCAGGTTCTGTTACCCAGAATCCATTGCAAACCTCCAAATGTGGCTAAAAAAACACATGAACCTCACATTTCTGTGGCAGAAAGTTCTGGAATCTGAGAGGAGCCACAAATTTCCTTCCACCCAGCGTTCCCCCACGTCTCCCGATAAAAATGATACCTCACTTGTGTGGGTAGGCCTAGCGCCCGCGACAGGAAACGCCCCAAAGCGCAACGTGGACACAGCCAAATTTTTTATGGAAAACAGAGGTGTTTTTTGCAAAGTGCCTACCTGTAGATTTTGGCCTGTAGCTCAGCCGCCACCTAGGGAAACCTACCAAACCTGTGCATTTCTGAAAACTAGAGAACTAGGGGAATCCAAGATGGCGTGACTTGTGTGGCTCGGACAAGGTTCTGTTACCCAGAATCCTTTGCAAACCTCAAAATTTGGCTAAAAAAACACATGTTCCTCACATTTCTGTGGCAGAAAGTTCTGGAATCTGAGAGGAGCCACAAATTTCCTTCCACCCAGCGTTCCCCCACGTCTCCCGATAAAAATGATACCTCACTTGTGTGGGTAGGCCTAGCGCCCGCGACAGGAAACGCCCCAAAGCGCAACGTGGACACAGCCAAATTTTTGAAGGAAAACAGAGGTGTTTTTTGCAAAGTGCCTACCTGTAGATTTTGGCCTGTAGCTCAGCCGCCACCTAGGGAAACCTACCAAACCTGTGCATTTCTGAAAACTAGAGAACTAGGGGAATCCAAGATGGGGTGACTTGTGTGGCTCGGACCAGGTTCTGTTACCCAGAATCCTTTGCAAACCTCAAAATTTGGCTAAAAAAACACATGTTCCTCACATTTCTGTGGCAGAAAGTTCTGGAATCTGAGAGGAGCCACAAAATTCCTTCCACCCAGCGTTCCCCCACGTCTCCCGATAAAAATTATACCTCACTTGTGTGGGTAGGCCTAGCGCCCGCCACAGGAAACGCCCCAAAGCGCAACGTGGACACAGCCAAATTTTTGAAGGAAAACAGAGGTGTTTTTTGCAAAGTGCCTACCTTTAGATTTTGGCCTGTAGCTCAGCCGCCACCTAGGGAAACCTACCAAACCTGTGCATTTCTGAAAACTAGAGACCTAGGGGAATCCAAGATGGGGTGACTTGTGTGGCTCGGACCAGGTTCTGTTACCCAGAATCCTTTGCAAACCTCAAAATTTGGCTAAAAAAACACATGTTCCTCACATTTCTGTGGCAGAAAGTTCTGGAATCTGAGAGGAGCCACAAATTTCCTTCCACCCAGCGTTCCCCCACGTCTCCCGATAAAAATAATACCTCACTTGTGTGGGTAGGCCTAGCGCCCGCGACAGGAAACGCCCCAAAGCGCAACGTGGACACAGCCAAATTTTTGAAGGAAAACAGAGGTGTTTTTTGCAATGTGCCTACCTGTACATTTTGGCCTGTAGCTCAGCCGCCACCTAGGGAAACCTACCAAACCTGTGCATTTCTGAAAACTAGAGACCTAGGGGAATCCAAGATGGGGTAACTTGTGTGGCTCAGACCAGGTTCTGTTACCCAGAATCCTTTGCAAACCTCAAAATTTGGCTAAAAAAACACATGTTCCTCACATTTCTGTGGCAGAAAGTTCTGGAATCTGAGAGGAGCCACAAATTTCCTTCCACCCAGCGTTCCCCCACATCTCCCGATAAAAATGATACCTCACTTGTGTGGGTAGGCCTAGCGCCCGCGACAGGAAACGCCCCAAAGCGCAACGTGGACACAGCCAAATTTTTGAAGGAAAACAGAGGTGTTTTTTGCAAAGTGCCTACCTGTAGATTTTGGCCTGTAGCTCAGCCGCCACCTAGGGAAACCTACCAAACCTGTGCATTTCCGAAAACTAGAGACCTAGGGGAATCCAAGATGGGGTGACTTGTGTGGCTCGGACAAGGTTCTGTTACCCAGAATCCTTTGCAAACCTCAAAATTTGGCTAAAAAAACACATGTTCCTCACATTTCTGTGGCAGAAAGTTCTGGAATCTGAGAGGAGCCACAAATTTCCTTCCACCCAGTGTTCCCCCACGTCTCCCGATAAAAATGATACCTCACCTGTGTGGGTAGGCCTAGCGCCCGTGACAGGAAACGCCCCAAAGCGCAACGTGGACACAGCCAAATTTTTGAAGGAAAACAGAGGTGTTTTTTGCAAAGTGCCTACCTGTAGATTTTGGCCTGTAGCTCAGCCGCCACCTAGGGAAACCTACCAAACCTGTGCATTTCTGAAAACTAGAGACCTAGGGGAATCCAAGATGGGGTGACTTGTGTGGCTCGGACCAGGTTCTGTTACCCAGAATCCATTGCAAACCTCCAAATGTGGCTAAAAAAACACATGAACCTCACATTTCTGTGGCAGAAAGTTCTGGAATCTGAGAGGAGCCACAAAATTCTTTCCACCTAGCGTTCCCCCACGTCTCCCGATAAAAATGATACCTCACTTGTGTGGGTAGGCCTAGCGCCCGCGACAGGAAACGCCCCAAAGCACAACGTGGACACAGCCACATTTTTGAAGGAAAACAGAAGTGTTTTTTGCAAAGTGCCTACCTGTAGAGTTTGGCCTGTAGCTCAGCCGCCACCTAGGGAAACCTACCAAACCTGTGCATTTCTGAAAACTAGAGACCTAGGGGAATCCAAGATGGGGTGACTTGTGTGGCTCGGACCAGGTTCTGTTACCCAGAATCCTTTGCAAACCTCAAAATTTGGCTAAAAAAACACATGTTCCTCACATTTCTGTGGCAGAAAGTTCTGGAATCTGAAGGGAGCCACAAATTTCCTTCCACCCAGCATTCCCCCACGTCTCCCGATAAAAATGATACCTCACTTGTGTGGGTAGGCCTACCGCCCGCGACAGGAAACGCCCCAAAGCGCAACGTGGACACAGCCAAATTTTTGAAGGAAAACAGTGGTGTTTTTTGCAAAGTGCCTACCTGTAGATTTTGGCCTGTAGCTCAGCCGCCACCTAGGGAAACCTACCAAACCTGTGCATTTCTGAAAACTAGAGACCTAGGTGAATCCAAGATGGGGTGAATTGTGTGGCTCGGACCAGGTTCTGTTACCCAGAATCCTTTGCAAACCTCAAAATTTGGCTAAAAAAACACATGTTCCTCACATTTCTGTGGCAGAAAGTTCTGGAATCTGAGAGGAGCCACAAAATTCCTTCCACCCAGCGTTCCCCCACGTCTCCCGATAAAAATGATACCTCACTTGTGTGGGTAGGCCTAGCGCCCGCAACAGGAAACGCCCCAAAGCGCAACGTGGACACAGCCAAATTTTTTAAGGAAAACAGAGGTGTTTTTTGCAAAGTGCCTACCTGTAGATTTTGGCCTGTAGCTCAGCCGCCACCTAGGGAAACCTACCAAACCTCTGCATTTCTGAAAACTAGAGACCTAGGGGAATCCAAGATGGGGTGACTTGTGTGGCTCGGACCAGGTTCTGTTATCCAGAATCCTTTGCAAACCTCAAAATTAGGCTAAAAAAACACATGTTCCTCACATTTCTGTGGCAGAAAGTTCTGGAATCTGAGAGGAGCCACAAATTTCCTTCCACCCAGCGTTCCCCCACGTCTCCCGATAAAAATGATACCTCACTTGTGTGGGTAGGCCTAGCGCCCGCGACAGGAAACGCCCCAAAGCGCAACGTGGACACAGCCAAATTTTAGAAGGAAAACAGAGGTGTTTTTTGCAAAGTGCCTACCTGTAGATTTTGGCCTGTAGCTCAACCGCCACCGAGGGAAACCTAACAAACCTGTGCATTTCTGAAAACTAGAGACCTAGGGGAATCCAAGATGGGGTAACTTGTGTGGCTCGGACCAGGTTCTGTTACCCAGAATCCTTTGCAAACCTCAGAATTTGGCTAAAAAAACACATGTTCCTCACATTTCTGTGGCAGAAAGTTCTGGAATCTGAGAGGAGCCACAAATTTCCTTCCACCCAGCTTTCCCCCACGTCTCCCGATAAAAATGATACCTCACTTGTGTGAGTAGGCCTAGCGCTAGCGACAGGAAACGCCCCAAAGCGCAACGTGGACACAGCCAAATTTTTGAAGGAAAACAGAGGTGTTTTTTGCAAAGTGCCTACCTGTAGATTTTGGCCTGTAGCTCAGCCGCCACCTAGGGAAACCTACCAAACCTGTGCATTTCCGAAAACTAGAGACCTAGGGGAATCCAAGATGGGGTGACTTGTGTGGCTCGGACCAGGTTCTGTTACCCAGAATCCATTGCAAACCTCCAAATGTGGCTAAAAAAACACATGAACCTCACATTTCTGTGGCAGAAAGTTCTGGAATCTGAGAGGAGCCACAAATTTCCTTCCACCCAGCGTTCCCCCACGTCTCCTGATAAAAATGATACCTCACTTGTGTGGGTAGGCCTAGCGCCCGCGACAGGAAACGCCCCAAAGCGCAACGTGGACACAGCCAAATTTTTGAAGGAAAACAGAGGTGTTTTTTGCAAAGTGCCTACCTGTACATTTTGGCCTGTAGCTCAGCCGCCAGCTAGGGAAACCTACCAAACCTGTGCATTTCTGAAAACTAGAGACCTAGGGGAATCCAAGATGGGGTGACTTGTGTGGCTCGGACCAGGTTCTGTTACCCAGAATCCTTTGCAAACCTCAAAATGTGGCTAAAAAAAAACATGTTCCTCACATTTCTGTGGCAGAAAGTTCTGGAATCTGAGAGGAGCCACAAATTTCCTTCCACCCAGCGTTCCCCCACGTCTCCCGATAAAAATGATACCTCAGTTGTGTGGGTAGGCCTTGCGCCCGCGACAGGAAACGCCCCAAAGCGCAACGTGGACACAGCCAAATTTTTGAAGGAAAACAGAGGTGTTTTTTGCAAAGTGCCTACCTGTACATTTTGGCCTGTAGCTCAGCCGCCAGCTAGGGAAACCTACCAAACCTGTGCATTTCTGAAAACTAGAGACCTAGGGGAATCCAAGATGGGGTGACTTGTGTGGCTCGGACCAGGTTCTGTTACCCAGAATCCTTTGCAAACCTCAAAATTTTGCTAAAAAACCACATGTTCCTCACATTTCTGTGGCAGAAAGTTCTGGAATCTGAGAGGAGCCACAAATTTATTCCACCCAGCGTTCCCCCACGTCTCCCGATAAAAATTATACCTCAATTGTGTGGGTAGGCCTAGCGCCCGCGACAGGAAACGCCCCAAAGCGCAACGTGGACACAGCCAAATTTTTTAAGGAAAACAGAGGTGTTTTTTGCAAAGTGCCTACCTGTAGATTTTGGCCTGTAGCTCAGCCGCCACCTAGGGAAACCTACCAAACCTGTGCATTTCTGAAAACTAGAGACCTAGGGGAATCCAAGATGGGGTGACTTGTGTGGCTCGGACCAGGTTCTGTTACCCAGAATCCTTTGCAAACCTCAAAATTTGGCTAAAAAAACACATGTTCCTCACATTTCTGTGGCAGAAAGTTCTGGAATCTGGGAGGAGCCACAAATTTCCATCCACCCAGCGTTCCCCCACGTCTCCCGATAAAAATGATACCTCACTTGTGTGGGTAGGCCTGGCGCCCGCGACAGGAAACGCCCCAAAGCGCAATGTGGACACAGCCAAATTTTTGAAGGAAAATAGAGGTGTTTTTTGCAAAGTGCCTACCTGTAGATTTTGGCCTGTAGCTCAGCCGCCTCCTAGGTAAACCTACCAAACCTGTGCATTTCTGAAAACTAGAGACCTAGGGGAATCCAAGATGGGGTGACTTGTGTGGCTCGGACCAGGTTCTGTTACCCAGAATCCTTTGCAAACCTCAAAATGTGGCTAAAAAAACACATGTTCCTCACATTTCTGTGGCAGAAAGTTCTGGAATCTGAGAGGAGCCACAAATTTCCTTCCACCCAGTGTTCCCCCACGTCTCCCGATAAAAATGATACCTCACTTGTGTGGGTAGGCCTAGCGCCCGCGACAGGAAACGCCCCAAAGTGCAACGTGGACACAGCCACATTTTTGAAGGAAAACAGATGTGTTTTTTGCAAAGTGCCTACCTGTACATTTTGGCCTGTAGCTCAGCCGCCAGCTAGGGAAACCTACCAAACCTGTGCATTTCTGAAAACTAGAGACCTAGGGGAATCCAAGATGGGGTGACTTGTGTGGCTCGGACCAGGTTCTGTTACCCAGAATCCTTTGCAAACCTCAAAATTTGGCTAAAAAAACACATGTTCCTCACATTTCTGTGGCAGAAAGTTCTGGAATCTGGGAGGAGCCACAAATTTCCATCCACCCAGCGTTCCCCCACGTCTCCCGATAAAAATGATACCTCACTTGTGTGGGTAGGCCTGGCGCCCGCGACAGGAAACGCCCCAAAGCGCAATGTGGACACAGCCAAATTTTTGAAGGAAAATAGAGGTGTTTTTTGCAAAGTGCCTACCTGTAGATTTTGGCCTGTAGCTCAGCCGCCTCCTAGGTAAACCTACCAAACCTGTGCATTTCTGAAAACTAGAGACCTAGGGGAATCCAAGATGGGGTGACTTGTGTGGCTCGGACCAGGTTCTGTTACCCAGAATCCTTTGCAAACCTCAAAATGTGGCTAAAAAAACACATGTTCCTCACATTTCTGTGGCAGAAAGTTCTGGAATCTGAGAGGAGCCACAAATTTCCTTCCACCCAGTGTTCCCCCACGTCTCCCGATAAAAATGATACCTCACTTGTGTGGGTAGGCCTAGCGCCCGCGACAGGAAACGCCCCAAAGTGCAACGTGGACACAGCCACATTTTTGAAGGAAAACAGATGTGTTTTTTGCAAAGTGCCTACCTGTACATTTTGGCCTGTAGCTCAGCCGCCAGCTAGGGAAACCTACCAAACCTGTGCATTTCTGAAAACTAGAGACCTAGGGGAATCCAAGATGGGGTGACTTGTGTGGCTCGGACCAGGTTCTGTTACCCAGAATCCTTTGCAAACCTCAAAATGTGGCTAAAAAAAAACATGTTCCTCACATTTCTGTGGCAGAAAGTTCTGGAATCTGAGAGGAGCCACAAATTTCCTTCCTCCCAGCGTTCCCCCACGTCTCCCGATAAAAATGATACCTCACTTGTGTGAGTAGGCCTAGCGCCCGCGACAGGAAACGCCCCAAAGCGCAACGTGGACACAGCCAAATTTTTGAAGGAAAACAGAGGTGTTTTTTGCAAAGTGCCTATCTGTAGATTTTGGCCTGTAGCTCAGCCGCCACCTAGTGAAACCTACCAAACCTGTGCATTTCTGAAAACTAGAGACCTAGGGGAATCCAAGATGGGGTGACTTGTGTGGCTCGGACAAGGTTCTGTTACCCAGAATCCTTTGCAAACCTCAAAATGTGGCTAAAAAAACACATGTTCCTCACATTTCTGTGGCAGAAAGTTCTGGAATCTGAGAGGAGCCACAAATTTCCTTCCACCCAGCGTTCCCCCACGTCTCCCAATAAAAATGATACCTCACCTGTGTGGGTAGGCCTAGCGCCCGCGACAGGAAACGCCCCAAAGCGCAACGTGGACACAGCCAAATTTTTGAAGGAAAACAGAGGTGTTTTTTGCAAAGTGCCTACCTGTAGATTTTGGTCTGTAGCTCAGCCGCCACCTAGGGAAACCTACCAAACCTGTGCATTTCTGAAAACTAGAGACCTAGGGGAATCCAAGATGGGGTGACTTGTGTGGCTCGGACCAGGTTCTGTTACCCAGAATCCATTGCAAACCTCCAAATGTGGCTAAAAAAACACATGAACCTCACATTTCTGTGGCAGAAAGTTCTGGAATCTGAGAGGAGCCACAAATTGCCTTCCACCCAGCGTTCCCCCACGTCTCTCGATAAAAATGATACCTCACTTGTGTGGGTAGGCCTAGCGCCCGCGACAGGAAACGCCCCAAAGCGCAACGTGGACACAGCCACGTTTTTGAAGGAAAACAGAGGTGTTTTTTGCAAAGTGCCTACCTGTAGATTTTGGCCTGTAGCTCATCCGCCACCTAGGGAAACCTACCAATCCTGTGCATTTCTGAAAACTAGAGACCTAGGGGAATCCAAGATGGGGTGACTTGTGTGGCTCGGACCAGGTTCTAATACCCAGAATCCTTTGCAAACCTCAAAATTTGGCTAAAAAAATACATGTTCCTCACATTTCTGTGGCAGAAAGTTCTGGAATCTGAGAGGAGCCACAAAATTCCTTCCACCCAGCGTTCCCCCACGTCTCCCGATAAAAATGATACCTCACTTGTGTGGGTAGGCCTAGCGCCCGCGACAGGAAACGCCCCAAAGTACAACGTGGACACAGTCACATTTTTGAAGGAAAACAGAAGTGTTTTTTGCAAAGTGCCTACCTGTAGAGTTTGGCCTGTAGCTCAGCCGCCACCTAGGGAAACCTACAAAACCTGTGCATTTCTGAAAACTAGAGACCTAGGGGAATCCAAGATGGGGTGACTTGTGTGGCTCGGACCAGGTTCTGTTACCCAGAATCCTTTGCAAACCTCAAAATATGGCTAAAAAAACACATGTTCCTCACATTTCTGTGGCAGAAAGTTCTGGAATCTGAAGGGAGCCACAAATTTCCTTCCACCCAGCATTCCCCCACGTCTCCAGATAAAAATGATACCTCACTTGTGTGGGTAGGCCTACCGCCCGCGACAGGAAACGCCCCAAAGCGCATCGTGGACACAGCCAAATTTTTGAAGGAAAACAGTGGTGTTTTTTGCAAAGTGCCTACCTGTAGATTTTGGCCTGTAGCTCAGCCGCCACCTAGGGAAACCTACCAAACCTGTGCATTTCTGAAAACTAGAGACCTAGGGGAATCCAAGATGGGGTGACTTGTGTGGCTCGGACCAGGTTCTGTTACCCAGAATCCTTTGCAAACCTCAAAATTTGGCTAAAAAAACACATGTTCCTCACATTTCTGTGGCAGAAAGTTCTGGAATCTGAGAGGAGCCACAAATTTCCTTCCTCCCAGCGTTCCCCCACGTCTCCCGATAAAAATGATACCTCACTTGTGTGGGTAGGCCTACCGCCCGCGACAGGAAATGCCCTAAAGCGCAACGTGGACACAGCCAAATTTTTTAAGGAAAACAGAGGTGTTTTTTGCAAAGTGCCTACCTGTAGATTTTGTCCTGTAGCTCAGCAGCCACCTAGGGAAACCTACCAAACCTGTGCATTTCTGAAAACTAGAGACCTAGGGGAATCCAAGATGGGGTGACTTGTGTGGCTCGCACCAGGTTCTGTTACCCAGAATCCTTTGCAAACCTCAAAATGTGGCTAAAAAAAAACATGTTCCTCACATTTCTGTGGCAGAAAGTTCTGGAATCTGAGAGGAGCCACAAATTTCCTTCCACCCAGCGTTCCCCCACGTCTCCCGATAAAAATGATACCTCACTTGTGTGGGTAGGCCTACCGCCCGCGACAGGAAATGCCCTAAAGCGCAACGTGGACACAGCCAAATTTTTGAAGGAAAACAGAGGTGTTTTTTGCAAAGTGCCTACCTGTAGATTTTGGCCTGTAGCTCAGCCGCCACCTAGGGAAACCTACCAAACCTGTGCATTTCTGAAAACTAGAGACCTAGGGGAATCCAAGACGGGGTGACTTGTGTGGCTCAGACCAGGTTCTGTTACCCAGAATCCTTTGCAAACCTCAAAATGTGGCTAAAAAAAAACATGTTCCTCACATTTCTGTGGCAGAAAGTTCTGGAATCTGAGAGGAGCCACAAATTTCCTTCCACCCAGTGTTCCCCCACGTCTCCCGATAAAAATGATACCTCACTTGTGTGGGTAGGCCTAGCGCCCGCGACAGGAAACGCCCCAAAGCGCAACGTGGACACAGACAAATTTTTGAAGGAAAACAGGTGTTTTTTGCAAAGTGCCTACCTGTAGATTTTGGCCTGTAGCTCAACCGCCAGCTAGGGAAACCTACCAAACCTGTGCATTTCTGAAAACTAGAGACCTAGGGGAATCCAAGATGGGGTGACTTGCGTGGCTCGGACCAGGTTCTGTTACCCAGAATCCTTTGCAAACCTCAAAATGTGGCTAAAAAAAAACATGTTCCTCACATTTCTGTGGCAGAAAGTTCTGGAATCTGAGAGGAGCCACAAATTT
Organism: Pleurodeles waltl; assembly: GCF_031143425.1. Classification (NCBI taxonomy): domain Eukaryota; kingdom Metazoa; phylum Chordata; class Amphibia; order Caudata; family Salamandridae; genus Pleurodeles; species Pleurodeles waltl. The sequence goes on from NC_090445.1 coordinate 1,298,774,633, forward strand.
CCTTCCACCCAGTGTTCCCCCACATCTCCCGATAAAAATGATACCTCACTTGTGTGGGTAGGCCTAGCGCCCGCGACAGGAAACGCCCCAAAGCGCAACGTGGACACAGCCAAATTTTTTAAGGAAAACAGAGGTGTTTTTTGCAAAGTGCCTACCTGTACATTTTGGCCTGTAGCTCAGCCGCCAGCTAGGGAAACCTACCAAACCTGTGCATTTCTGAAAACTAGAGACCTAGGGGAATCCAAGATGGGGTGACTTGTGTGGCTCGGACCAGGTTCTGTTACCCAGAATCCTTTGCAAACCTCAAAATGTGGCTAAAAAAAAACATGTTCCTCACATTTCTGTGGCAGAAAGTTCTGGAATCTGAGAGGAGCCACAAATTTCCTTCCACCCAGCGTTCCCCCACGTCTCCCGATAAAAATGATACCTCAGTTGTGTGGGTAGGCCTTGCGCCCGCGACAGGAAACGCCCCAAAGCGCAACGTGGACACAGCCAAATTTTTGAAGGACAACAGAGGTGTTTTTTGCAAAGTGCCTACCTGTACATTTTGGCCTGTAGCTCAGCCGCCAGCTAGGGAAACCTACCAAACCTGTGCATTTCTGAAAACTAGAGACATAGGGGAATCCAAGATGGGGTGACTTGTGTGGCTCGGACCAGGTTCTGTTACCCAGAATCCTTTGCAAACCTCAAAATGTGGCTAAAAAAAAACATGTTCCTCACATTTCTGTGGCAGAAAGTTCTGGAATCTGAGAGGAGCCACAAATTTCCTTCCACCCAGCGTTCCCCCACGTCTCCCGATAAAAATGATACCTCAGTTGTGTGGGTAGGCCTTGCGCCCGCGACAGGAAACGCCCCAAAGCGCAACGTGAACACAGCCAAATTTTTGAAGGAAAACAGAGGTGTTTTTTGCAAAGTGCCTACCTGTAGATTTTGGCCTGTAGCTCAGCCGCCACCTAGGGAAACCTACCAAACCTGTGCATTTCTGAAAACTAGAGACCTAGGGGAATCCAACATGGGGTGACTTGTGTGGCTCGGACCAGGTTCTGTTACCCAGAATCATTTGCAAACCTCAATATTTGGCTAAAAAACACATGTTCCTCAAATTTCTGTGGCAGAAAGTTCTGGAATCTGATAGGAGCCACAAATTTCCTTCCACCCAGCGTTCCCCCACGTCTCCCGATAAAAATGATACCTCACTTGTGTGGGTAGGCCTAGCGCCCGCAACAGGAAACGCCCCAAAGCGCAACGTGGACACAGCCAAATTTTTGAAGGAAAAAAGAGGTGTTTTTTTCAAAGTGCCTACCTGTAGATTTTGGCCTGTAGCTCAGCCGCCACCTAGGGAAACCTACCAAACCTGTGCATTTCTGAAAACTAGAGACCTAGGGGAATCCAAGATGGGGTGACTTGTGTGGCTCGGACCAGGTTCTGTTACCCAGAATCCTTTGCAAACCTCAAAATTTGGCTAAAAAAACACATGTTCCTCACATTTCTGTGGCAGAAAGTTCTGGAATCTGGGAGGAGCCACAAATTTCCTTCCACCCAGCGTTCCCCCACGTCTCCCGATAAAAATGATACCTCACTTGTGTGGGTAGGCCTGGCGCCCGCGACAGGAAACGCCCCAAAGCGCAATGTGGACACAGCCAAATTTTTGAAGGAAAATAGAGGTGTTTTTTGCAAAGTGCCTACCTGTACATTTTGGCCTGTAGCTCAGCCGCCAGCTAGGGAAACCTACCAAACCTGTGCATTTCTGAAAACTAGAGACCTAGGGGAATCCAAGATGGGGTGACTTGTGTGGCTCGGACCAGGTTCTGTTACCCAGAATCCTTTGCAAACCTCAAAATGTGGCTAAAAAAAAACATGTTCCTCACATTTCTGTGGCAGAAAGTTCTGGAATCTGAGAGGAGCCACAAATTTCCTTCCACCCAGCGTTCCCCCACGTCTCCCGATAAAAATGATACCTCAGTTGTGTGGGTAGGCCTTGCGCCCGCGACAGGAAACGCCCCAAAGCGCAACGTGGACACAGCCAAATTTTTGAAGGACAACAGAGGTGTTTTTTGCAAAGTGCCTACCTGTACATTTTGGCCTGTAGCTCAGCCGCCAGCTAGGGAAACCTACCAAACCTGTGCATTTCTGAAAACTAGAGACATAGGGGAATCCAAGATGGGGTGACTTGTGTGGCTCGGACCAGGTTCTGTTACCCAGAATCCTTTGCAAACCTCAAAATGTGGCTAAAAAAAAACATGTTCCTCACATTTCTGTGGCAGAAAGTTCTGGAATCTGAGAGGAGCCACAAATTTCCTTCCACCCAGCGTTCCCCCACGTCTCCCGATAAAAATGATACCTCAGTTGTGTGGGTAGGCCTTGCGCCCGCGACAGGAAACGCCCCAAAGCGCAACGTGAACACAGCCAAATTTTTGAAGGAAAACAGAGGTGTTTTTTGCAAAGTGCCTACCTGTAGATTTTGGCCTGTAGCTCAGCCGCCACCTAGGGAAACCTACCAAACCTGTGCATTTCTGAAAACTAGAGACCTAGGGGAATCCAACATGGGGTGACTTGTGTGGCTCGGACCAGGTTCTGTTACCCAGAATCATTTGCAAACCTCAATATTTGGCTAAAAAACACATGTTCCTCAAATTTCTGTGGCAGAAAGTTCTGGAATCTGATAGGAGCCACAAATTTCCTTCCACCCAGCGTTCCCCCACGTCTCCCGATAAAAATGATACCTCACTTGTGTGGGTAGGCCTAGCGCCCGCAACAGGAAACGCCCCAAAGCGCAACGTGGACACAGCCAAATTTTTGAAGGAAAAAAGAGGTGTTTTTTTCAAAGTGCCTACCTGTAGATTTTGGCCTGTAGCTCAGCCGCCACCTAGGGAAACCTACCAAACCTGTGCATTTCTGAAAACTAGAGACCTAGGGGAATCCAAGATGGGGTGACTTGTGTGGCTCGGACCAGGTTCTGTTACCCAGAATCCTTTGCAAACCTCAAAATTTGGCTAAAAAAACACATGTTCCTCACATTTCTGTGGCAGAAAGTTCTGGAATCTGGGAGGAGCCACAAATTTCCTTCCACCCAGCGTTCCCCCACGTCTCCCGATAAAAATGATACCTCACTTGTGTGGGTAGGCCTGGCGCCCGCGACAGGAAACGCCCCAAAGCGCAATGTGGACACAGCCAAATTTTTGAAGGAAAATAGAGGTGTTTTTTGCAAAGTGCCTACCTGAAGATTTTGGCCTGTAGCTCAGCCGCCACCTAGGGAAACCTACCAAACCTGTGCATTTCTGAAAACTAGAGACCTAGGGGAATCCAAGATGGGGTGACTTGTGTGGCTCGGACCATGTTCTGTTACCCAGAATCCTTTGCAAACCTCAAAATGTGGCTAAAAAAACACATGTTCCTCACATTTCTGTGGCAGAAAGTTCTGGAATCTGAGAGGAGCCACAAATTTCCTTCCACCCAGTGTTCCCCCACGTCTCCCGATAAAAATGATACCTCACTTGTGTGGGTAGGCCTAGCGCCCGCGACAGGAAACGCCCCAAAGTGCAACGTGGACACAGCCACATTTTTGAAGGAAAACAGATGTGTTTTTTGCAAAGTGCCTACCTGTACATTTTGGCCTGTAGCTCAGCCGCCAGCTAGGGAAACCTACCAAACCTGTGCATTTCTGAAAACTAGAGACCTAGGGGAATCCAAGATGGGGTGACTTGTGTGGCTCGGACCAGGTTCTGTTACCCAGAATCCTTTGCAAACCTCAAAATGTGGCTAAAAAAAAACATGTTCCTCACATTTCTGTGGCAGAAAGTTCTGGAATCTGAGAGGAGCCACAAATTTCCTTCCACCCAGCGTTCCCCCACGTCTCCCAATAAAAATGATACCTCACCTGTGTGGGTAGGCCTAGCGCCCGCGACAGGAAACGCCCCAAAGCGCAACGTGGACACAGCCAAATTTTTGAAGGAAAACAGAGGTGTTTTTTGCAAAGTGCCTACCTGTAGATTTTGGCCTGTAGCTCAGCCGCCACCTAGGGAAACCTACCAAACCTGTGCATTTCTGAAAACTAGAGACATAGGGGAATCCAAGATGGGGTGACTTGTGTGGCTCGGACCAGGTTCTGTTACCCAGAATCATTTGCAAACCTCAAAATTTGGCTAAAAAAACACATGTTCCTCACATTTCTGTGGCAGAAAGTTCTGGAATCTGAGAGGAGCCACAAATTTCCTTCCACCCAGAGTTCCCCCACATCTCCCAATAAAAATGATACCTCACTTGTGTGGGTAGGCCTAGCGCCCGCGACAGGAAACGCCCCAAAGCGCAACGTGGACACAGCCACATTTTTGAAGGAAAACAGAGGTGTTTTTTGCAAAGTGCCTACCTGTAGATTTTGGCCTGTAGCTCAGCCGCCACCTATGGAAACCTACCAAACCTGTGCATTTCTGAAAACTAGAGACCTAGGGGAATCCAAGATGGGGTAACTTGTGTGGCTCGGACCAGGTTCTGTTACCCAGAATCCTTTGCAAACCTCAGAATTTGGCTAAAAAAACACATGTTCCTCACATTTCTGTGGCAGAAAGTTCTGGAATCTGAGAGGAGCCACAAATTTCCTTCCTCCCAGCGTTCCCCCACGTCTCCCGATAAAAATGATACCTCACTTGTGTGAGTAGGCCTAGCGCCCGCGACAGGAAACGCCCCAAAGCGCAACGTGGACACAGCCAAATTTTTGAAGGAAAACAGAGGTGTTTTTTGCAAAGTGCCTACCTGTAGATTTTGGCCTGTAGCTCAGCCGCCACCTAGTGAAACCTACCAAACCTGTGCATTTCTGAAAACTAGAGACCTAGGGGAATCCAAGATGGGGTGACTTGTGTGGCTCGGACAAGGTTCTGTTACCCAGAATCCTTTGCAAACCTCAAAATGTGGCTAAAAAAACACATGTTCCTCACATTTCTGTGGCAGAAAGTTCTGGAATCTGAGAGGAGCCACAAATTTCCTTCCACCCAGCGTTCCCCCACGTCTCCCAATAAAAATGATACCTCACCTGTGTGGGTAGGCCTAGCGCCCGCGACAGGAAACGCCCCAAAGCGCAACGTGGACACAGCCAAATTTTTGAAGGAAAACAGAGGTGTTTTTTGCAAAGTGCCTACCTGTAGATTTTGGCCTGTAGCTCAGCCGCCACCTAGGGAAACCTACCAATCCTGTGCATTTCTGAAAACTAGAGACCTAGGGGAATCCAAGATGGGGTGACTTGTGTGGCTCGGACCAGGTTCTAATACCCAGAATCCTTTGCAAACCTCAAAATTTGGCTAAAAAAATACATGTTCCTCACATTTCTGTGGCAGAAAGTTCTGGAATCTGAGAGGAGCCACAAAATTCCTTCCACCCAGCGTTCCCCCACGTCTCCCGATAAAAATGATACCTCACTTGTGTGGGTAGGCCTAGCGCCCGCGACAGGAAACGCCCCAAAGTACAACGTGGACACAGTCACATTTTTGAAGGAAAACAGAAGTGTTTTTTGCAAAGTGCCTACCTGTAGAGTTTGGCCTGTAGCTCAGCCGCCACCTAGGGAAACCTACAAAACCTGTGCATTTCTGAAAACTAGAGACCTAGGGGAATCCAAGATGGGGTGACTTGTGTGGCTCGGACCAGGTTCTGTTACCCAGAATCCTTTGCAAACCTCAAAATATGGCTAAAAAAACACATGTTCCTCACATTTCTGTGGCAGAAAGTTCTGAGCCACAAATTTCCTTCCACCCAGCATTCCCCCACGTCTCCAGATAAAAATGATACCTCACTTGTGTGGGTAGGCCTACCGCCCGCGACAGGAAACGCCCCAAAGCGCATCGTGGACACAGACAAATTTTTGAAGGAAAACAGTGGTGTTTTTTGCAAAGTGCCTACCTGTAGATTTTGGCCTGTAGCTCAGCCGCCACCTAGGGAAACCTACCAAACCTGTGCATTTCTGAAAACTAGAGACCTAGGGGAATCCAAGATGGGGTGACTTGTGTGGCTCGGACCAGGTTTTGTTACCCAGAATCCTTTGCAAACCTCAAAATTTGGCTAAAAAAACACATGTTCCTCACATTTCTGTGGCAGAAAGTTCTGGAATCTGAGAGGAGCCACAAATTTCCTTCCTCCCAGCGTTCCCCCACGTCTCCCGATAAAAATGATACCTCACTTGTGTGGGTAGGCCTACCGCCCGCGACAGGAAATGCCCTAAAGCGCAACGTGGACACAGCCAAATTTTTGAAGGAAAACAGAGGTGTTTTTTGCAAAGTGCCTACCTGTAGATTTTGTCCTGTAGCTCAGCAGCCACCTAGGGAAACCTACCAAACCTGTGCATTTCTGAAAACTAGAGACCTAGGGGAATCCAAGATGGGGTGACTTGTGTGGCTCGCACCAGGTTCTGTTACCCAGAATCCTTTGCAAACCTCAAAATGTGGCTAAAAAAAAACATGTTCCTCACATTTCTGTGGCAGAAAGTTCTGGAATCTGAGAGGAGCCACAAATTTCCTTCCACCCAGCGTTCCCCCACGTCTCCCGATAAAAATGATACCTCACTTGTGTGGGTAGGCCTACCGCCCGCGACAGGAAATGCCCTAAAGCGCAACGTGGACACAGCCAAATTTTTGAAGGAAAACAGAGGTGTTTTTTGCAAAGTGCCTACCTGTAGATTTTGGCCTGTAGCTCAGCCGCCACCTAGGGAAACCTACCAAACCTGTGCATTTCTGAAAACTAGAGACCTAGGGGAATCCAAGACGGGGTGACTTGTGTGGCTCAGACCAGGTTCTGTTACCCAGAATCCTTTGCAAACCTCAAAATGTGGCTAAAAAAAAACATGTTCCTCACATTTCTGTGGCAGAAAGTTCTGGAATCTGAGAGGAGCCACAAATTTCCTTCCACCCAGTGTTCCCCCACGTCTCCCGATAAAAATGATACCTCACTTGTGTGGGTAGGCCTAGCGCCCGCGACAGGAAACGCCCCAAAGCGCAACGTGGACACAGCCAAATTTTTGAAGGAAAACAGAGGTGTTTTTTGCAAAGTGCCTACCTGTAGATTTTGGCCTGTAGCTCAGCCGCCACCTAGTGAAACCTACCAAACCTGTGCATTTCTGAAAACTAGAGACCTAGGGGAATCCAAGATGGGGTGACTTGTGTGGCTCGGACAAGGTTCTGTTACCCAGAATCCTTTGCAAACCTCAAAATGTGGCTAAAAAAACACATGTTCCTCACATTTCTGTGGCAGAAAGTTCTGGAATCTGAGAGGAGCCACAAATTTCCTTCCACCCCAGCGTTTCCCCCACGTCTCCCAATAAAAATGATACCTCACCTGTGTGGGTAGGCCGAGCGCCCGCGACAGGAAACGCCCCAAAGCGCAACGTGGACACAGCCAAATTTTTGAAGGAAAACAGAGGTGTTTTTTGCAAAGTGCCTACCTGTAGATTTTGGTCTGTAGCTCAGCCGCCACCTAGGGAAACCTACCAAACCTGTGCATTTCTGAAAACTAGAGACCTGGGGAATCTAAGATGGGGTGACTTGTGTGGCTCGGACCAGGTTCTGTTACCCAGAATCCATTGCAAACCTCCAAATGTGGCTAAAAAAACACATGAACCTCACATTTCTGTGGCAGAAAGTTCTGGAATCTGAGAGGAGCCACAAATTGCCTTCCACCCAGCGTTCCCCCACGTCTCTCGATAAAAATGATACCTCACTTGTGTGGGTAGGCCTAGCGCCCGCGACAGGAAACGCCCCAAAGCGCAACGTGGACACAGCCACGTTTTTGAAGGAAAACAGAGGTGTTTTTTGCAAAGTGCCTACCTGTAGATTTTGGCCTGTAGCTCAGCCGCCACCTAGGGAAACCTACCAATCCTGTGCATTTCTGAAAACTAGAGACCTAGGGGAATCCAAGATGGGGTGACTTGTGTGGCTCGGACCAGGTTCTAATACCCAGAATCCTTTGCAAACCTCAAAATTTGGCTAAAAAAATACATGTTCCTCACATTTCTGTGGCAGAAAGTTCTGGAATCTGAGAGGAGCCACAAAATTCCTTCCACCCAGCGTTCCCCCACGTCTCCCGATAAAAATGATACCTCACTTGTGTGGGTAGGCCTAGAGCCCGCGACAGGAAACGCCCCAAAGTACAACGTGGACACAGTCACATTTTTGAAGGAAAACAGAAGTGTTTTTTTGCAAAGTGCCTACCTGTAGAGTTTGGCCTGTAGCTCAGCCGCCACCTAGGGAAACCTACAAAACCTGTGCATTTCTGAAAACTAGAGACCTAGGGGAATCCAAGATGGGGTGACTTGTGTGGCTCGGACCAGGTTCTGTTACCCAGAATCCTTTGCAAACATCAAAATATGGCTAAAAAAACACATGTTCCTCACATTTCTGTGGCAGAAAGTTCTGGAATCTGAAGGGAGCCACAAATTTCCTTCCACCCAGCATTCCCCCACGTCTCCAGATAAAAATGATACCTCACTTGTGTGGGTAGGCCTACCGCCCGCGACAGGAAACGCCCCAAAGCGCATCGTGGACACAGACAAATTTTTGAAGGAAAACAGTGGTGTTTTTTGCAAAGTGCCTACCTGTAGATTTTGGCCTGTAGCTCAGCCGCCACCTAGGGAAACCTACCAAACCTGTGCATTTCTGAAAACTAGAGACCTAGGGGAATCCAAGATGGGGTGACTTGTGTGGCTCGGACCAGGTTCTGTTACCCAGAATCCTTTGCAAACCTCAAAATTTGGCTAAAAAAACACATGTTCCTCACATTTCTGTGGCAGAAAGTTCTGGAATCTGAGAGGAGCCACAAATTTCCTTCCTCCCAGCGTTCCCCCACGTCTCCCGATAAAAATGATACCTCACTTGTGTGGGTAGGCCTACCGCCCGCGACAGGAAATGCCCTAAAGCGCAACGTGGACACAGCCAAATTTTTGAAGGAAAACAGAGGTGTTTTTTGCAAAGTGCCTACCTGTAGATTTTGTCCTGTAGCTCAGCAGCCACCTAGGGAAACCTACCAAACCTGTGCATTTCTGAAAACTAGAGACCTAGGGGAATCCAAGATGGGGTGACTTGTGTGGCTCGCACCAGGTTCTGTTACCCAGAATCCTTTGCAAACCTCAAAATGTGGCTAAAAAAAAACATGTTCCTCACATTTCTGTGGCAGAAAGTTCTGGAATCTGAGAGGAGCCACAAATTTCCTTCCACCCAGCGTTCCCCCACGTCTCCCGATAAAAATGATACCTCACTTGTGTGGGTAGGCCTACCGCCCGCGACAGGAAATGCCCTAAAGCGCAACGTGGACACAGCCAAATTTTTGAAGGAAAACAGAGGTGTTTTTGCAAAGTGCCTACCTGTAGATTTTGGCCTGTAGCTCAGCCGCCACCTAGGGAAACCTACCAAACCTGTGCATTTCTGAAAACTAGAGACCTAGGGGAATCCAAGACGGGGTGACTTGTGTGGCTCAGACCAGGTTCTGTTACCCAGAATCCTTTGCAAACCTCAAAATGTGGCTAAAAAAAAACATGTTCCTCACATTTCTGTGGCAGAAAGTTCTGGAATCTGAGAGGAGCCACAAATTTCCTTCCACCCAGTGTTCCCCCACGTCTCCCGATAAAAATGATACCTCACTTGTGTGGGTAGGCCTAGCGCCCGCGACAGGAAACGCCCCAAAGCGCAACGTGGACACAGCCAAATTTTTGAAGGAAAACAGAGGTGTTTTTTGCAAAGTGCCTACCTGTAGATTTTGGCCTGTAGCTCAGCCGCCACCTAGTGAAACCTACCAAACCTGTGCATTTCTGAAAACTAGAGACCTAGGGGAATCCAAGATGGGGTGACTTGTGTGGCTCGGACAAGGTTCTGTTACCCAGAATCCTTTGCAAACCTCAAAATGTGGCTAAAAAAACACATGTTCCTCACATTTCTGTGGCAGAAAGTTCTGGAATCTGAGAGGAGCCACAAATTTCCTTCCACCCAGCGTTCCCCCACGTCTCCCAATAAAAATGATACCTCACCTGTGTGGGTAGGCCGAGCGCCCGCGACAGGAAACGCCCCAAAGCGCAACGTGGACACAGCCAAATTTTTGAAGGAAAACAGAGGTGTTTTTTGCAAAGTGCCTACCTGTAGATTTTGGTCTGTAGCTCAGCCGCCACCTAGGGAAACCTACCAAACCTGTGCATTTCTGAAAACTAGAGACCTAGGGGAATCTAAGATGGGGTGACTTGTGTGGCTCGGACCAGGTTCTGTTACCCAGAATCCATTGCAAACCTCCAAATGTGGCTAAAAAAACACATGAACCTCACATTTCTGTGGCAGAAAGTTCTGGAATCTGAGAGGAGCCACAAATTGCCTTCCACCCAGCGTTCCCCCACGTCTCTCGATAAAAATGATACCTCACTTGTGTGGGTAGGCCTAGCGCCCGCGACAGGAAACGCCCCAAAGCGCAACGTGGACACAGCCACGTTTTTGAAGGAAAACAGAGGTGTTTTTTGCAAAGTGCCTACCTGTAGATTTTGGCCTGTAGCTCAGCCGCCACCTAGGGAAACCTACCAATCCTGTGCATTTCTGAAAACTAGAGACCTAGGGGAATCCAAGATGGGGTGACTTGTGTGGCTCGGACCAGGTTCTAATACCCAGAATCCTTTGCAAACCTCAAAATTTGGCTAAAAAAATACATGTTCCTCACATTTCTGTGGCAGAAAGTTCTGGAATCTGAGAGGAGCCACAAAATTCCTTCCACCCAGCGTTCCCCCACGTCTCCCGATAAAAATGATACCTCACTTGTGTGGGTAGGCCTAGAGCCCGCGACAGGAAACGCCCCAAAGTACAACGTGGACACAGTCACATTTTTGAAGGAAAACAGAAGTGTTTTTTGCAAAGTGCCTACCTGTAGAGTTTGGCCTGTAGCTCAGCCGCCACCTAGGGAAACCTACAAAACCTGTGCATTTCTGAAAACTAGAGACCTAGGGGAATCCAAGATGGGGTGACTTGTGTGGCTCGGACCAGGTTCTGTTACCCAGAATCCTTTGCAAACCTCAAAATATGGCTAAAAAAACACATGTTCCTCACATTTCTGTGGCAGAAAGTTCTGGAATCTGAAGGGAGCCACAAATTTCCTTCCACCCAGCATTCCCCCACGTCTCCAGATAAAAATGATACCTCACTTGTGTGGGTAGGCCTACCGCCCGCGACAGGAAACGCCCCAAAGCGCATCGTGGACACAGCCAAATTTTTGAAGGAAAACAGTGGTGTTTTTTGCAAAGTGCCTACCTGTAGATTTTGGCCTGTAGCTCAGCCGCCACCTAGGGAAACCTACCAAACCTGTGCATTTCTGAAAACTAGAGACCTAGGGGAATCCAAGATGGGGTGACTTGTGTGGCTCGGACCAGGTTCTGTTACCCAGAATCCTTGCAAACCTCAAAATTTTGCTAAAAAAACACATGTTCCTCACATTTCTGTGGCAGAAAGTTCTGGAATCTGAGAGGAGCCACAAATTTCCTTCCTCCCAGCGTTCCCCCACGTCTCCCGATAAAAATGATATCTCACTTGTGTGGGTAGGCCTACCGCCCGCGACAGGAAATGCCCTAAAGCGCAACGTGGACACAGCCAAATTTTTGAAGGAAAACAGAGGTGTTTTTTGCAAAGTGCCTACCTGTAGATTTTGTCCTGTAGCTCAGCAGCCACCTAGGGAAACCTACCAAACCTGTGCATTTCTGAAAACTAGAGACCTAGGGGAATCCAAGATGGGGTGACTTGTGTGGCTCGCACCAGGTTCTGTTACCCAGAATCCTTTGCAAACCTCAAAATGTGGCTAAAAAAAAACATGTTCCTCACATTTCTGTGACAGAAAGTTCTGGAATCTGAGAGGAGCCACAAATTTCCTTCCACCCAGCGTTCCCCCACGTCTCCCGATAAAAATGATACCTCACTTGTGTGGGTAGGCCTACCGCCCGCGACAGGAAATGCCCTAAAGCGCAACGTGGACACAGCCAAATTTTTGAAGGAAAACAGAGGTGTTTTTTGCAAAGTGCCTACCTGTAGATTTTGGCCTGTAGCTCAGCCGCCACCTAGGGAAACCTACCAAACCTGTGCATTTCTGAAAACTAGAGACCTAGGGGAATCCAACATGGGGTGACTTGTGTGGCTCGGACCAGGTTCTGTTACCCAGAATCATTTGCAAACCTCAATATTTGGCTAAAAAACACATGTTCCTCAAATTTCTGTGGCAGAAAGTTCTGGAATCTGATAGGAGCCACAAATTTCCTTCCACCCAGCGTTCCCCCACGTCTCCCGATAAAAATGATACCTCACTTGTGTGGGTAGGCCTAGCGCCTGCAACAGGAAACGCCCCAAAGCGCAACGTGGACACAGCCAAATTTTTGAAGGAAAACAGAGGTGTTTTTTGCAAAGTGCCTACCTGTAGATTTTGGCCTGTAGCTCAGCCGCCACCTAGGGAAACCTACCAATCCTGTGCATTTCTGAAAACTAGAGACCTAGGGGAATCCAAGATGGGGTGACTTGTGTGGCTCGGACCAGGTTCTAATACCCAGAATCCTTTGCAAACCTCAAAATTTGGCTAAAAAAATACATGTTCCTCACATTTCTGTGGCAGAAAGTTCTGGAATCTGAGAGGAGCCACAAAATTCCTTCCACCCAGCGTTCCCCCACGTCTCCCGATAAAAATGATACCTCACTTGTGTGGGTAGGCCTAGAGCCCGCGACAGGAAACGCCCCAAAGTACAACGTGGACACAGTCACATTTTTGAAGGAAAACAGAAGTGTTTTTTGCAAAGTGCCTACCTGTAGAGTTTGGCCTGTAGCTCAGCCGCCACCTAGGGAAACCTACAAAACCTGTGCATTTCTGAAAACTAGAGACCTAGGGGAATCCAAGATGGGGTGACTTGTGTGGCTCGGACCAGGTTCTGTTACCCAGAATCCTTTGCAAACCTCAAAATATGGCTAAAAAAACACATGTTCCTCACATTTCTGTGGCAGAAAGTTCTGGAATCTGAAGGGAGCCACAAATTTCCTTCCACCCAGCATTCCCCCACGTCTCCAGATAAAAATGATACCTCACTTGTGTGGGTAGGCCTACCGCCCGCGACAGGAAACGCCCCAAAGCGCATCGTGGACACAGCCAAATTTTTGAAGGAAAACAGTGGTGTTTTTTGCAAAGTGCCTACCTGTAGATTTTGGCCTGTAGCTCAGCCGCCACCTAGGGAAACCTACCAAACCTGTGCATTTCTGAAAACTAGAGACCTAGGGGAATCCAAGATGGGGTGACTTGTGTGGCTCGGACCAGGTTCTGTTACCCAGAATCCTTGCAAACCTCAAAATTTTGCTAAAAAAACACATGTTCCTCACATTTCTGTGGCAGAAAGTTCTGGAATCTGAGAGGAGCCACAAATTTCCTTCCTCCCAGCGTTCCCCCAAGTCTCCCGATAAAAATGATATCTCACTTGTGTGGGTAGGCCTACCGCCCGCGACAGGAAATGCCCTAAAGCGCAACGTGGACACAGCCAAATTTTTGAAGGAAAACAGAGGTGTTTTTTGCAAAGTGCCTACCTGTAGATTTTGTCCTGTAGCTCAGCAGCCACCTAGGGAAACCTACCAAACCTGTGCATTTCTGAAAACTAGAGACCTAGGGGAATCCAAGATGGGGTGACTTGTGTGGCTCGCACCAGGTTCTGTTACCCAGAATCCTTTGCAAACCTCAAAATGTGGCTAAAAAAAAACATGTTCCTCACATTTCTGTGACAGAAAGTTCTGGAATCTGAGAGGAGCCACAAATTTCCTTCCACCCAGCGTTCCCCCACGTCTCCCGATAAAAATGATACCTCACTTGTGTGGGTAGGCCTACCGCCCGCGACAGGAAATGCCCTAAAGCGCAACGTGGACACAGCCAAATTTTTGAAGGAAAACAGAGGTGTTTTTTGCAAAGTGCCTACCTGTAGATTTTGGCCTGTAGCTCAGCCGCCACCTAGGGAAACCTACCAAACCTGTGCATTTCTGAAAACTAGAGACCTAGGGGAATCCAACATGGGGTGACTTGTGTGGCTCGGACCAGGTTCTGTTACCCAGAATCATTTGCAAACCTCAATATTTGGCTAAAAAACACATGTTCCTCAAATTTCTGTGGCAGAAAGTTCTGGAATCTGATAGGAGCCACAAATTTCCTTCCACCCAGCGTTCCCCCACGTCTCCCGATAAAAATGATACCTCACTTGTGTGGGTAGGCCTAGCGCCTGCAACAGGAAACGCCCCAAAGCGCAACGTGGACACAGCCAAATTTTTGAAGGAAAAAAGAGGTGTTTTTTTCAAAGTGCCTACCTGTAGATTTTGGCCTGTAGCTCAGCCGCCACCTAGGGAAACCTACCAAACCTGTGCATTTCTGAAAACTAGAGACCTAGGGGAATCCAAGATGGGGTAACTTGTGTGGCTCGGACCAGGTTCTGTTACCCAGAATCCTTTGCAAACCTCAAAATTTGGCTAAAAAAACACATGTTCCTCACATTTCTGTGGCAGAAAGTTCTGGAATCTGAGAGGAGCCACAAATTTCCTTCCACCCAGCTTTCCCCCACGTCTCCCGATAAAAATGATACCTCACTTGTGTGAGTAGGCCTAGCGCCCGCGACAGGAGACGCCCCAAAGCGCAACGTGGACACAGCCAAATTTTTGAAGGAAAACAGAGGTGTTTTTTGCAAAGTGCCTACCTGTAGATTTTGGCCTGTAGCTCAGCCGCCACCTAGGGAAACCTACAAAACCTGTGCATTTCTGAAAACTAGAGACCTAGGGGAATCCAACATGGGGTGACTTGTGTGGCTCGGACCAGGTTCTGTTACCCAGAATCATTTGCAAACCTCAATATTTGGCTAAAAAACACATGTTCCTCAAATTTCTGTGGCAGAAAGTTCTGGAATCTGATAGGAGCCACAAATTTCCTTCCACCCAGCGTTCCCCCACGTCTCCCGATAAAAATGATACCTCACTTGTGTGGGTAGGCCTAGCGCCTGCAACAGGAAACGCCCCAAAGCGCAACGTGGACACAGCCAAATTTTTGAAGGAAAACAGAGGTGTTTTTTGCAAAGTGCCTACCTGTAGATTTTGGCCTGTAGCTCAGCCGCCACCTAGGGAAACCTACCAATCCTGTGCATTTCTGAAAACTAGAGACCTAGGGGAATCCAAGATGGGGTGACTTGTGTGGCTCGGACCAGGTTCTAATACCCAGAATCCTTTGCAAACCTCAAAATTTGGCTAAAAAAATACATGTTCCTCACATTTCTGTGGCAGAAAGTTCTGGAATCTGAGAGGAGCCACAAAATTCCTTCCACCCAGCGTTCCCCCACGTCTCCCGATAAAAATGATACCTCACTTGTGTGGGTAGGCCTAGAGCCCGCGACAGGAAACGCCCCAAAGTACAACGTGGACACAGTCACATTTTTGAAGGAAAACAGAAGTGTTTTTTGCAAAGTGCCTACCTGTAGAGTTTGGCCTGTAGCTCAGCCGCCACCTAGGGAAACCTACAAAACCTGTGCATTTCTGAAAACTAGAGACCTAGGGGAATCCAAGATGGGGTGACTTGTGTGGCTCGGACCAGGTTCTGTTACCCAGAATCCTTTGCAAACCTCAAAATATGGCTAAAAAAACACATGTTCCTCACATTTCTGTGGCAGAAAGTTCTGGAATCTGAAGGGAGCCACAAATTTCCTTCCACCCAGCATTCCCCCACGTCTCCAGATAAAAATGATACCTCACTTGTGTGGGTAGGCCTACCGCCCGCGACAGGAAACGCCCCAAAGCGCATCGTGGACACAGCCAAATTTTTGAAGGAAAACAGTGGTGTTTTTTGCAAAGTGCCTACCTGTAGATTTTGGCCTGTAGCTCAGCCGCCACCTAGGGAAACCTACCAAACCTGTGCATTTCTGAAAACTAGAGACCTAGGGGAATCCAAGATGGGGTGACTTGTGTGGCTCGGACCAGGTTCTGTTACCCAGAATCCTTGCAAACCTCAAAATTTTGCTAAAAAAACACATGTTCCTCACATTTCTGTGGCAGAAAGTTCTGGAATCTGAGAGGAGCCACAAATTTCCTTCCTCCCAGCGTTCCCCCACGTCTCCCGATAAAAATGATATCTCACTTGTGTGGGTAGGCCTACCGCCCGCGACAGGAAATGCCCTAAAGCGCAACGTGGACACAGCCAAATTTTTGAAGGAAAACAGAGGTGTTTTTTGCAAAGTGCCTACCTGTAGATTTTGTCCTGTAGCTCAGCAGCCACCTAGGGAAACCTACCAAACCTGTGCATTTCTGAAAACTAGAGACCTAGGGGAATCCAAGATGGGGTGACTTGTGTGGCTCGCACCAGGTTCTGTTACCCAGAATCCTTTGCAAACCTCAAAATGTGGCTAAAAAAAAACATGTTCCTCACATTTCTGTGACAGAAAGTTCTGGAATCTGAGAGGAGCCACAAATTTCCTTCCACCCAGCGTTCCCCCACGTCTCCCGATAAAAATGATACCTCACTTGTGTGGGTAGGCCTACCGCCCGCGACAGGAAATGCCCTAAAGCGCAACGTGGACACAGCCAAATTTTTGAAGGAAAACAGAGGTGTTTTTTGCAAAGTGCCTACCTGTAGATTTTGGCCTGTAGCTCAGCCGCCACCTAGGGAAACCTACCAAACCTGTGCATTTCTGAAAACTAGAGACCTAGGGGAATCCAACATGGGGTGACTTGTGTGGCTCGGACCAGGTTCTTTTACCCAGAATCATTTGCAAACCTCAATATTTGGCTAAAAAACACATGTTCCTCAAATTTCTGTGGCAGAAAGTTCTGGAATCTGATAGGAGCCACAAATTTCCTTCCACCCAGCGTTCCCCCACGTCTCCCGATAAAAATGATACCTCACTTGTGTGGGTAGGCCTAGCGCCTGCAACAGGAAACGCCCCAAAGCGCAACGTGGACACAGCCAAATTTTTGAAGGAAAAAAGAGGTGTTTTTTTCAAAGTGCCTACCTGTAGATTTTGGCCTGTAGCTCAGCCGCCACCTAGGGAAACCTACCAAACCTGTGCATTTCTGAAAACTAGAGACCTAGGGGAATCCAAGATGGGGTAACTTGTGTGGCTCGGACCAGGTTCTGTTACCCAGAATCCTTTGCAAACCTCAAAATTTGGCTAAAAAAACACATGTTCCTCACATTTCTGTGGCAGAAAGTTCTGGAATCTGAGAGGAGCCACAAATTTCCTTCCACCCAGCTTTCCCCCACGTCTCCCGATAAAAATGATACCTCACTTGTGTGAGTAGGCCTAGCGCCCGCGACAGGAGACGCCCCAAAGCGCAACGTGGACACAGCCAAATTTTTGAAGGAAAACAGAGGTGTTTTTTGCAAAGTGCCTACCTGTAGATTTTGGCCTGTAGCTCAGCCGCCACCTAGGGAAACCTACCAAACCTGTGCATTTCCGAAAACTAGAGACCTAGGGGAATCCAAGATGGGGTGACTTGTGTGCCTCGGACAAGGTTCTGTTACCCAGAATCCTTTGCAAACCTCAAAATTTGGCTAAAAAAACACATGTTCCTCACATTTCTGTGGCAGAAAGTTCTGGAATCTGAGAGGAGCCACAAATTTCCTTCCACCCAGTGTTCCCCCACGTCTCCCGATAAAAATGATACCTCACCTGTGTGGGTAGGCCTAGCGCCCGTGACAGGAAACGCCCCAAAGCGCAACGTGGAGACAGCCAAATTTTTGAAGGAAAACAGAGGTGTTTTTTGCAAAGTGCCTACCTGTAGATTTTGGCCTGTAGCTCAGCCGCCACCTAGGGAAACCTACCAAACCTGTGCATTTCTGAAAACTAGAGAACTAGGGGAATCCAAGATGGGGTGACTTGTGTGGCTCAGACCAGGTTCTGTTACCCAGAATCCTTTGCAAACCTCAAAATTTGGCTAAAAAAACACATGTTCCTCACATTTCTGTGGCAGAAAGTTCTGGAATCTGAGAGGAGCCACAAAATTCCTTCCACCCAGCGTTCCCCCACGTCTCCCGATAAAAATTATACCTCACTTGTGTGGGTAGGCCTAGCGCCCGCGACAGGAAACGCCCCAAAGCGCAACGTGGACACAGCCAAATTTTTGAAGGAAAACAGAGGTCTTTTTTGCAAAGTGCCTACCTTTAGATTTTGGCCTGTAGCTCAGCCGCCACCTAGGGAAACCTACCAAACCTGTGCATTTCTGAAAACTAGAGACCTAGGGGAATCCAAGATGGGGTGACTTGTGTGGCTCGGACCAGGTTCTGTTACCCAGAATCCTTTGCAAACCTCAAAATTTGGCTAAAAAAACACATGTTCCTCACATTTCTGTGGCAGAAAGTTCTGGAATCTGAGAGGAGCCACAAATTTCCTTCCACCCAGCGTTCCCCCACGTCTCCCGATAAAAATGATACCTCACTTGTGTGGGTAGGCCTAGCGCCGGCGACAGGAAACGCCCCAAAGCGCAACGTGGACACAGCCAAATTTTTGAAGGAAAACAGAGGTGTTTTTTGCAATGTGCCTACCTGTACATTTTGGCCTGTAGCTCAGCCGCCACCTAGGGAAACCTACCAAACCTGTGCATTTCTGAAAACTAGAGACCTAGGGGAATCCAAGATGGGGTAACTTGTGTGGCTCAGACCAGGTTCTGTTACCCAGAATCCTTTGCAAACCTCAAAATTTGGCTAAAAAAAAACATGTTCCTCACATTTCTGTGGCAGAAAGTTCTGGAATCTGAGAGGAGCCACAAATTTCCTTCCACCCAGCGTTCCCCCACATCTCCCGATAAAAATGATACCTCACTTGTGTGGGTAGGCCTAGCGCCCGCGACAGGACACGCCCCAAAGCGCAACGTGGACACAGCCAAATTTTTGAAGGAAAACAGAGGTGTTTTTTGCAAAGTGCCTACCTGTAGATTTTGGCCTGTAGCTCAGCCGCCACCTAGGGAAACCTACCAAACCTGTGCATTTCTGAAAACTAGAGACCTAGGGGAATCCAAGATGGGGTGACTTGTGTGGCTTGGACCAGGTTCTGTTACCCAGAATCCATTGCAAACCTCCAAATGTGGCTAAAAAAACACATGAACCTCACATTTCTGTGGCAGAAAGTTCTGGAATCTGAGAGGAGCCACAAATTTCCTTCCACCCAGCGTTCCCCCACGTCTCCCGATAAAAATGATACCTCACTTGTGTGGGTAGGCCTAGCGCCCGCGACAGGAAACGCCCCAAAGCGCAACGTGGACACAGCCAAATTTTTGAAGGAAAACAGAGGTGTTTTTTGCAAAGTGCCTACCTGTAGATTTTGGCCTGTAGCTCAGCCGCCACCTAGGGAAACCTACCAAACCTGTGCATTTCTGAAAACTAGAGACCTAGGGGAATCCAAGATGGGGTGACTTGTGTGGCTCGGACCAGGTTCTGTTACCCAGAATCCTTTGCAAACCTCAAAATTTTGCTAAAAAAACACATGTTCCTCACATTTCTGTGGCAGAAAGTTCTGGAATCTGAGAGGAGCCACAAAATTCCTTCCACCCAGCGTTCCCCCACGTCTCCCGATAAAAATGATACCTCACTTGTGTGGGTAGGCCTAGCGCCCGCGACAGGAAACGCCCCAAAGCACAACGTGGACACAGCCACATTTTTGAAGGAAAACAGAAGTGTTTTTTGCAAAGTGCCTACCTGTAGAGTTTGGCCTGTAGCTCAGCCGCCACCTAGGGAAACCTACCAAACCTGTGCATTTCTGAAAACTAGAGACCTAGGGGAATCCAAGATGGGGTGACTTGTGTGGCTCGGACCAGGTTCTGTTACCCAGAATCCTTTGCAAACCTCAAAATTTGGCTAAAAAAACACATGTTCCTCACATTTCTGTGGCAGAAAGTTCTGGAATCTGAAGGGAGCCACAAATTTCCTTCCACCCAGCATTCCCCCACGTCTCCCGATAAAAATGATACCTCACTTGTGTGGGTAGGCCTAGCGCCCGCAACAGGAAACGCCCCAAAGCGCAACGTGGACACAGCCAAATTTTTGAAGGAAAACAGAGGTGTTTTTTGCAAAGTGCCTACCTGTAGATTTTGGCCTGTAGCTCAGCCGCCACCTAGGGAAACCTACCAAACCTGTGCATTTCTGAAAACTAGAGACCTAGGGGAATCCAAGATGGGGTGACTTGTGTGGCTCGGACCAGGTTCTGTTACCCAGAATCCTTTGCAAACCTCAAAATTTGGCTAAAAAACCACATGTTCCTCACATTTCTGTGGCAGAAAGTTCTGGAATCTGAGAGGAGCCACAAATTTCCTTCCACCCAGCGTTCCCCCACGTCTCCAGATAAAAATGATACCTCACTTGTGTGGGTAGGCCTACCGCCTGCGACAGGAAACGCCCCAAAGCGCAACGTGGACACAGCCAAATTTTTGAAGGAAAACAGTGGTGTTTTTTGCAAAGTGCCTACCTGTAGATTTTGGCCTGTAGCTCAGCCGCCACCTAGGGAAACCTACCAAACCTGTGCATTTCTGAAAACTAGAGACCTAGGTGAATCCAAGATGGGGTGAATTGTGTGGCTCGGACCAGGTTCTGTTACCCAGAATCCTTTGCAAACCTCAAAATTTGCCTTAAAAAACACATGTTCCTCACATTTCTGTGGCAGAAAGTTCTGGAATCTGAGAGGAGCCACAAATTTCCTTCCACCCAGCGTTCCCCCACGTCTCCCGATAAAAATGATACCTCACTTGTGTGGGTAGGCCTAGCGCCCGCGACAGGAAACGCCCCAAAGCGCAACGTGGACACAGCCAAATTTTAGAAGGAAAACAGAGGTGTTTTTTGCAAAGTGCCTACCTGTAGATTTTGGCATGTAGCTCAACCGCCACCTAGGGAAACCTAACAAACTTGTGCATTTCTGAAAACTAGAGACCTAGGGGAATACAAGATGGGGTAACTTGTGTGGCTCGGACCAGGTTCTGTTACCCAGAATCCTTTGCAAACCTCAGAATTTGGCTAAAAAAACACATGTTCCTCACATTTCTGTGGCAGAAAGTTCTGGAATCTGAGAGGAGCCACAAATTTCCTTCCACCCAGCTTTCCCCCACGTCTCCCGATAAAAATGATACCTCACTTGTGTGAGTAGGCCTAGCGCCCGCGACAGGAAACGCCCCAAAGCGCAACGTGGACACAGCCAAATTTTTGAAGGAAAACAGAGGTGTTTTTTGCAAAGTGCCTACCTGTAGATTTTGGCCTGTAGCTCAGCCGCCACCTAGGGAAACCTACCAAACCTGTGCATTTCCGAAAACTAGAGACCTAGGGGAATCCAAGATGGGGTGACTTGTGTGGCTCGGACCAGGTTCTGTTACCCAGAATCCATTGCAAACCTCCAAATGTGGCTAAAAAAACACATGAACCTCACATTTCTGTGGCAGAAAGTTCTGGAATCTGAGAGGAGCCACAAATTTCCTTCCACCCAGCGTTCCCCCACGTCTCCTGATAAAAATGATACCTCACTTGTGTGGGTAGGCCTAGCGCCCGCGACAGGAAACGCCCCAAAGCGCAACGTGGACACAGCCAAATTTTTGAAGGAAAACAGAGGTGTTTTTTGCAAAGTGCCTACCTGTAGATTTTGGCCTGTAGCTCAGCCGCCACCTAGGGAAACCTACCAAACCTGTGCATTTCCGAAAACTAGAGACCTAGGGGAATCCAAGATGGGGTGACTTGTGTGGCTCGGACCAGGTTCTGTTACCCAGAATCCATTGCAAACCTCCAAATGTGGCTAAAAAAACACATGAACCTCACATTTCTGTGGCAGAAAGTTCTGGAATCTGAGAGGAGCCACAAATTTCCTTCCACCCAGCGTTCCCCCACGTCTCCTGATAAAAATGATACCTCACTTGTGTGGGTAGGCCTAGCGCCCGCGACAGGAAACGCCCCAAAGCGCAACGTGGACACAGCCAAATTTTTGAAGGAAAACAGAGGTGTTTTTTGCAAAGTGCCAACCTGTAGATTTTGGCCTGTAGCTCAGCCGCCACCTAGGGAAACCTACCAAACCTGTGCATTTCTGAAAACTAGAGAACTAGGGGAATCCAAGATGGGGTGACTTGTGTGGCTCGGACCAGGTTCTGTTACCCAGAATCCTTTGCAAACCTCAAAATTTGGCTAAAAAAACACATGTTCCTCACATTTCTGTGGCAGAAAGTTCTGGAATCTGAGAGGAGCCACAAATTTCCTTCCACCCAGCGTTCCCCCACGTCTCCCGATAAAAATGATACCTCACTTGTGTGGGTAGGCCTAGCGCCCGCGACAGGAAACGCCCCAAAGCGCAACGTGGACACAGCCAAATTTTTGAAGGAAAACAGAGGTGTTTTTTGCAATGTGCCTACCTGTACATTTTGGCCTGTAGCTCAGCCGCCACCTAGGGAAACCTACCAAACATGTGCATTTCTGAAAACTAGAGACCTAGGGGAATCCAAGATGGGGTAACTTGTGTGGCTCAGACCAGGTTCTGTTACCCAGAATCCTTTGCAAACCTCAAAATTTGGCTAAAAAAACACATGTTCCTCACATTTCTGTGGCAGAAAGTTCTGGAATCTGAGAGGAGCCACAAAATTCCTTCCACCCAGCGTTCCCCCACGTCTCCCGATAAAAATTATACCTCACTTGTGTGGGTAGGCCTAGCGCCCGCGACAGGAAACGCCCCAAAGCGCAACGTGGACACAGCCAAATTTTTGAAGGAAAACAGAGGTGTTTTTTGCAAAGTGCCTACCTGTAGATTTTGGCCTGTAGCTCAGCCGCCACCTAGGGAAACCTACCAAACCTGTGCATTTCTGAAAACTAGAGAACTAGGGGAATCCAAGATGGGGTGACTTGTGTGGCTCGGACCAGGTTCTGTTACCCAGAATCCTTTGCAAACCTCAAAATTTGGCTAAAAAAACACATGTTCCTCACATTTCTGTGGCAGAAAGTTCTGGAATCTGAGAGGAGCCACAAATTTCCTTCCACCCAGCGTTCCCCCACGTCTCCCGATAAAAATGATACCTCACTTGTGTGGGTAGGCCTAGCGCCCGCGACAGGAAACGCCCCAAAGCGCAACGTGGACACAGCCAAATTTTTGAAGGAAAACAGAGGTGTTTTTTGCAATGTGCCTACCTGTACATTTTGGCCTGTAGCTCAGCCGCCACCTAGGGAAACCTACCAAACCTGTGCATTTCTGAAAACTAGAGACCTAGGGGAATCCAAGATGGGGTAACTTGTGTGGCTCAGACCAGGTTCTGTTACCCAGAATCCTTTGCAAACCTCAAAATTTGGCTAAAAAAACACATGTTCCTCACATTTCTGTGGCAGAAAGTTCTGGAATCTGAGAGGAGCCACAAATTTCCTTCCACCCAGCGTTCCCCCACATCTCCCGATAAAAATGATACCTCACTTGTGTGGGTAGGCCTAGCGCCCGCGACAGGAAACGCCCCAAAGCGCAACGTGGACATAGCCAAATTTTTGAAGGAAAACAGAGGTGTTTTTTGCAAAGTGCCTACCTGTAGATTTTGGCCTGTAGCTCAGCCGCCACCTAGGGAAACCTACCAAACCTGTGCATTTCCGAAAACTAGAGACCTAGGGGAATCCAAGATGGGGTGACTTGTGTGGCTCGGACCAGGTTCTGTTACCCAGAATCCATTGCAAACCACCAAATGTGGCTAAAAAAACACATGAACCTCACATTTCTGTGGCAGAAAGTTCTGGAATCTGAGAGGAGCCACAAATTTCCTTCCACCCAGCGTTCCCCCACGTCTCCTGATAAAAATGATACCTCACTTGTGTGGGTAGGCCTAGCGCCCGCGACAGGAAACGCCCCAAAGCGCAACGTGGACACAGCCAAATTTTTGAAGGAAAACAGAGGTGTTTTTTGCAAAGTGCCTACCTGTACATTTGGGCCTGTAGCTCAGCCGCCACCTAAGGAAACCAACCAAACCTGTGCATTTCTGAAAACTAGAGAACTAGGGGAATCCAAGATGGGGTGACTTGTGTGGCTCGGACAAGGTTCTGTTACCCAGAATCCTTTGCAAACCTCAAAATTTGGCTAAAAAAACACATGTTCCTCACATTTCTGTGGCAGAAAGTTCTGGAATCTGAGAGGAGCCACAAATTTCCTTCCACCCAGTGTTCCCCCACGTCTCCCGATAAAAATGATACCTCACCTGTGTGGGTAGGCCTAGCGCCCGTGACAGGAAACGCCCCAAAGCGCAACGTGGACACAGCCAAATTTTTGAAGGAAAACAGAGGTGTTTTTTGCAAAGTGCCTACCTGTAGATTTTGGCCTGTAGCTCAGCCGCCACCTAGGGAAACCTACCAAACCTGTGCATTTCTGAAAACTAGAGACCTAGGGGAATCCAAGATGGGGTGACTTGTGTGGCTCGGACCAGGTTCTGTTACCCAGAATCCATTGCAAACCTCCAAATGTGGCTAAAAAAACACATGAACCTCACATTTCTGTGGCAGAAAGTTCTGGAATCTGAGAGGAGCCACAAATTTCCTTCCACCCAGCGTTCCCCCACGTCTCCCGATAAAAATGATACCTCACTTGTGTGGGTAGGCCTAGCGCCCGCGACAGGAAACGCCCCAAAGCGCAACGTGGACACAGCCAAATTTTTGAAGGAAAACAGAGGTGTTTTTTGCAAAGTGCCTACCTGTAGATTTTGGCCTGTAGCTCAGCCGCCACCTAGGGAAACCTACCAAACCTGTGCATTTCTGAAAACTAGAGACCTAGGGGAATCCAAGATGGGGTGACTTGTGTGGCTCGGACCAGGTTCTGTTACCCAGAATCCTTTGCAAACCTCAAAATTTGGCTAAAAAAACACATGTTCCTCACATTTCTGTGGCAGAAAGTTCTGGAATCTGAGAGGAGCCACAAAATTCCTTCCACCCAGCGTTCCCCCACGTCTCCCGATAAAAATGATACCTCACTTGTGTGGGTAGGCCTAGCGCCCGCGACAGGAAACGCCCCAAAGCACAACATGGACACAGCCACATTTTTGAAGGAAAACAGAAGTGTTTTTTGCAAAGTGCCTACCTGTAGAGTTTGGCCTGTAGCTCAGCCGCCACCTAGGGAAACCTACCAAACCTGTGCATTTCTGAAAACTAGAGACCTAGGGGAATCAAAGATGGGGTGACTTGTGTGGCTCGGACCAGGTTCTGTTACCCAGAATCCTTTGCAAACCTCAAAATTTGGCTAAAAAACCACATGTTCCTCACATTTCTGTGGCAGAAAGTTCTGGAATCTGAGAGGAGCCACAAATTTCCTTCCACCCAGCGTTCCCCCACGTCTCCAGATTAAAATGATACCTCACTTGTGTGGGTAGGCCTACCGCCCGCGACAGGAAACGCCCCAAAGCGCAACGTGGACACAGCCAAATTTTTGAAGGAAAACAGTGGTGTTTTTTGCAAAGTGCCTACCTGTAGATTTTGGCCTGTAGCTCAGCCGCCACCTAGGGAAACCTACCAAACCTGTGCATTTCTGAAAACTAGAGACCTAGGTGAATCCAAGATGGGGTGAATTGTGTGGCTCGGACCAGGTTCTGTTACCCAGAATCCTTTGCAAACCTCAAAATTTGGCTAAAAAAACACATGTTCCTCACATTTCTGTGGCAGAAAGTTCTGGAATCTGAGAGGAGCCACAAATTTCCTTCCACCCAGCGTTCCCCCACGTCTCCCGATAAAAATGATTCCTCACTTGTGTGGGTAGGCCTAGCGCCCGCGACAGGAAACGCCCCAAAGCTCAACGTGGACACAGCCAAATTTTTGAAGGAAAACAGAGGTGTTTTTTGCAAAGTGCCTACCTGTAGATTTTGGCCTGTAGCTCAGCCGCCACCTAGGGAAACCTACCAAACCTGTGCATTTCCGAAAACTAGAGACCTAGGGGAATCCAAGATGGGGTGACTTGTGTGGCTCGGACCAGGTTCTGTTACCCAGAATCCATTGCAAACCTCCAAATGTGGCTAAAAAAACACATGAACCTCACATTTCTGTGGCAGAAAGTTCTGGAATCTGAGAGGAGCCACAAATTTCCTTCCACCCAGCGTTCCCCCACGTCTCCTGATAAAAATGATACCTCACTTGTGTGGGTAGGCCTAGCGCCCGCGACAGGAAACGCCCCAAAGCGCAACGTGGACACAGCCAAATTTTTGAAGGAAAACAGAGGTGTTTTTTGCAAAGTGCCTACCTGTAGATTTTGGCCTGTAGCTCAGCCGCCACCTAGGGAAACCTACCAAACCTGTGCATTTCTGAAAACTAGAGAACTAGGGGAATCCAAGATGGGGTGACTTGTGTGGCTCGGACCAGGTTCTGTTACCCAGAATCCTTTGCAAACCTCAAAATTTGGCTAAAAAAACACATGTTCCTCACATTTCTGTGGCAGAAAGTTCTGGAATCTGAGAGGAGCCACAAAATTCCTTCCACCCAGCGTTCCCCCACGTCTCCCGATAAAAATTATACCTCACTTGTGTGGGTAGGCCTAGCGCCCGCGACAGGAAACGCCCCAAAGCGCAACGTGGACACAGCCAAATTTTTGAAGGAAAACAGAGGTGTTTTTTGCAAAGTGCCTACCTTTAGATTTTGGCCTGTAGCTCAGCCGCCACCTAGGGAAACCTACCAAACCTGTGCATTTCTGAAAACTAGAGACCTAGGGGAATCCAAGATGGGGTGACTTGTGTGGCTCGGACCAGGTTCTGTTACCCAGAATCCTTTGCAAACCTCAAAATTTGGCTAAAAAAACACATGTTCCTCACATTTCTGTGGCAGAAAGTTCTGGAATCTGAGAGGAGCCACAAATTTCCTTCCACCCAGCGTTCCCCCACGTCTCCCGATAATAATGATACCTCACTTGTGTGGGTAGGCCTAGCGCCCGCGACAGGAAACGCCCCAAAGCGCAACGTGGACACAGCCAAATTTTTGAAGGAAAACAGAGGTGTTTTTTGCAATGTGCCTACCTGTACATTTTGGCCTGTAGCTCAGCCGCCACCTAGGGAAACCTACCAAACCTGTGCATTTCTGAAAACTAGAGACCTAGGGGAATCCAAGATGGGGTGACTTGTGTGGCTCGGACCAGGTTCTGTTACCCAGAATCCTTTGCAAACCTCAAAATTTGGCTAAAAAAACACATGTTCCTCACATTTCTGTGGCAGAAAGTTCTGGAATCTGAGAGGAGCCACAAATTTCCTTCCACCCAGCGTTCCCCCACGTCTCCCGATAAAAATGATACCTCACCTGTGTGGGTAGGCCTAGCGCCCGTGACAGGAAACGCCCCAAAGCGCAACGTGGACACAGCCAAATTTTTGAAGGAAAACAGAGGTGTTTTTTGCAAAGTGCCTACCTGTAGATTTTGGCCTGTAGCTCAGCCGCCACCTAGGGAAACCTACCAAACCTGTGCATTTCTGAAAACTAGAGACCTAGGGGAATCCAAGATGGGGTGAATTGTGTGGCTCGGACCAGGTTCTGTTACCCAGAATCCTTTGCAAACCTCAAAATTTGGCTAAAAAAACACATGTTCCTCACATTTCTGTGGCAGAAAGTTCTGGAATCTGAGAGGAGCCACAAAATTCCTTCCACCCAGCGTTCCCCCACGTCTCCCGATAAAAATTATACCTCACTTGTGTGGGTAGGCCTAGCGCCCGCGACAGGAAACGCCCCAAAGCGCAACGTGGACACAGCCAAATTTTTGAAGGAAAACAGAGGTGTTTTTTGCAAAGTGCCTACCTTTAGATTTTGGCCTGTAGCTCAGCCGCCACCTATGGAAACCTACCAAACCTGTGCATTTCTGAAAACTAGAGACCTAGGGGAATCCAAGATGGGGTGACTTGTGTGGCTCGGACCAGGTTCTGTTACCCAGAATCCTTTGCAAACCTCAAAATTTGGCTAAAAAAACACATGTTCCTCACATTTCTGTGGCAGAAAGTTCTGGAATCTGAGAGGAGCCACAAATTTCCTTCCACCCAGCGTTCCCCCACCTCTCCCGATAAAAATGATACCTCACTTGTGTGGGTAGGCCTAGCGCCCGCGACAGGAAACGCCCCAAAGCGCAACGTGGACACAGCCAAATTTTTGAAGGAAAACAGAGGTGTTTTTTGCAAAGTGCCTACCTGTACATTTTGGCCTGTAGCTCAGCCGCCACCTAGGGAAACCTACCAAACCTGTGCATTTCTGAAAACTAGAGACCTCGGGGAATCCAAGATGGGGTGACTTGTGTGGCTCGGACCAGGTTCTGTTACCCAGAATCCTTTGCAAACCTCAAAATTTGGCTAAAAAAACACATGTTCCTCACATTTCTGTGGCAGAAAGTTCTGGAATCTGAGAGGAGCCACAAAATTCCTTCCACCCAGCGTTCCCCCACGTCTCCCGATAAAAATTATACCTCACTTGTGTGGGTAGGCCTAGCGCCCGCGACAGGAAACGCCCCAAAGCGCAACGTGGACACAGCCAAATTTTTGAAGGAAAACAGAGGTGTTTTTTGCAAAGTGCCTACCTTTAGATTTTGGCCTGTAGCTCAGCCGCCACCTATGGAAACCTACCAAACCTGTGCATTTCTGAAAACTAGAGACCTAGGGGAATCCAAGATGGGGTGACTTGTGTGGCTCGGACCAGGTTCTGTTACCCAGAATCCTTTGCAAACCTCAAAATTTGGCTAAAAAAACACATGTTCCTCACATTTCTGTGGCAGAAAGTTCTGGAATCTGAGAGGAGCCACAAATTTCCTTCCACCCAGCGTTCCCCCACCTCTCCCGATAAAAATGATACCTCACTTGTGTGGGTAGGCCTAGCGCCCGCGACAGGAAACGCCCCAAAGCGCAACGTGGACACAGCCAAATTTTTGAAGGAAAACAGAGGTGTTTTTTGCAAAGTGCCTACCTGTACATTTTGGCCTGTAGCTCAGCCGCCACCTAGGGAAACCTACCAAACCTGTGCATTTCTGAAAACTAGAGACCTCGGGGAATCCAAGATGGGGTGACTTGTGTGGCTCGGACCAGGTTCTGTTACCCAGAATCCTTTGCAAACCTCAAAATTTGGCTAAAAAAACACATGTTCCTCACATTTCTGTGGCAGAAAGTTCTGGAATCTGAGAGGAGCCACAAATTTCCTTCCACCCAGCGTTCCCCCACATCTCCCGATAAAAATGATACCTCACTTGTGTGGGTAGGCCTAGCGCCCGCAACAGGAAACGCCCCAAAGCGCAACGTGGACACAGCCAAATTTTTGAAGGAAAACAGAGGTGTTTTTTGCAAAGTGCCTACCTGTAGATTTTGGCCTGTAGCTCAGCCGCCACCTAGGGAAACCTACCAAACCTGTGCATTTCCGAAAACTAGAGACCTAGGGGAATCCAAGATGGGGTGACTTGTGTGGCTCGGACCAGGTTCTGTTACCCAGAATCCATTGCAAACCTCCAAATGTGGCTAAAAAAACACATGAACCTCACATTTCTGTGGCAGAAAGTTCTGGAATCTGAGAGGAGCCACAAATTTCCTTCCACCCAGCGTTCCCCCACGTCTCCTGATAAAAATGATACCTCACTTGTGTGGGTAGGCCTAGCGCCAGCGACAGGAAACGCCCCAAAGCGCAACGTGGACACAGCCAAATTTTTGAAGGAAAACAGAGGTGTTTTTTGCAAAGTGCCTACCTGTAGATTTTGGCCTGTAGCTCAGCCGCCACCTAGGGAAACCTACCAAACCTGTGCATTTCTGAAAACTAGAGAACTAGGGGAATCCAAGATGGGGTGACTTGTGTGGCTCGGACCAGGTTCTGTTACCCAGAATCCTTTGCAAACCTCAAAATTTGGCTAAAAAAACACATGTTCCTCACATTTCTGTGGCAGAAAGTTCTGGAATCTGAGAGGAGCCACAAAATTCCTTCCACCCAGCGTTCCCCCACGTCTCCCGATAAAAATTATACCTCACTTGTGTGGGTAGGCCTAGCGCCCGCGACAGGAAACGCCCCAAAGCGCAACGTGGACACAGCCAAATTTTTGAAGGAAAACAGAGTTGTTTTTTGCAAAGTGCCTACCTTTAGATTTTGGCCTGTAGCTCAGCCGCCACCTAGGGAAACCTACCAAACCTGTGCATTTCTGAAAACTAGAGACCTAGGGGAATCCAAGATGGGGTGACTTGTGTGGCTCGGACCAGGTTCTGTTACCCAGAATCCTTTGCAAACCTCAAAATGTGGCTAAAAAAACACATGTTCCTCACATTTCTGTGGCAGAAAGTTCTGGAATCTGAGAGGAGCCACAAATTTCCTTCCACCCAGCGTTCCCCCACGTCTCCCGATAAAAATGATACCTCACTTGTGTGGGTAGGCCTAGCGCCCGCGACAGGAAACGCCCCAAAGCGCAACGTGGACACAGCCAAATTTTTGAAGGAAAACAGAGGTGTTTTTTGCAAAGTGCCTACCTGTAGATTTTGGCCTGTAGCTCAGCCGCCACCTAGGGAAACCTACCAAACCTGTGCATTTCTGAAAACTAGAGACCTAGGGGAATCCAAGATGGGGTGACTTGTGTGGCTCGGACAAGGTTCTGTTACCCAGAATCCTTTGCAAACCTCAAAATTTGGCTAAAAAAACACATGTTCCTCACATTTCTGTGGCAGAAAGTTCTGGAATCTGAGAGGAGCCACAAAATTCCTTCCACCCAGCGTTCCCCCACGTCTCCCGATAAAAATTATACCTCACTTGTGTGGGTAGGCCTAGCGCCCGCGACAGGAAACGCCCCAAAGCGCAACGTGGACACAGCCAAATTTTTGAAGGAAAACAGAGGTGTTTTTTTTTGCAAAGTGCCTACCTTTAGATTTTGGCCTGTAGCTCAGCCGCCACCTAGGGAAACCTACCAAACCTGTGCATTTCTGAAAACTAGAGACCTAGGGGAATCCAAGATGGGGTGACTTGTGTGGCTCGGACCAGGTTCTGTTACCCAGAATCCTTTGCAAACCTCAAAATGTGGCTAAAAAAACACATGTTCCTTACATTTCTGTGGCAGAAAGTTCTGGAATCTGAGAGGAGCCACAAATTTCCTTCCACCCAGCGTTCCCCCACGTTTCCCGATAAAAATGATACCTCACTTGTGTGGGTAGGCCTAGCGCCCGCGACAGGAAACGCCCCAAAGCGCAACGTGGACACAGCCAAATTTTTGAAGGAAAACAGAGGTGTTTTTTGCAATGTGCCTACCTGTACATTTTGGCCTGTAGCTCAGCCGCCACCTAGGGAAACCTACCAAACCTGTGCATTTCTGAAAACTAGAGACCTAGGGGAATCCAAGATGGGGTGACTTGTGTGGCTCGGACCAGGTTCTGTTACCCAGAATCCTTTGCAAACCTCAAAATTTGGCTAAAAAAACACATGTTCCTCACATTTCTGTGGCAGAAAGTTCTGGAATCTGAGAGGAGCCACAAATTTCCTTCCACCCAGCGTTCCCCCACATCTCCCGATAAAAATGATACCTCACTTGTGTGGGTAGGCCTAGCGCCCGTGACAGGAAACGCCCCAAAGCGCAACGTGGACACAGCCAAATTTTTGAAGGAAAACAGAGGTGTTTTTTGCAAAGTGCCTACCTGTAGATTTTGGCCTGTAGCTCAGCCGCCACCGAGGGAAACCTACCAAACCTGTGCATTTCCGAAAACTAGAGACCTAGGGGAATCCAAGATGGGGTGACTTGTGTGGCTCGGACAAGGTTCTGTTACCCAGAATCCTTTGCAAACCTCAAAATTTGGCTAAAAAAACACATGTTCCTCACATTTCTGTGGCAGAAAGTTCTGGAATCTGAGAGGAGCCACAAATTTCCTTCCACCCAGTGTTCCCCCACGTCTCCCGATAAAAATGATACCTCACCTGTGTGGGTAGGCCTAGCGCCCGTGACAGGAAACGCCCCAAAGCGCAACGTGGACACAGCCAAATTTTTGAAGGAAAACAGAGGTGTTTTTTGCAAAGTGCCTACCTGTAGATTTTGGCCTGTAGCTCAGCTGCCACCTAGGGAAACCTACCAAACCTGTGCATTTCTGAAAACTAGAGACCTAGGGGAATCCAAGATGGGGTGACTTGTGTGGCTCGGACCAGGTTCTGTTACCCAGAATCCATTGCAAACCTCCAAATATGGCTAAAAAAACACATGAACCTCACATTTCTGTGGCAGAAAGTTCTGGAATCTGAGAGGAGCCACAAATTTCCTTCCACCCAGCGTTCCCCCACGTCTCCCGATAAAAATGATACCTCACTTGTGTGGGTAGGCCTAGCGCCCGCGACAGGAAACGCCCCAAAGCGCAACGTGGACACAGCCAAATTTTTGAAGGAAAACAGATGTGTTTTTTGCAAAGTGCCTACCTGTAGATTTTGGCCTGTAGCTCAGCCGCCACCTAGGGAAACCTACCAAACCTGTGCATTTCTGAAAACTAGAGACCTAGGGGAATCCAAGATGGGGTGACTTATGTGGCTCGGACCAGGTTCTGTTACCCAGAATCCTTTGCAAACCTCAAAATTTGGCTAAAAAAACACATGTTCCTCACATTTCTGTGGCAGAAAGTTCTGGAATCTGAGAGGAGCCACAAAATTCCTTCCACCCAGCGTTCCCCCACGTCTCCTGATAAAAATGATACCTCACTTGTGTGGGTAGGCCTAGCGCCCGCGACAGGAAACGCCCCAAAGCACAACGTGGACACAGCCACATTTTTGAAGGAAAACAGAAGTGTTTTTTGCAAAGTGCCTACCTGTAGAGTTTGGCCTGTAGCTCAGCCGCCACCTAGGGAAACCTACCAAACCTGTGCATTTCTGAAAACTAGAGACCTAGGGGAATCCAAGATGGGGTGACTTGTGTGGCTCGGACCAGGTTCTGTTACCCAGAATCCTTTGCAAACCTCAAAATTTGGCTAAAAAAACACATGTTCCTCACATTTCTGTGGCAGAAAGTTCTGGAATCTGAGAGGAGCCACAAATTTCCTTCCACCCAGCGTTCCCCCACGTCTCCAGATAAAAATGATACCTCACTTGTGTGGGTAGGCCTACCGCCCGCGACAGGAAACGCCCCAAAGCGCAACGTGGACACAGCCAAATTTTTGAAGGAAAACAGTGGTGTTTTTTGCAAAGTGCCTACCTGTAGATTTTGGCCTGTAGCTCAGCCGCCACCTAGGGAAACCTACCAAACCTGTGCATTTCTGAAAACTAGAGACCTAGGTGAATCCAAGATGGGGTGAATTGTGTGGCTCGGACCAGGTTCTGTTACCCAGAATCCTTTGCAAACCTCAAAATTTGGCTAAAAAAACACATGTTCCTCACATTTCTGTGGCAGAAAGTTCTGGAATCTGAGAGGAGCCACAAAATTCCTTCCACCCAGCGTTCCCCCACGTCTCCCGATAAAAATTATACCTCACTTGTGTGGGTAGGCCTAGCGCCCGCGACAGGAAACGCCCCAAAGCGCAACGTGGACACAGCCAAATTTTTGAAGGAAAACAGAGGTGTTTTTTGCAAAGTGCCTACCTTTAGATTTTGGCCTGTAGCTCAGCCGCCACCTATGGAAACCTACCAAACCTGTGCATTTCTGAAAACTAGAGACCTAGGGGAATCCAAGATGGGGTGACTTGTGTGGCTCGGACCAGGTTCTGTTACCCAGAATCCTTTGCAAACCTCAAAATTTGGCTAAAAAAACACATGTTCCTCACATTTCTGTGGCAGAAAGTTCTGGAATCTGAGAGGAGCCACAAATTTCCTTCCACCCAGCGTTCCCCCACCTCTCCCGATAAAAATGATACCTCACTTGTGTGGGTAGGCCTAGCGCCCGCGACAGGAAACGCCCCAAAGCGCAACGTGGACACAGCCAAATTTTTTAAGGAAAACAGAGGTGTTTTTTGCAAAGTGCCTACCTGTACATTTTGGCCTGTAGCTCAGCCGCCACCTAGGGAAACCTACCAAACCTGTGCATTTCTGAAAACTAGAGACCTCGGGGAATCCAAGATGGGGTGACTTGTGTGGCTCGGACCAGGTTCTGTTACCCAGAATCCTTTGCAAACCTCAAAATTTGGCTAAAAAAACACATGTTCCTCACATTTCTGTGGCAGAAAGTTCTGGAATCTGAGAGGAGCCACAAATTTCCTTCCACCCAGCGTTCCCCCACATCTCCCGATAAAAATGATACCTCACTTGTGTGGGTAGGCCTAGCGCCCGCAACAGGAAACGCCCCAAAGCGCAACGTGGACACAGCCAAATTTTTGAAGGAAAACAGAGGTGTTTTTTGCAAAGTGCCTACCTGTAGATTTTGGCCTGTAGCTCAGCCGCCACCTAGGGAAACCTACCAAACCTGTGCATTTCCGAAAACTAGAGACCTAGGGGAATCCAAGATGGGGTGACTTGTGTGGCTCGGACCAGGTTCTGTTACCCAGAATCCATTGCAAACCTCCAAATGTAGCTAAAAAAACACATGAACCTCACATTTCTGTGGCAGAAAGTTCTGGAATCTGAGAGGAGCCACAAATTTCCTTCCACCCAGCGTTCCCCCACGTCTCCTGATAAAAATGATACCTCACTTGTGTGGGTAGGCCTAGCGCCAGCGACAGGAAACGCCCCAAAGCGCAACGTGGACACAGCCAAATTTTTGAAGGAAAACAGAGGTGTTTTTTGCAAAGTGCCTACCTGTAGATTTTGGCCTGTAGCTCAGCCGCCACCTAGGGAAACCTACCAAACCTGTGCATTTCTGAAAACTAGAGAACTAGGGGAATCCAAGATGGGGTGACTTGTGTGGCTCGGACCAGGTTCTGTTACCCAGAATCCTTTGCAAACCTCAAAATTTGGCTAAAAAAACACATGTTCCTCACATTTCTGTGGCAGAAAGTTCTGGAATCTGAGAGGAGCCACAAAATTCCTTCCACCCAGCGTTCCCCCACGTCTCCCGATAAAAATTATACCTCACTTGTGTGGGTAGGCCTAGCGCCCGCGACAGGAAACGCCCCAAAGCGCAACGTGGACACAGCCAAATTTTTGAAGGAAAACAGAGTTGTTTTTTGCAAAGTGCCTACCTTTAGATTTTGGCCTGTAGCTCAGCCGCCACCTAGGGAAACCTACCAAACCTGTGCATTTCTGAAAACTAGAGACCTAGGGGAATCCAAGATGGGGTGACTTGTGTGGCTCGGACCAGGTTCTGTTACCCAGAATCCTTTGCAAACCTCAAAATGTGGCTAAAAAAACACATGTTCCTCACATTTCTGTGGCAGAAAGTTCTGGAATCTGAGAGGAGCCACAAATTTCCTTCCACCCAGCGTTCCCCCACGTCTCCCGATAAAAATGATACCTCACTTGTGTGGGTAGGCCTAGCGCCCGCGACAGGAAACGCCCCAAAGCGCAACGTGGACACAGCCAAATTTTTGAAGGAAAACAGAGGTGTTTTTTGCAAAGTGCCTACCTGTAGATTTTGGCCTGTAGCTCAGCCGCCACCTAGGGAAACCTACCAAACCTGTGCATTTCTGAAAACTAGAGACCTAGGGGAATCCAAGATGGGGTGACTTGTGTGGCTCGGACAAGGTTCTGTTACCCAGAATCCTTTGCAAACCTCAAAATTTGGCTAAAAAAACACATGTTCCTCACATTTCTGTGGCAGAAAGTTCTGGAATCTGAGAGGAGCCACAAAATTCCTTCCACCCAGCGTTCCCCCACGTCTCCCGATAAAAATTATACCTCACTTGTGTGGGTAGGCCTAGCGCCCGCGACAGGAAACGCCCCAAAGCGCAACGTGGACACAGCCAAATTTTTGAAGGAAAACAGAGGTGTTTTTTGCAAAGTGCCTACCTTTAGGTTTTGGCCTGTAGCTCAGCCGCCACCTAGGGAAACCTACCAAACCTGTGCATTTCTGAAAACTAGAGACCTAGGGGAATCCAAGATGGGGTGACTTGTGTGGCTCGGACCAGGTTCTGTTACCCAGAATCCTTTGCAAACCTCAAAATGTGGCTAAAAAAACACATGTTCCTCACATTTCTGTGGCAGAAAGTTCTGGAATCTGAGAGGAGCCACAAATTTCCTTCCACCCAGCGTTCCCCCACGTCTCCCGATAAAAATGATACCTCACTTGTGTGGGTAGGCCTAGCGCCCGCGACAGGAAACGCCCCAAAGCGCAACGTGGACACAGCCAAATTTTTGAAGGAAAACAGAGGTGTTTTTTGCAAAGTGCCTACCTGTAGATTTTGGCCTGTAGCTCAGCCGCCACCGAGGGAAACCTACCAAACCTGTGCATTTCCGAAAACTAGAGACCTAGGGGAATCCAAGATGGGGTGACTTGTGTGGCTCGGACAAGGTTCTGTTACCCAGAATCCTTTGCAAACCTCAAAATTTGGCTAAAAAAACACATGTTCCTCACATTTCTGTGGCAGAAAGTTCTGGAATCTGAGAGGAGCCACAAATTTCCTTCCACCCAGTGTTCCCCCACGTCTCCCGATAAAAATGATACCTCACCTGTGTGGGTAGGCCTAGCGCCCGTGACAGGAAACGCCCCAAAGCGCAACGTGGACACAGCCAAATTTTTGAAGGAAAACAGAGGTGTTTTTTGCAAAGTGCCTACCTGTAGATTTTGGCCTGTAGCTCAGCTGCCACCTAGGGAAACCTACCAAACCTGTGCATTTCTGAAAACTAGAGACCTAGGGGAATCCAAGATGGGGTGACTTGTGTGGCTCGGACCAGGTTCTGTTACCCAGAATCCATTGCAAACCTCCAAATGTGGCTAAAAAAACACATGAACCTCACATTTCTGTGGCAGAAAGTTCTGGAATCTGAGAGGAGCCACAAATTTCCTTCCACCCAGCGTTCCCCCACGTCTCCCGATAAAAATGATACCTCACTTGTGTGGGTAGGCCTAGCGCCCGCGACAGGAAACGCCCCAAAGCGCAACGTGGACACAGCCAAATTTTTGAAGGAAAACAGAGGTGTTTTTTGCAAAGTGCCTACCTGTAGATTTTGGCCTGTAGCTCAGCCGCCACCTAGGGAAACCTACCAAACCTGTGCATTTCTGAAAACTAGAGACCTAGGGGAATCCAAGATGGGGTGACTTGTGTGGCTCGGACAAGGTTCTGTTACCCAGAATCCTTTGCAAACCTCAAAATTTGGCTAAAAAAACACATGTTCCTCACATTTCTGTGGCAGAAAGTTCTGGAATCTGAGAGGAGCCACAAAATTCCTTCCACCCAGCGTTCCCCCACGTCTCCCGATAAAAATTATACCTCACTTGTGTGGGTAGGCCTAGCGCCCGCGACAGGAAACGCCCCAAAGCGCAACGTGGACACAGCCAAATTTTTGAAGGAAAACAGAGGTGTTTTTTGCAAAGTGCCTACCTTTAGGTTTTGGCCTGTAGCTCAGCCGCCACCTAGGGAAACCTACCAAACCTGTGCATTTCTGAAAACTAGAGACCTAGGGGAATCCAAGATGGGGTGACTTGTGTGGCTCGGACCAGGTTCTGTTACCCAGAATCCTTTGCAAACCTCAAAATGTGGCTAAAAAAACACATGTTCCTCACATTTCTGTGGCAGAAAGTTCTGGAATCTGAGAGGAGCCACAAATTTCCTTCCACCCAGCGTTCCCCCACGTCTCCCGATAAAAATGATACCTCACTTGTGTGGGTAGGCCTAGCGCCCGCGACAGGAAACGCCCCAAAGCGCAACGTGGACACAGCCAAATTTTTGAAGGAAAACAGAGGTGTTTTTTGCAAAGTGCCTACCTGTAGATTTTGGCCTGTAGCTCAGCCGCCACCGAGGGAAACCTACCAAACCTGTGCATTTCCGAAAACTAGAGACCTAGGGGAATCCAAGATGGGGTGACTTGTGTGGCTCGGACAAGGTTCTGTTACCCAGAATCCTTTGCAAACCTCAAAATTTGGCTAAAAAAACACATGTTCCTCACATTTCTGTGGCAGAAAGTTCTGGAATCTGAGAGGAGCCACAAATTTCCTTCCACCCAGTGTTCCCCCACGTCTCCCGATAAAAATGATACCTCACCTGTGTGGGTAGGCCTAGCGCCCGTGACAGGAAACGCCCCAAAGCGCAACGTGGACACAGCCAAATTTTTGAAGGAAAACAGAGGTGTTTTTTGCAAAGTGCCTACCTGTAGATTTTGGCCTGTAGCTCAGCTGCCACCTAGGGAAACCTACCAAACCTGTGCATTTCTGAAAACTAGAGACCTAGGGGAATCCAAGATGGGGTGACTTGTGTGGCTCGGACCAGGTTCTGTTACCCAGAATCCATTGCAAACCTCCAAATGTGGCTAAAAAAACACATGAACCTCACATTTCTGTGGCAGAAAGTTCTGGAATCTGAGAGGAGCCACAAATTTCCTTCCACCCAGCGTTCCCCCACGTCTCCCGATAAAAATGATACCTCACTTGTGTGGGTAGGCCTAGCGCCCGCGACAGGAAACGCCCCAAAGCGCAACGTGGACACAGCCAAATTTTTGAAGGAAAACAGATGTGTTTTTTGCAAAGTGCCTACCTGTAGATTTTGGCCTGTAGCTCAGCCGCCACCTAGGGAAACCTACCAAACCTGTGCATTTCTGAAAACTAGAGACCTAGGGGAATCCAAGATGGGGTGACTTGTGTGGCTCGGACCAGGTTCTGTTACCCAGAATCCTTTGCAAACCTCAAAATTTGGCTAAAAAAACACATGTTCCTCACATTTCTGTGGCAGAAAGTTCTGGAATCTGAGAGGAGCCACAAAATTCCTTCCACCCAGCGTTCCCCCACGTCTCCTGATAAAAATGATACCTCACTTGTGTGGGTAGGCCTAGCGCCCGCGACAGGAAACGCCCCAAAGCACAACGTGGACACAGCCACATTTTTGAAGGAAAACAGAAGTGTTTTTTGCAAAGTGCCTACCTGTAGAGTTTGGCCTGTAGCTCAGCCGCCACCTAGGGAAACCTACCAAACCTGTGCATTTCTGAAAACTAGAGACCTAGGGGAATCCAAGATGGGGTGACTTGTGTGGCTCGGACCAGGTTCTGTTACCCAGAATCCTTTGCAAACCTCAAAATTTGGCTAAAAAAACACATGTTCCTCACATTTCTGTGGCAGAAAGTTCTGGAATCTGAGAGGAGCCACAAATTTCCTTCCACCCAGCGTTCCCCCACGTCTCCAGATAAAAATGATACCTCACTTGTGTGGGTAGGCCTACCGCCCGCGACAGGAAACGCCCCAAAGCGCAACGTGGACACAGCCAAATTTTTGAAGGAAAACAGTGGTGTTTTTTGCAAAGTGCCTACCTGTAGATTTTGGCCTGTAGCTCAGCCGCCACCTAGGGAAACCTACCAAACCTGTGCATTTCTGAAAACTAGAGACCTAGGTGAATCCAAGATGGGGTGAATTGTGTGGCTCGGACCAGGTTCTGTTACCCAGAATCCTTTGCAAACCTCAAAATTTGGCTAAAAAAACACATGTTCCTCACATTTCTGTGGCAGAAAGTTCTGGAATCTGAGAGGAGCCACAAAATTCCTTCCACCCAGCGTTCCCCCACGTCTCCCGATAAAAATTATACCTCACTTGTGTGGGTAGGCCTAGCGCCCGCGACAGGAAACGCCCCAAAGCGCAACGTGGACACAGCCAAATTTTTGAAGGAAAACAGAGGTGTTTTTTGCAAAGTGCCTACCTTTAGATTTTGGCCTGTAGCTCAGCCGCCACCTATGGAAACCTACCAAACCTGTGCATTTCTGAAAACTAGAGACCTAGGGGAATCCAAGATGGGGTGACTTGTGTGGCTCGGACCAGGTTCTGTTACCCAGAATCCTTTGCAAACCTCAAAATTTGGCTAAAAAAACACATGTTCCTCACATTTCTGTGGCAGAAAGTTCTGGAATCTGAGAGGAGCCACAAATTTCCTTCCACCCAGCGTTCCCCCACCTCTCCCGATAAAAATGATACCTCACTTGTGTGGGTAGGCCTAGCGCCCGCGACAGGAAACGCCCCAAAGCGCAACGTGGACACAGCCAAATTTTTTAAGGAAAACAGAGGTGTTTTTTGCAAAGTGCCTACCTGTACATTTTGGCCTGTAGCTCAGCCGCCACCTAGGGAAACCTACCAAACCTGTGCATTTCTGAAAACTAGAGACCTCGGGGAATCCAAGATGGGGTGACTTGTGTGGCTCGGACCAGGTTCTGTTACCCAGAATCCTTTGCAAACCTCAAAATTTGGCTAAAAAAACACATGTTCCTCACATTTCTGTGGCAGAAAGTTCTGGAATCTGAGAGGAGCCACAAATTTCCTTCCACCCAGCGTTCCCCCACATCTCCCGATAAAAATGATACCTCACTTGTGTGGGTAGGCCTAGCGCCCGCAACAGGAAACGCCCCAAAGCGCAACGTGGACACAGCCAAATTTTTGAAGGAAAACAGAGGTGTTTTTTGCAAAGTGCCTACCTGTAGATTTTGGCCTGTAGCTCAGCCGCCACCTAGGGAAACCTACCAAACCTGTGCATTTCCGAAAGCTAGAGACCTAGGGGAATCCAAGATGGGGTGACTTGTGTGGCTCGGACCAGGTTCTGTTACCCAGAATCCATTGCAAACCTCCAAATGTGGCTAAAAAAACACATGAACCTCACATTTCTGTGGCAGAAAGTTCTGGAATCTGAGAGGAGCCACAAATTTCCTTCCACCCAGCGTTCCCCCACGTCTCCTGATAAAAATGATACCTCACTTGTGTGGGTAGGCCTAGCGCCAGCGACAGGAAACGCCCCAAAGCGCAACGTGGACACAGCCAAATTTTTGAAGGAAAACAGAGGTGTTTTTTGCAAAGTGCCTACCTGTAGATTTT
Organism: Pleurodeles waltl; assembly: GCF_031143425.1. Lineage (NCBI taxonomy): Eukaryota > Metazoa > Chordata > Amphibia > Caudata > Salamandridae > Pleurodeles > Pleurodeles waltl. The sequence goes on from NC_090445.1 coordinate 1,298,815,380, forward strand.
GGCCTGTAGCTCAGCCGCCACCTAGGGAAACCTACCAAACCTGTGCATTTCTGAAAACTAGAGAACTAGGGGAATCCAAGATGGGGTGACTTGTGTGGCTCGGACCAGGTTCTGTTACCCAGAATCCTTTGCAAACCTCAAAATTTGGCTAAAAAAACACATGTTCCTCACATTTCTGTGGCAGAAAGTTCTGGAATCTGAGAGGAGCCACAAAATTCCTTCCACCCAGCGTTCCCCCACGTCTCCCGATAAAAATTATACCTCACTTGTGTGGGTAGGCCTAGCGCCCGCGACAGGAAACGCCCCAAAGCGCAACGTGGACACAGCCAAATTTTTGAAGGAAAACAGAGTTGTTTTTTGCAAAGTGCCTACCTTTAGATTTTGGCCTGTAGCTCAGCCGCCACCTAGGGAAACCTACCAAACCTGTGCATTTCTGAAAACTAGAGACCTAGGGGAATCCAAGATGGGGTGACTTGTGTGGCTCGGACCAGGTTCTGTTACCCAGAATCCTTTGCAAACCTCAAAATGTGGCTAAAAAAACACATGTTCCTCACATTTCTGTGGCAGAAAGTTCTGGAATCTGAGAGGAGCCACAAATTTCCTTCCACCCAGCGTTCCCCCACGTCTCCCGATAAAAATGATACCTCACTTGTGTGGGTAGGCCTAGCGCCCGCGACAGGAAACGCCCCAAAGCGCAACGTGGACACAGCCAAATTTTTGAAGGAAAACAGAGGTGTTTTTTGCAAAGTGCCTACCTGTAGATTTTGGCCTGTAGCTCAGCCGCCACCTAGGGAAACCTACCAAACCTGTGCATTTCTGAAAACTAGAGACCTAGGGGAATCCAAGATGGGGTGACTTGTGTGGCTCGGACAAGGTTCTGTTACCCAGAATCCTTTGCAAACCTCAAAATTTGGCTAAAAAAACACATGTTCCTCACATTTCTGTGGCAGAAAGTTCTGGAATCTGAGAGGAGCCACAAAATTCCTTCCACCCAGCGTTCCCCCACGTCTCCCGATAAAAATTATACCTCACTTGTGTGGGTAGGCCTAGCGCCCGCGACAGGAAACGCCCCAAAGCGCAACGTGGACACAGCCAAATTTTTGAAGGAAAACAGAGGTGTTTTTTGCAAAGTGCCTACCTTTAGGTTTTGGCCTGTAGCTCAGCCGCCACCTAGGGAAACCTACCAAACCTGTGCATTTCTGAAAACTAGAGACCTAGGGGAATCCAAGATGGGGTGACTTGTGTGGCTCGGACCAGGTTCTGTTACCCAGAATCCTTTGCAAACCTCAAAATGTGGCTAAAAAAACACATGTTCCTCACATTTCTGTGGCAGAAAGTTCTGGAATCTGAGAGGAGCCACAAATTTCCTTCCACCCAGCGTTCCCCCACGTCTCCCGATAAAAATGATACCTCACTTGTGTGGGTAGGCCTAGCGCCCGCGACAGGAAACGCCCCAAAGCGCAACGTGGACACAGCCAAATTTTTGAAGGAAAACAGAGGTGTTTTTTGCAATGTGCCTACCTGTACATTTTGGCCTGTAGCTCAGCCGCCACCTAGGGAAACCTACCAAACCTGTGCATTTCTGAAAACTAGAGACCTAGGGGAATCCAAGATGGGGTGACTTGTGTGGCTCGGACCAGGTTCTGTTACCCAGAATCCTTTGCAAACCTCAAAATTTGGCTAAAAAAACACATGTTCCTCACATTTCTGTGGCAGAAAGTTCTGGAATCTGAGAGGAGCCACAAATTTCCTTCCACCCAGCATTCCCCCACATCTCCCGATAAAAATGATACCTCACTTGTGTGGGTAGGCCTAGCGCCCGTGACAGGAAACGCCCCAAAGCGCAACGTGGACACAGCCAAATTTTTGAAGGAAAACAGAGGTGTTTTTTGCAAAGTGCCTACCTGTAGATTTTGGCCTGTAGCTCAGCCGCCACCGAGGGAAACCTACCAAACCTGTGCATTTCCGAAAACTAGAGACCTAGGGGAATCCAAGATGGGGTGACTTGTGTGGCTCGGACAAGGTTCTGTTACCCAGAATCCTTTGCAAACCTCAAAATTTGGCTAAAAAAACACATGTTCCTCACATTTCTGTGGCAGAAAGTTCTGGAATCTGAGAGGAGCCACAAATTTCCTTCCACCCAGTGTTCCCCCACGTCTCCCGATAAAAATGATACCTCACCTGTGTGGGTAGGCCTAGCGCCCGTGACAGGAAACGCCCCAAAGCGCAACGTGGACACAGCCAAATTTTTGAAGGAAAACAGAGGTGTTTTTTGCAAAGTGCCTACCTTTAGGTTTTGGCCTGTAGCTCAGCCGCCACCTAGGGAAACCTACCAAACCTGTGCATTTCTGAAAACTAGAGACCTAGGGGAATCCAAGATGGGGTGACTTGTGTGGCTCGGACCAGGTTCTGTTACCCAGAATCCTTTGCAAACCTCAAAATGTGGCTAAAAAAACACATGTTCCTCACATTTCTGTGGCAGAAAGTTCTGGAATCTGAGAGGAGCCACAAATTTCCTTCCACCCAGCGTTCCCCCACGTCTCCCGATAAAAATGATACCTCACTTGTGTGGGTAGGCCTAGCGCCCGCGACAGGAAACGCCCCAAAGCGCAACGTGGACACAGCCAAATTTTTGAAGGAAAACAGAGGTGTTTTTTGCAATGTGCCTACCTGTACATTTTGGCCTGTAGCTCAGCCGCCACCTAGGGAAACCTACCAAACCTGTGCATTTCTGAAAACTAGAGACCTAGGGGAATCCAAGATGGGGTGACTTGTGTGGCTCGGACCAGGTTCTGTTACCCAGAATCCTTTGCAAACCTCAAAATTTGGCTAAAAAAAACACATGTTCCTCACATTTCTGTGGCAGAAAGTTCTGGAATCTGAGAGGAGCCACAAATTTCCTTCCACCCAGCATTCCCCCACATCTCCCGATAAAAATGATACCTCACTTGTGTGGGTAGGCCTAGCGCCCGTGACAGGAAACGCCCCAAAGCGCAACGTGGACACAGCCAAATTTTTGAAGGAAAACAGAGGTGTTTTTTGCAAAGTGCCTACCTGTAGATTTTGGCCTGTAGCTCAGCCGCCACCGAGGGAAACCTACCAAACCTGTGCATTTCCGAAAACTAGAGACCTAGGGGAATCCAAGATGGGGTGACTTGTGTGGCTCGGACAAGGTTCTGTTACCCAGAATCCTTTGCAAACCTCAAAATTTGGCTAAAAAAACACATGTTCCTCACATTTCTGTGGCAGAAAGTTCTGGAATCTGAGAGGAGCCACAAATTTCCTTCCACCCAGTGTTCCCCCACGTCTCCCGATAAAAATGATACCTCACCTGTGTGGGTAGGCCTAGCGCCCGTGACAGGAAACGCCCCAAAGCGCAACGTGGACACAGCCAAATTTTTGAAGGAAAACAGAGGTGTTTTTTGCAAAGTGCCTACCTGTAGATTTTGGCCTGTAGCTCAGCCGCCACCTAGGGAAACCTACCAAACCTGTGCATTTCTGAAAACTAGAGACCTAGGGGAATCCAAGATGGGGTGACTTGTGTGGCTCGGACCAGGTTCTGTTACCCAGAATCCATTGCAAACCTCCAAATGTGGCTAAAAAAACACATGAACCTCACATTTCTGTGGCAGAAAGTTCTGGAATCTGAGAGGAGCCACAAATTTCCTTCCACCCAGCGTTCCCCCACGTCTCCCGATAAAAATGATACCTCACTTGTGTGGGTAGGCCTAGCGCCTGCGACAGGAAACGCCCCAAAGCGCAACGTGGACACAGCCAAATTTTTGAAGGAAAACAGAGGTGTTTTTTGCAAAGTGCCTACCTGTAGATTTCGGCCTGTAGCTCAGCCGCCACCTAGGGAAACCTACCAAACCTGTGCATTTCTGAAAACTAGAGACCTAGGGGAATCCAAGATGGGGTGACTTGTGTGGCTCGGACCAGGTTCTGTTACCCAGAATCCTTTGCAAACCTCAAAATTTGGCTAAAAAAACACATGTTCCTCACATTTCTGTGGCAGAAAGTTCTGGAATCTGAGAGGAGCCACAAAATTCCTTCCACCCAGCGTTCCCCCACGTCTCCCGATAAAAATGATACCTCACTTGTGTGGGTAGGCCTAGCGCCCGCGACAGGAAACACCCCAAACCACAACGTGGACACAGCCACATTTTTGAAGGAAAACAGAAGTGTTTTTTGCAAAGTGCCTACCTGTAGAGTTTGGCCTGTAGCTCAGCCGCCACCTAGGGAAACCTACCAAACCTGTGCATTTCTGAAAACTAGAGACCTAGGGGAATCCAAGATGGGGTGACTTGTGTGGCTCGGACCAGGTTCTGTTACCCAGAATCCTTTGCAAACCTCAAAATTTGGCTAAAAAAACACATGTTCCTCACATTTCTGTGGCAGAAAGTTCTGGAATCTGAGAGGAGCCACAAATTTCCTTCCACCCAGCGTTCCCCCACGTCTCCAGATAAAAATGATACCTCACTTGTGTGGGTAGGCCTACCGCCCGCGACAGGAAACGCCCCAAAGCGCAACGTGGACACAGCCAAATTTTTGAAGGAAAACAGTGGTGTTTTTTGCAAAGTGCCTACCTGTAGATTTTGGCCTGTAGCTCAGCCGCCACCTAGGGAAACCTACCAAACCTGTGCATTTCTGAAAACTAGAGACCTAGGTGAATCCAAGATGGGGTGAATTGTGTGGCTCGGACCAGGTTCTGTTACCCAGAATCCTTTGCAAACCTCAAAATTTGGCTAAAAAAACACATGTTCCTCACATTTCTGTGGCAGAAAGTTCTGGAATCTGAGAGGAGCCACAAAATTCCTTCCACCCAGCGTTCCCCCACGTCTCCCGATAAAAATTATACCTCACTTGTGTGGGTAGGCCTAGCGCCCGCGACAGGAAACGCCCCAAAGCGCAACGTGGACACAGCCAAATTTTTGAAGGAAAACAGAGGTGTTTTTTGCAAAGTGCCTACCTTTAGATTTTGGCCTGTAGCTCAGCCGCCACCTATGGAAACCTACCAAACCTGTGCATTTCTGAAAACTAGAGACCTAGGGGAATCCAAGATGGGGTGACTTGTGTGGCTCGGACCAGGTTCTGTTACCCAGAATCCTTTGCAAACCTCAAAATTTGGCTAAAAAAACACATGTTCCTCACATTTCTGTGGCAGAAAGTTCTGGAATCTGAGAGGAGCCACAAATTTCCTTCCACCCAGCGTTCCCCCACGTCTCCCGATAAAAATGATACCTCACTTGTGTGGGTAGGCCTAGCGCCCGCGACAGGAAACGCCCCAAAGCGCAACGTGGACACAGCCAAATTTTTGAAGGAAAACAGAGGTGTTTTTTGCAAAGTGCCTACCTGTACATTTTGGCCTGTAGCTCAGCCGCCACCTAGGGAAACCTACCAAACCTGTGCATTTCTGAAAACTAGAGACCTCGGGGAATCCAAGATGGGGTGACTTGTGTGGCTCGGACCAGGTTCTGTTACCCAGAATCCTTTGCAAACCTCAAAATTTGGCTAAAAAAACACATGTTCCTCACATTTCTGTGGCAGAAAGTTCTGGAATCTGAGAGGAGCCACAAATTTCCTTCCACCCAGCGTTCCCCCACATCTCCCGATAAAAATGATACCTCACTTGTGTGGGTAGGCCTAGCGCCCGCGACTGGAAACGCCCCAAAGCGCAACGTGGATACAGCCAAATTTTTGAAGGAAAACAGAGGTGTTTTTTGCAAAGTTCCTACCTGTAGATTTTGGCCTGAAGCTCAGCTGCCACCTAGGGAAACCTACCAAACCTGTGCATTTCTGTAAACTAGAGACCTGGGGAATCCAAGATGGGGTGACTTGTGTGGCTCGGACCAGGTTCTGTTACCCAGAATCCATTGCAAACCTCCAAATGTGGCTAAAAAAACACATGAACCTCACATTTCTGTGGCAGAAAGTTCTGGAATCTGAGAGGAGCCACAAATTTCCTTCCACCCAGCGTTCCCCCACGTCTCCCGATAAAAATGATACCTCACTTGTGTGGGTAGGCCTAGCGCCCGCGACAGGAAACGCCCCAAAGCGCAACGTGGACACAGCCAAATTTTTGAAGGAAAACAGAGGTGTTTTTTGCAAAGTGCCTACCTGTAGATTTTGGCCTGTAGCTCAGCCGCCACCTAGGGAAACCTACCAAACCTGTGCATTTCTGAAAACTAGAGACCTAGGGGAATCCAAGATGGGGTGACTTGTGTGGCTCGGACCAGGTTCTGTTACCCAGAATCCTTTGCAAACCTCAAAATTTGGCTAAAAAAACACATGTTCCTCACATTTCTGTGGCAGAAAGTTCTGGAATCTGAGAGGAGCCACAAAATTCCTTCCACCCAGCGTTCCCCCACGTCTCCCGATAAAAATGATACCTCACTTGTGTGGGTAGGCCTAGCGCCCGCGACAGGAAACGCCCCAAAGCACAACGTGGACACAGCCACATTTTTGAAGGAAAACAGAAGTGTTTTTTGCAAAGTGCCTACCTGTAGAGTTTGGCCTGTAGCTCAGCCGCCACCTAGGGAAACCTACCAAACCTGTGCATTTCTGAAAACTAGAGACCTAGGGGAATCTAAGATGGGGTGACTTGTGTGGCTCGGACCAGGTTCTGTTACCCAGAATCCTTAGCAAACCTCAAAATTTGGCTAAAAAAACACATGTTCCTCACATTTCTGTGGCAGAAAGTTCTGGAATCTGAAGGGAGCCACAAATTTCCTTCCACCCAGCATTCCCCCACGTCTCCCGATAAAAATGATACCTCACTTGTGTGGGTAGGCCTAGCGCCCGCGACAGGAAACGCCCCAAAGCGCAACGTGGACACAGCCAAATTTTTGAAGGAAAACAGAGGTGTTTTTTGCAAAGTGCCTACCTGTAGATTTTGGCCTGTAGCTCAGCCGCCACCTAGGGAAACCTACCAAACCTGTGCATTTCTGAAAACTAGAGACCTAGGGGAATCCAAGATGGGGTGACTTGTGTGGCTCGGACCAGGTTCTGTTACCCAGAATCCATTGCAAACCTCCAAATGTGGCTAAAAAAACACATGAACCTCACATTTCTGTGGCAGAAAGTTCTGGAATCTGAGAGGAGCCACAAATTTCCTTCCAACCAGCGTTCCCCCACGTCTCCCGATAAAAATGATACCTCACTTGTGTGGGTAGGCCTAGCGCCCGCGACAGGAAACGCCCCAAAGCACAACGTGGACACAGCCACATTTTTGAAGGAAAACAGAAGTGTTTTTTGCAAAGTGCCTACCTGTACAGTTTGGCCTGTAGCTCAGCCGCCACCTAGGGAAACCTACCAAACCTGTGCATTTCTGAAAACTAGAGACCTAGGGGAATCCAAGATGGGGTGACTTGTGTGGCTCGGACCAGGTTCTGTTACCCAGAATCCTTTGCAAACCTCAAAATTTGGCTAAAAAAACACATGTTCCTCACATTTCTGTGGCAGAAAGTTCTGGAATCTGAAGGGAGCCACGAATTTCCTTCCACCCAGCATTCCCCCAGGTCTCCCGATAAAAATGATACCTCACTTGTGTGGGTAGGCCTAGCGTCCGTGACAGGAAACGCCCCAAAGCACAACGTGGACACAGCCACATTTTTGAAGGAAAACAGAAGTGTTTTTTGCAAAGTGCCTACCTGTAGAGTTTGGCCTGTAGCTCAGCCGCTACCTAGGGAAACCTGCCAAACCTGTGCATTTCTGAAAACTAGAGACCTAGGGGAATCCAAGATGGGGTGACTTGTGTGGCTCGGACCAGGTTCTGTTACCCAGAATCCTTTGCAAACCTCAAAATTTGGCTAAAAATACACATGTTCCTCACATTTCTGTGGCAGAAAGTTCTGGAATCTGAAGGGAGCCACAAATTTCCTTCCACCCAGCATTCCCCCACGTCTCCCGATAAAAATGATACCTCACTTGTGTGGGTAGGCCTAGCGCCCGTGACAGGAAACGCCCCAAAGCGCAACGTGGACACTGCCAAATTTTTGAAGGAAAACAGAGGTGTTTTTTGCAAAGTGCCTACCTGTAGATTTTGGCCTGTAGCTCAGCCGCCACCTAGGGAAACCTACCAAACCTGTGCATTTCTGAAAACTAGAGACCTAGGGGAATCCAAGATGGGGTGACTTGTGTGGCTCGGACCAGGTTCTGTTACCCAGAATCCTTTGCAAACCTCAAAATTTGGCTAAAAAAACACATGTTCCTCACATTTCTGTGGCAGAAAGTTCTGGAATCTGAGAGGAGCCACACAATTCCTTCCACCCAGCGTTCCCCCACGTCTCCCGATAAAAATTATACCTCACTTGTGTGGGTAGGCCTAGCGCCCGCGACAGGAAACGCCCCAAAGCGCAACGTGGACACAGCCAAATTTTTGAAGGAAAACAGAGGTGTTTTTTGCAAAGTGCCTACCTGTAGATTTTGGCCTGTAGCTCAGCCGCCACCTAGGGAAACCTACCAAACCTGTGCATTTCTGAAAACTAGAGACCTAGGGGAATCCAAGATGGGGTGACTTGTGTGGCTCGGACCAGGTTCTGTTACCCAGAATCCATTGCAAACCTCCAAATGTGGCTAAAAAAACACATGAACCTCACATTTCTGTGGCAGAAAGTTCTGGAATCTGAGAGGAGCCACAAATTTCCTTCCACCCAGCGTTCCCCCACGTCTCCCGATAAAAATGATACCTCACTTGTGTGGGTAGGCCTAGCGCCCGCGACAGGAAACGCCCCAAAGCGCAACGTGGACACAGCCAAATTTTTGAAGGAAAACAGAGGTGTTTTTTGCAAAGTGCCTACCTGTAGATTTTGGCCTGTAGCTCAGCCGCCACCTAGGGAAACCTACCAAACCTGTGCATTTCTGAAAACTAGAGAACTAGGGGAATCCAAGATGGGGTGACTTGTGTGGCTCGGACCAGGTTCTGTTACCCAGAATCCTTTGCAAACCTCAAAATTTGGCTAAAAAAACACATGTTCCTCACATTTCTGTGGCAGAAAGTTCTGGAATCTGAGAGGAGCCACAAAATTCTTTCCACCCAGCGTTCCCCCACGTCTCCCGATAAAAATTATACCTCACCTGTGTGGGTAGGCCTAGCGCCCGCGACAGGAAACGCCCCAAAGCGCAACGTGGACACAGCCAAATTTTTGAAGGAAAACAGAGGTGTTTTTTGCAAAGTGCCTACCTTTAGATTTTGGCCTGTAGCTTAGCCGCCACCTAGGGAAACCTACCAAACCTGTGCATTTCTGAAAACTAGAGACCTAGGGGAATCCAAGATGGGGTGACTTGTGTGGCTCGGACCAGGTTCTGTTACCCAGAATCCTTTGCAAACCTCAAAATTTGGCTAAAAAAACACATGTTCCTCACATTTCTGTGGCAGAAAGTTCTGGAATCTGAGAGGAGCCACAAATTTCCTTCCACCCAGCGTTCCCCCACGTCTCCCGATAAAAATGATACCTCACTTGTGTGGGTAGGCCTAGCGCCCGCGACAGGAAACGCCCCAAAGCGCAACGTGGACACAGCCAAATTTTTGAAGGAAAACAGAGGTGTTTTTTGCAATGTGCCTACCTGTACATTTTGGCCTGTAGCTCAGCCGCCACCTAGGGAAACCTACCAAACCTGTGCATTTCTGAAAACTAGAGACCTAGGGGAATCCAAGATGGGGTGACTTGTGTGGCTCGGACCAGGTTCTGTTACCCAGAATCCTTTGCAAACCTCAAAATTTGGCTAAAAAAACACATGTTCCTCACATTTCTGTGGCAGAAAGTTCTGGAATCTGAGAGGAGCCACAAAATTCCTTCCACCCAGCGTTCCCCCACGTCTCCCGATAAAAATGATACCTCACTTGTGTGGGTAGGCCTAGCGCCCGCGACAGGAAACGCCCCAAAGCACAACGTGGACACAGCCACATTTTTGAAGGAAAACAGAAGTGTTTTTTGCAAAGTGCCTACCTGTAGAGTTTGGCCTGTAGCTCAGCCGCCACCTAGGGAAACCTACCAAACCTGTGCATTTCTGAAAACTAGAGACCTAGGGGAATCCAAGATGGGGTGACTTGTGTGGCTCGGACCAGGTTCTGTTACCCAGAATCCTTTGCAAACCTCAAAATTTGGCTAAAAAAACACATGTTCCTCACATTTCTGTGGCAGAAAGTTCTGGAATCTGAAGGGAGCCACAAATTTCCTTCCACCCAGCATTCCCCCACGTCTCCCGATAAAAATGATACCTCACTTGTGTGGGTAGGCCTAGCGCCCGCAACAGGAAACGCCCCAAAGCGCAACGTGGACACAGCCAAATTTTTGAAGGAAAACAGTGGTGTTTTTTGCAAAGTGCCTACCTGTAGATTTTGGCCTGTAGCTCAGCCGCCACATAGGGAAACCTACCAAACCTGTGCATTTCTGAAAACTAGAGACCTAGGTGAATCCAAGATGGGGTGAATTGTGTGGCTCGGACCAGGTTCTGTTACCCAGAATCCTTTGCAAACCTCAAAATTTGGCTAAAAAAACACATGTTCCTCACATTTCTGTGGCAGAAAGTTCTGGAATCTGAGAGGAGCCACAAAATTCCTTCCACCCAGCGTTCCCCCACGTCTCCTGATAAAAATTATACCTCACTTGTGTGGGTAGGCCTAGCGCCCGCGACAGGAAACGCCCCAAAGCGCAACGTGGACACAGCCAAATTTTTTAAGGAAAACAGAGGTGTTTTTTGCAAAGTGCCTACCTTTAGATTTTGGCCTGTAGCTCAGCCGCCACCTATGGAAACCTACCAAACCTGTGCATTTCTGAAAACTAGAGACCTAGGGGAATCCAAGATGGGGTGACTTGTGTGGCTCGGACCAGGTTCTGTTACCCAGAATCCTTTGCAAACCTCAAAATTTGGCTAAAAAAACACATGTTCCTCACATTTCTGTGGCAGAAAGTTCTGGAATCTGAGAGGAGCCACAAATTTCCTTCCACCCAGCGTTCCCCCACGTCTCCCGATAAAAATGATACCTCACTTGTGTGGGTAGGCCTAGCGCCCGCGACAGGAAACGCCCCAAAGCGCAACGTGGACACAGCCAAATTTTTGAAGGAAAACAGAGGTGTTTTTTGCAAAGTGCCTACCTGTACATTTTGGCCTGTAGCTCAGCCGCCACCTAGGGAAACCTACCAAACCTGTGCATTTCTGAAAACTAGAGACCTAGGGGAATCCAAGATGGGGTGACTTGTGTGGCTCGGACCAGGTTCTGTTACCCAGAATCCTTTGCAAACCTCAAAATTTGGCAAAAAAAACACATGTTCCTCACATTTCTGTGGCAGAAAGTTCTGGAATCTGAGAAGAGCCACAAATTTCCTTCCACCCAGCGTTCCCCCACATCTCCCGATAAAAATGATACCTCACTTGTGTGGGTAGGCCTAGCGCCCGCGACAGGAAACGCCCCAAAGCGCAACGTGGATACAGCCAAATTTTTGAAGGGAAACAGAGGTGTTTTTTGCAAAGTTCCTACCTGTAGATTTTGGCATGTAGCTCAGCTGACACCTAGGGAAACCTACCAAACCTGTGCATTTCTGTAAACTAGAGACCTAGGGGAATCCAAGATGGGGTGACTTGTGTGGCTCGGACCAGGTTCTGTTACCCAGAATCCATTGCAAACCTCCAAATGTGGCTAAAAAAAGACATGAACCTCACATTTCTGTGGCAGAAAGTTCTGGAATCTGAGAGGAGCCACAAATTTCCTTCCACCCAGCGTTCCCCCACGTCTCCCGATAAAAATGATACCTCACTTGTGTGGGTAGGCCTAGCGCCCGCGACAGGAAACGCCCCAAAGCGCAACGTGGACACAGCCAAATTTTTGAAGGAAAACAGAGGTGTTTTTTGCAAAGTGCCTACCTGTAGATTTTGGCCTGTAGCTCAGCCGCCAGCTAGGGAAACCTACCAAACCTGTGCATTTCTGAAAACTAGAGACCTAGGGGAATCCAAGATGGGGTGACTTGTGTGGCTCGGACCAGGTTCTGTTACCCAGAATCCTTTGCAAACCTCAAAATTTGGCTAAAAAAACACATGTTCCTCACATTTCTGTGGCAGAAAGTTCTGGAATCTGAAGGGAGCAACGAATTTCCTTCCACCCAGCATTCCCCCAGGTCTCCCGATAAAAATGATACCTCACTTGTGTGGGTAGGCCTAGCGCCCGTGACAGGAAACGCCCCAAAGCGCAACGTGGACACAGCCACATTTTTGAAGGAAAACAGAAGTGTTTTTTGCAAAGTGCCTACCTGTAGAGTTTGGCCTGTAGCTCAGCCGCTACCTAGGGAAACCTACCAAACCTGTGCATTTCTGAAAACTAGAGACCTAGGGGAATCCAAGATGGGGTGACTTGTGTGGCTCGGACCAGGTTCTGTTACCCAGAATCCTTTGCAAACCTCAAAATTTGGCTAAAAAAACACATGTTCCTCACATTTCTGTGGCAGAAAGTTCTGGAATCTGAAGGGAGCCACAAATTTCCTTCCACCCAGCATTCCCCCACGTCTCCCGATAAAAATGATACCTCACTTGTGTGGGTAGGCCTAGCGCCCGTGACAGGAAACGCCCCAAAGCGCAACGTGGACACAGCCAAATTTTTGAAGGAAAACAGAGGTGTTTTTTGCAAAGTGCCTACCTGTAGATTTTGGCCTGTAGCTCAGCCGCCACCTAGGGAAACCTACCAAACCTGTGCATTTCTGAAAACTAGAGACCTAGGGGAATCCAAGATGGGGTGACTTGTGTGGCTCGGACCAGGTTCTGTTACCCAGAATCCTTTGCAAACCTCAAAATTTGGCTAAAAAAACACATGTTCCTCACATTTCTGTGGCAGAAAGTTCTGGAATCTGAGAGGAGCCACACAATTCCTTCCACCCAGCGTTCCCCCACGTCTCCCGATAAAAATTATACCTCACTTGTGTGAGTAGGCCTAGCGCCCGCGACAGGAAACGCCCCAAAGCGCAACGTGGACACAGCCAAATTTTTTAAGGAAAACAGAGGTGTTTTTTGCAAAGTGCCTACCTGTAGATTTTGGCCTGTAGCTCAGCCGCCACCTAGGGAAACCTACCAAACCTGTGCATTTCTGTAAACTAGAGACCTAGGGGAATCCAAGATGGGGTGACTTGTGTGGCTCGGACCAGGTTCTGTTACCCAGAATCCATTGCAAACCTCCAAATGTGGCTAAAAAAACACATGAACCTCAAATTTCTGTGGCAGAAAGTTCTGGAATCTGAGAGGAGCCACAAATTTCCTTCCACCCAGCGTTCCCCCACGTCTCCCGATAAAAATGATACCTCACTTGTGTGGGTAGGCCTAGCGCCCGCGACAGGAAACGCCCCAAAGCGCAACGTGGACACAGCCACATTTTTGAAGGAAAACAGAGGTGTTTTTTGCAAAGTGCCTACCTGTAGATTTTGGCCTGTAGCTCAGCCGCCAGCTAGGGAAACCTACCAAACCTGTGCATTTCTGAAAACTAGAGACCTAACGGAATCCAAGATGGGGTGACTTGTGTGGCTCGGACCAGGTTCTGTTACCCAGAATCCTTTGCAAACCTCAAAATTTGGCTAAAAAAACACATGTTCCTCACATTTCTGTGGCAGAAAGTTCTGGAATCTGAAGGGAGCCACGAATTTCCTTCCACCCAGCATTCCCCCAGGTCTCCCGATAAAAATGATACCTCACTTGTGTGGGTAGGCCTAGCGCCCGTGACAGGAAACGCCCCAAAGCGCAACGTGGACACAGCCACATTTTTGAAGGAAAACAGAAGTGTTTTTTGCAAAGTGCCTACCTGTAGAGTTTGGCCTGTAGCTCAGCCGCTACCTAGGGAAACCTACCAAACCTGTGCATTTCTGAAAACTAGAGACCTAGGGGAATCCAAGATGGGGTGACTTGTGTGGCTCGGACAAGGTTCTGTTACCCAGAATCCTTTGCAAACCTCAAAATTTGGCTAAAAAAACACATGTTCCTCACATTTCTGTGGCAGAAAGTTCTGGAATCTGAAGGGAGCCACAAATTTCCTTCCACCCAGCATTCCCCCACGTCTCCCGATAAAAATGATACCTCACTTGTGTGGGTAGGCCTAGCGCCCGTGACAGGAAACGCCCCAAAGCGCAACGTGGACACAGCCAAATTTTTGAAGGAAAACAGAGGTGTTTTTTGCAAAGTGCCTACCTGTAGATTTTGGCCTGTAGCTCAGCCGCCACCTAGGGAAACCTACCAAACCTGTGCATTTCTGAAAACTAGAGACCTAGGGGAATCCAAGATGGGGTGACTTGTGTGGCTCGGACCAGGTTCTGTTACCCAGAATCCTTTGCAAACCTCAAAATTTGGCTAAAAAAACACATGTTCCTCACATTTCTGTGGCAGAAAGTTCTGGAATCTGAGAGGAGCCACACAATTCCTTCCACCCAGCGTTCCCCCACGTCTCCCGATAAAAATTATACCTCACTTGTGTGGGTAGGCCTAGCGCCCGCGACAGGAAACGCCCCAAAGCGCAACGTGGACACAGCCAAATTTTTGAAGGAAAACAGAGGTGTTTTTTGCAAAGTGCCTACCTGTAGATTTTGGCCTGTAGCTCAGCCGCCACCTAGGGAAACCTACCAAACCTGTGCATTTCTGAAAACTAGAGACCTAGGGGAATCCAAGATGGGGTGACTTGTGTGGCTCGGACCAGGTTCTGTTACCCAGAATCCATTGCAAACCTCCAAATGTGGCTAAAAAAAGACATGAACCTCACATTTCTGTGGCAGAAAGTTCTGGAATCTGAGAGGAGCCACAAATTTCCTTCCACCCAGCGTTCCCCCACGTCTCCCGATAAAAATGATACCTCACTTGTGTGGGTAGGCCTAGCGCCCGCGACAGGAAACGCCCCAAAGCGCAACGTGGACACAGCCAAATTTTTGAAGGAAAACAGAGGTGTTTTTTGCAAAGTGCCTACCTGTAGATTTTGGCCTGTAGCTCAGCCGCCACCTAGGGAAACCTACCAAACCTGTGCATTTCTGAAAACTAGAGAACTAGGGGAATCCAAGATGGGGTGACTTGTGTGGCTCGGACCAGGTTCTGTTACCCAGAATCCTTTGCAAACCTCAAAATTTGGCTAAAAAAACACATGTTCCTCACATTTCTGTGGCAGAAAGTTCTGGAATCTGAGAGGAGCCACAAAATTCCTTCCACCCAGCGTTCCCCCACGTCTCCCGATAAAAATTATACCTCACCTGTGTGGGTAGGCCTAGCGCCCGCGACAGGAAACGCCCCAAAGCGCAACGTGGACACAGCCAAATTTTTGAAGGAAAACAGAGGTGTTTTTTGCAAAGTGCCTACCTTTAGATTTTGGCCTGTAGCTCAGCCGCCACCTAGGGAAACCTACCAAACCTGTGCATTTCTGAAAACTAGAGACCTAGGGGAATCCAAGATGGGGTGACTTGTGTGGCTCGGACCAGGTTCTGTTACCCAGAATCCTTTGCAAACCTCAAAATTTGGCTAAAAAAACACATGTTCCTCACATTTCTGTGGCAGAAAGTTCTGGAATCTGAGAGGAGCCACAAATTTCCTTCCACCCAGCGTTCCCCCACATCTCCCAATAAAAATGATACCTCACTTGTGTGGGTAGGCCTAGCGCCCGCGACAGGAAACGCCCCAAAGCGCAACGTGGACACAGCCAAATTTTTGAAGGAAAACAGAGGTGTTTTTTGCAAAGTGCCTACCTGTAGATTTTGGCCTGTAGCTCAGCCGCCACCTAGGGAAACCTACCAAACCTGTGCATTTCCGAAAACTAGAGACCTAGGGGAATCCAAGATGGGGTGACTTGTGTGGCTCGGACAAGGTTCTGTTACCCAGAATCCTTTGCAAACCTCAAAATTTGGCTAAAAAAACACATGTTCCTCACATTTCTGTGGCAGAAAGTTCTGGAATCTGAGAGGAGCCACAAATTTCCTTCCACCCAGTGTTCCCCCACGTCTCCCGATAAAAATGATACCTCACCTGTGTGGGTAGGCCTAGCGCCCGTGACAGGAAACGCCCCAAAGCGCAACGTGGACACAGCCAAATTTTTGAAGGAAAACAGAGGTGTTTTTTGCAAAGTGCCTACCTGTAGATTTTGGCCTGTAGCTCAGCCGCCACCTAGGGAAACCTACCAAACCTATGCATTTCTGAAAACTAGAGACCTAGGGGAATCCAAGATAGGGTGACTTGTGTGGCTCGGACCAGGTTCTGTTACCCAGAATCCATTGCAAACCTCCAAATGTGGCTAAAAAAACACATGAACCTCACATTTCTGTGGCAGAAAGTTCTGGAATCTGAGAGGAGCCACAAATTTCCTTCCACCCAGCGTTCCCCCACGTCTCCCGATAAAAATGATACCTCACTTGTGTGGGTAGGCCTAGCGCCCGCGACAGGAAACGCCCCAAAGCGCAACGTGGACACAGCCAAATTTTTGAAGGAAAACAGAGGTGTTTTTTGCAAAGTGCCTACCTGTAGATTTTGGCCTGTAGCTCAGCCGCCACCTAGGGAAATCTACCAAACCTGTGCATTTCTGAAAACTAGAGACCTAGGGGAATCCAAGATGGGGTGACTTGTGTGGCTCGGACCAGGTTCTGTTACCCAGAATCCTTTGCAAACCTCAAAATTTGGCTAAAAAAACACATGTTCCTCACATTTCTGTGGCAGAAAGTTCTGAAATCTGAGAGGAGCCACAAAATTCCTTCCACCCAGCGTTCCCCCACGTATCCCGATAAAAATGATACCTCACTTGTGTGGGTAGGCCTAGCGCCCGCGACAGGAAACGCCCCAAAGCACAACGTGGACACAGCCACATTTTTGAAGGAAAACAGAAGTGTTTTTTGCAAAGTGCCTACCTGTAGAGTTTGGCCTGTAGCTCAGCCGCCACCTAGGGAAACCTACCAAACCTGTGCATTTCTGAAAACTAGAGACCTAGGGGAATCCAAGATGGGGTGACTTGTGTGGCTCGGACCAGGTTCTGTTACCCAGAATCCTTTGCAAACCTCAAAATTTGGCTAAAAAAACACATGTTCCTCACATTTCTGTGGCAGAAAGTTCTGGAATCTGAAGGGAGCCACAAATTTCCTTCCACCCAGCATTCCCCCACGTCTCCCGATAAAAATGATACCTCACTTGTGTGGGTAGGCCTAGCGCCCGCAACAGGAAACGCCCCAAAGCGCAACGTGGACACAGCCACATTTTTGAAGGAAAACAGAGGTGTTTTTTGCAAAGTGCCTACCTGTAGATTTTGGCCTGTAGCTCAGCTGCCACCTAGGGAAACCTACCAAACCTGTGCATTTCTGAAAACTAGAGACCTAGGGGAATCCAAGATGGGGTGACATGTGTGGCTCGGACCAGGTTCTGTTACCCAGAATCCTTTGCAAACCTCAAAATGTGGCTAAAAAAACACATGTTCCTCACATTTCTGTGGCAGAAAGTTCTGGAATCTGAGAGGAGCCACAAATTTCCTTCCACCCAGCGTTCCCCCACGTCTCCAGATAAAAATGATACCTCACTTGTGTGGGTAGGCCTACCGCCCGCGACAGGAAACGCCCCAAAGCGCAACGTGGACACAGCCAAATTTTTGAAGGAAAACAGTGGTGTTTTTTGCAAAGTGCCTACCTGTAGATTTTGGCCTGTAGCTCAGCCGCCACATAGGGAAACCTACCAAACCTGTGCATTTCTGAAAACTAGAGACCTAGGGGAATCCAAGATGGGGTGACTTGTGTGGCTCGGACCAGGTTCTGTTACCCAGAATCCTTTGCAAACCTCAAAATTTGGCTAAAAAAACACATGTTCCTCACATTTCTGTGGCAGAAAGTTCTGGAATCTGAGAGGAGCCACAAATTTCCTTCCACCCAGCGTTCCCCCACGTCTCCCGATAAAAATGATACCTCACTTGTGTGGGTAGGCCTAGCGCCCGCGACAGGAAACGCCCCAAAGCGCAACGTGGACAAAGCCAAATTTTTGGAGGAAAACAGAGGTGTTTTTAGCAAAGTGCCTACCTGTACATTTTGGCCTGTAGCTCAGCCGCCACCTAGGGAAACCTACCAAACCTGTGCATTTCTGAAAACTAGAGACCTAGGGGAATCCAAGATGGGGTGACTTGTGTGGCTCGGACCAGGTTCTGTTACCCAGAATCCTTTGCAAACCTCCAAATGTGGCTAAAAAAACACAAGTTCCTCACATTTCTGTGGCAGAAAGTTCTGGAATCTGAGAAGAGCCACAAATTTCCTTCCACCCAGCGTTCCCCCACATATCCCGATAAAAATGATACCTCACTTGTGTGGGTAGGCCTAGCGCCCGCGACAGGAAACGCCCCAAAGCGCAACGTGGACACAGCCAAATTTTTGAAGGAAAACAGAGGTGTTTTTTGCAAAGTGCCTACCTGTAGATTTTGGCCTGTAGCTCAGCCGCCACCTATGGAAACCTACCAAACCTGTGCATTTCTGAAAACTAGAGACCTAGGGGAATCCAAGATGGGGTAACTTGTGTGGCTCGGACCAGGTTCTGTTACCCAGAATCCTTTGCAAACCTCAAAATTTGGCTAAAAAAACACATGTTCCTCACATTTCTGTGGCAGAAAGTTCTGGAATCTGAGAGGAGCCACAAAATTCCTTCCACCCAGCGTTCCCCCACGTCTCCTGATAAAAATGATACCTCACTTGTGTGGGTAGGCCTAGCGCCCGCGACAGGAAACGCCCCAAAGCACAACGTGGACACAGCCACATTTTTGAAGGAAAACAGAAGTGTTTTTTGCAAAGTGCCTACCTGTAGAGTTTGGCCTGTAGCTCAGCCGCCAACTAGGGAAAGCTACCAAACCTGTGCATTTCTGAAAACTAGAGACCTAGGGGAATCCAAGATGGGGTGACTTGTGTGGCTCGGACCAGGTTCTGTTACCCAGAATCCTTAGCAAACCTCAAAATTTGGCTAAAAAAACACATGTTCCTCACATTTCTGTGGCAGAAAGTTCTGGAATCTGAAGGGAGCCACAAATTTCCTTCCACCCAGCATTCCCCCACATATCCCGATAAAAATGATACCTCACTTGTGTGGGTAGGCCTAGCGCCCGCGACAGGAAACGCCCCAAAGCGCAACGTGGACACAGCCAAATTTTTGAAGGAAAACAGAGGTGTTTTTTGCAAAGTGCCTACCTGTAGATTTTGGCCTGTAGCTCAGCCGCCACCTATGGAAACCTACCAAACCTGTGCATTTCTGAAAACTAGAGACCTAGGGGAATCCAAGATGGGGTAACTTGTGTGGCTCGGACCAGGTTCTGTTACCCAGAATCCTTTGCAAACCTCAAAATTTGGCTAAAAAAACACATGTTCCTCACATTTCTGTGGCAGAAAGTTCTGGAATCTGAGAGGAGCCACAAATTTCCTTCCACCCAGTGTTCCCCCACGTCTCCCGATAAAAATGATACCTCACCTGTGTGGGTAGGCCTAGCGCCCGCGACCGGAAACGCCCCAAAGCGCAACGTGGATACAGCCAAATTTTTTAAGGGAAACAGAGGTGTTTTTTGCAAAGTTCCTACCTGTAGATTTTGGCCTGTAGCTCAGCTGCCACCTAGGGAAACCTACCAAACCTGTGCATTTCTGTAAACTAGAGACCTAGGGGAATCCAAGATGGGGTGACTTGTGTGGCTCGGACCAGGTTCTGTTACCCAGAATCCATTGCAAACCTCCAAATGTGGCTAAAAAAACACATGAACCTCACATTTCTGTGGCAGAAAGTTCTGGAATCTGAGAGGAGCCACAAATTTCCTTCCACCCAGCGTTCCCCCACGTCTCCCGATAAAAATGATACCTCACTTGTGTGGGTAGGCCTAGCGCCCGCGACAGGAAACGCCCCAAAGCGCAACGTGGACACAGCCAAATTTTTTAAGGAAAACAGAGGTGTTTTTTGCAAAGTGCCTACCTGTAGATTTTGGCCTGTAGCTCAGCCGCCAGCTAGGGAAACCTACCAAACCTGTGCATTTCTGAAAACTAGAGACCTAGGGGAATCCAAGATGGGGTGACTTGTGTGGCTCGGACCAGGTTCTGTTACCCAGAATCCTTTGCAAACCTCAAAATTTGGCTAAAAAAACACATGTTCCTCACATTTCTGTGGCAGAAAGTTCTGGAATCTGAGAGGAGCCACAAAATTCCTTCCACCCAGCGTTCCCCCACGTCTCCTGATAAAAATGATACCTCACTTGTGTGGGTAGGCCTAGCGCCCGCGACAGGAAACGCCCCAAAGCACAACGTGGACACAGCCACATTTTTGAAGGAAAACAGAAGTGTTTTTTGCAAAGTGCCTACCTGTAGAGTTTGGCCTGTAGCTCAGCCGCCAACTAGGGAAAGCTACCAAACCTGTGCATTTCTGAAAACTAGAGACCTAGGGGAATCCAAGATGGGGTGACTTGTGTGGCTCGGACCAGGTTCTGTTACCCAGAATCCTTAGCAAACCTCAAAATTTGGCTAAAAAAACACATGTTCCTCACATTTCTGTGGCAGAAAGTTCTGGAATCTGAAGGGAGCCACAAATTTCCTTCCACCCAGCATTCCCCCACGTCTCCCGATAAAAATGATACCTCACTTGTGTGGGTAGGCCTAGCGCCCGCGACAGGAAACGCCCCAAAGCGCAACGTGGACACTGCCAAATTTTTGAAGGAAAACAGAGGTGTTTTTTGCAAAGTGCCTACCTGTAGATTTTGGCCTGTAGCTCAGCCGCCACCTAGGGAAACCTACCAAACCTGTGTATTTCTGAAAACTAGAGACCTAGGGGAATCCAAGATGGGGTGACTTGTGTGGCTCGGACCAGGTTCTGTTACCCAGAATCCATTGCAAACCTCCAAATGTGGCTAAAAAAACACATGAACCTCACATTTCTGTGGCAGAAAGTTCTGGAATCTGAGAGGAGCCACAAATTTCCTTCCACCCAGCATTCCCCCACGTCTCCCGATAAAAATGATACTTCACTTGTGTGGGTAGGCCTAGCGCCCGCGACAGGAAACGCCCCAAAGCGCAACGTGGACACAGCCAAATTTTTGAAGGAAAACAGAGGTGTTTTTTGCAAAGTGCCTACCTGTAGATTTTGGCCTGTAGCTCAGCCGCCACCTAGGGAAACCTACCAAACCTGTGCATTTCTGAAAACTAGAGACCTAGGGGAATCCAAGATGGGGTGACTTGTGTGGCTCGGACCAGGTTCTGTTACCCAGAATCCTTTGCAAACCTCAAAATTTGGCTAAAAAAACACAAGTTCCTCACATTTCTGTGGCAGAAAGTTCTGAAATCTGAAGGGAGCCACGAATTTCCTTCCACCCAGCATTCCCCCACGTCTCCCGATAAAAATGATACCTCACTTGTGTGGGTAGGCCTAGCGCCCGTGACAGGAAACGCCCCAAAGCGCAACGTGGACATAGCCAAATTTTTGAAGGAAAACAGAGGTGTTTTTTGCAAAGTGCCTACCTGTAGATTTTGGCCTGTAGCTCAGCCGCCACCTAGGGAAACCTACCAAACCTGTGCATTTCTGAAAACTAGAGACCTTGGGGAATCCAAGATGGGGTGACTTGTGTGGCTCGGACCAGGTTCTGTTACCCAGAATCCTTTGCAAACCTCAAAATTTGGCTAAAAAAACACATGTTCCTCACATTTCTGTGGCAGAAAGTTCTGGAATCTGAAGGGAGCAACGAATTTCCTTCCACCCAGCATTCCCCCAGGTCTCCCGATAAAAATGATACCTCACTTGTGTGGGTAGGCCTAGCGCCCGTGACAGGAAACGCCCCAAAGCGCAACGTGGACACAGCCACATTTTTGAAGGAAAACAGAAGTGTTTTTTGCAAAGTGCCTACCTGTAGAGTTTGGCCTGTAGCTCAGCCGCTACCTAGGGAAACCTACCAAACCTGTGCATTTCTGAAAACTAGAGACCTAGGGGAATCCAAGATGGGGTGACTTGTGTGGCTCGGACCAGGATCTGTTACCCAGAATCCTTTGCAAACCTCAAAATTTGGCTAAAAAAACACATGTTCCTCACATTTCTGTGGCAGAAAGTTCTGGAATCTGAGAGGAGCCACAAATTTCCTTCCACCCAGTGTTCCCCCACATCTCCCGATAAAAATGATACCTCACCTGTGTGGGTAGGCCTAGCGCCCGCGACCGGAAACGCCCCAAAGCGCAACGTGGATACAGCCAAATTTTTGAAGGGAAACAGAGGTGTTTTTTGCAAAGTTCCTACCTGTAGATTTTGGCCTGTAGCTCAGCTGCCACCTAGGGAAACCTACCAAACCTGTGCATTTCTGTAAACTAGAGACCTAGGGGAATCCAAGATGGGGTGACTTGTGTGGCTCGGACCAGGTTCTGTTACCCAGAATCCATTGCAAACCTCCAAATGTGGCTAAAAAAACACATGAACCTCACATTTCTGTGGCAGAAAGTTCTGGAATCTGAGAGGAGCCACAAATTTCCTTCCACCCAGCGTTCCCCCACGTCTCCCGATAAAAATGATACCTCACTTGTGTGGGTAGGCCTAGCGCCCGCGACAGGAAACGCCCCAAAGCGCAACGTGGACACAGCCAAATTTTTGAAGGAAAACAGAGGTGTTTTTTGCAAAGTGCCTACCTGTAGATTTTGGCCTGTAGCTCAGCCGCCAGCTAGGGAAACCTACCAAACCTGTGCATTTCTGAAAACTAGAGACCTAGGGGAATCCAAGATGGGGTGACTTGTGTGGCTCGGACCAGGTTCTGTTACCCAGAATCCTTTGCAAACCTCAAAATTTGGCTAAAAAAACACATGTTCCTCACATTTCTGTGGCAGAAAGTTCTGGAATCTGAGAGGAGCCACAAAATTCCTTCCACCCAGCGTTCCCCCACGTCTCCCGATAAAAATGATACCTCACTTGTGTGGGTAGGCCTAGCGCCCGTGACAGGAAACGCCCCAAAGCACAACGTGGACACAGACACATTTTTGAAGGAAAACAGAAGTGTTTTTTGCAAAGTGCCTACCTGTAGAATTTGGCCTGTAGCTCAGCCGCCAACTAGGGAAACCTACCAAACCTGTGCATTTCTGAAAACTAGAGACCTAGGGGAATCCAAGATGGGGTGACTTGTGTGGCTCGGACCAGGTTCTGTTACCCAGAATCCTTTGCAAACCTCAAAATTTGGCTAAAAAAACACAAGTTCCTCACATTTCTGTGGCAGAAAGTTCTGAAATCTGAAGGGAGCCACGAATTTCCTTCCACCCAGCATTCCCCCACGTCTCCCGATAAAAATGATACCTCACTTGTGTGGGTAGGCCTAGCGCCCGCGACAGGAAACGCCCCAAAGCGCAACGTGGACACAGCCAAATTTTTGAAGGAAAACAGAGGTGTTTTTTGCAAAGTGCCTACCTGTAGATTTTGGCCTGTAGCTCAGCCGCCACCTATGGAAACCTACCAAACCTGTGCATTTCTGAAAACTAGAGACCTAGGGGAATCCAAGATGGGGTAACTTGTGTGGCTCGGACCAGGTTCTGTTACCCAGAATCCTTTGCAAACCTCCAAATGTGGCTAAAAAAACACATGTTCCTCACATTTCTGTGGCAGAAAGTTCTGGAATCTGAGAGGAGCCACAAATTTCCTTCCACCCAGTGTTCCCCCACGTCTCCCGATAAAAATGATACCTCACCTGTGTGGGTAGGCCTAGCGCCCGCGACCGGAAACGCCCCAAAGCGCAACGTGGATACAGCCAAATTTTTTAAGGGAAACAGAGGTGTTTTTTGCAAAGTTCCTACCTGTAGATTTTGGCCTGTAGCTCAGCTGCCACCTAGGGAAACCTACCAAACCTGTGCATTTCTGTAAACTAGAGACCTAGGGGAATCCAAGATGGGGTGACTTGTGTGGCTCGGACCAGGTTCTGTTACCCAGAATCCATTGCAAACCTCCAAATGTGGCTAAAAAAACACATGAACCTCACATTTCTGTGGCAGAAAGTTCTGGAATCTGAGAGGAGCCACAAATTTCCTTCCACCCAGCATTCCCCCACGTCTCCCGATAAAAATGATACTTCACTTGTGTGGGTAGGCCTAGCGCCCGCGACAGGAAACGCCCCAAAGCGCAACGTGGACACAGCCAAATTTTTGAAGGAAAACAGAGGTGTTTTTTGCAAAGTGCCTACCTGTAGATTTTGGCCTGTAGCTCAGCCGCCACCTAGGGAAACCTACCAAACCTGTGCATTTCTGAAAACTAGAGACCTAGGGGAATCCAAGATGGGGTGACTTGTGTGGCTCGGACCAGGTTCTGTTACCCAGAATCCTTTGCAAACCTCAAAATTTGGCTAAAAAAACACAAGTTCCTCACATTTCTGTGGCAGAAAGTTCTGAAATCTGAAGGGAGCCACGAATTTCCTTCCACCCAGCATTCCCCCACGTCTCCCGATAAAAATGATACCTCACTTGTGTGGGTAGGCCTAGCGCCCGTGACAGGAAACGCCCCAAAGCGCAACGTGGACATAGCCAAATTTTTGAAGGAAAACAGAGGTGTTTTTTGCAAAGTGCCTACCTGTAGATTTTGGCCTGTAGCTCAGCCGCCACCTAGGGAAACCTACCAAACCTGTGCATTTCTGAAAACTAGAGACCTTGGGGAATCCAAGATGGGGTGACTTGTGTGGCTCGGACCAGGTTCTGTTACCCAGAATCCTTTGCAAACCTCAAAATTTGGCTAAAAAAACACATGTTCCTCACATTTCTGTGGCAGAAAGTTCTGGAATCTGAAGGGAGCAACGAATTTCCTTCCACCCAGCATTCCCCCAGGTCTCCCGATAAAAATGATACCTCACTTGTGTGGGTAGGCCTAGCGCCCGTGACAGGAAACGCCCCAAAGCGCAACGTGGACACAGCCACATTTTTGAAGGAAAACAGAAGTGTTTTTTGCAAAGTGCCTACCTGTAGAGTTTGGCCTGTAGCTCAGCCGCTACCTAGGGAAACCTACCAAACCTGTGCATTTCTGAAAACTAGAGACCTAGGGGAATCCAAGATGGGGTGACTTGTGTGGCTCGGACCAGGATCTGTTACCCAGAATCCTTTGCAAACCTCAAAATTTGGCTAAAAAAACACATGTTCCTCACATTTCTGTGGCAGAAAGTTCTGGAATCTGAGAGGAGCCACAAATTTCCTTCCACCCAGTGTTCCCCCACGTCTCCCGATAAAAATGATACCTCACCTGTGTGGGTAGGCCTAGCGCCCGCGACCGGAAACGCCTCAAAGCGCAACGTGGATACAGCCAAATTTTTGAAGGGAAACAGAGGTGTTTTTTGCAAAGTTCCTACCTGTAGATTTTGGCCTGTAGCTCAGCTGCCACCTAGGGAAACCTACCAAACCTGTGCATTTCTGTAAACTAGAGACCTAGGGGAATCCAAGATGGGGTGACTTGTGTGGCTCGGACCAGGTTCTGTTACCCAGAATCCATTGCAAACCTCCAAATGTGGCTAAAAAAACACATGAACCTCACATTTCTGTGGCAGAAAGTTCTGGAATCTGAGAGGAGCCACAAATTTCCTTCCACCCAGCGTTCCCCCACGTCTCCCGATAAAAATGATACCTCACTTGTGTGGGTAGGCCTAGCGCCCGCGACAGGAAACGCCCCAAAGCGCAACGTGGACACAGCCAAATTTTTGAAGGAAAACAGAGGTGTTTTTTGCAAAGTGCCTACCTGTAGATTTTGGCCTGTAGCTCAGCCGCCAGCTAGGGAAACCTACCAAACCTGTGCATTTCTGAAAACTAGAGACCTAGGGGAATCCAAGATGGGGTGACTTGTGTGGCTCGGACCAGGTTCTGTTACCCAGAATCCTTTGCAAACCTCAAAATTTGGCTAAAAAAACACATGTTCCTCACATTTCTGTGGCAGAAAGTTCTGGAATCTGAGAGGAGCCACAAAATTCCTTCCACCCAGCGTTCCCCCACGTCTCCCGATAAAAATGATACCTCACTTGTGTGGGTAGGCCTAGCGCCCGCGACAGGAAACGCCCCAAAGCACAACGTGGACACAGCCACATTTTTGAAGGAAAACAGAAGTGTTTTTTGCAAAGTGCCTACCTGTAGAGTTTGGCCTGTAGCTCAGCCGCCAACTAGGGAAAGCTACCAAACCTGTGCATTTCTGAAAACTAGAGACCTAGGGGAATCCAAGATGGGGTGACTTGTGTGGCTCGGACCAGGTTCTGTTACCCAGAATCCTTAGCAAACCTCAAAATTTGGCTAAAAAAACACATGTTCCTCACATTTCTGTGGCAGAAAGTTCTGGAATCTGAAGGGAGCCACAAATTTCCTTCCACCCAGCATTCCCCCACGTCTCCCGATAAAAATGATACCTCACTTGTGTGGGTAGGCCTAGCGCCCGCGACAGGAAACGCCCCAAAGCGCAACGTGGACACAGCCAAATTTTTGAAGGAAAACAGAGGTGTTTTTTGCAAAGTGCCTACCTGTAGATTTTGGCCTGTAGCTCAGCCGCCACCTAGGGAAACCTACCAAACCTGTGCATTTCTGAAAACTAGAGACCTAGGGGAATCCAAGATGGGGTGACTTGTGTGGCTCGGACCAGGTTCTGTTACCCAGAATCCTTTGCAAACCTCAAAATTTGGCTAAAAAAACACAAGTTCCTCACATTTCTGTGGCAGAAAGTTCTGAAATCTGAAGGGAGCCACGAATTTCCTTCCACCCAGCATTCCCCCACGTCTCCCGATAAAAATGATACCTCACTTGTGTGGGTAGGCCTAGCGCCCGTGACAGGAAACGCCCCAAAGCGCAACGTGGACATAGCCAAATTTTTGAAGGAAAACAGAGGTGTTTTTTGCAAAGTGCCTACCTGTAGATTTTGGCCTGTAGCTCAGCCGCCACCTAGGGAAACCTACCAAACCTGTGCATTTCTGAAAACTAGAGACCTTGGGGAATCCAAGATGGGGTGACTTGTGTGGCTCGGACCAGGTTCTGTTACCCAGAATCCTTTGCAAACCTCAAAATTTGGCTAAAAAAACACATGTTCCTCACATTTCTGTGGCAGAAAGTTCTGGAATCTGAAGGGAGCAACGAATTTCCTTCCACCCAGCATTCCCCCAGGTCTCCCGATAAAAATGATACCTCACTTGTGTGGGTAGGCCTAGCGCCCGTGACAGGAAACGCCCCAAAGCGCAACGTGGACACAGCCACATTTTTGAAGGAAAACAGAAGTGTTTTTTGCAAAGTGCCTACCTGTAGAGTTTGGCCTGTAGCTCAGCCGCTACCTAGGGAAACCTACCAAACCTGTGCATTTCTGAAAACTAGAGACCTAGGGGAATCCAAGATGGGGTGACTTGTGTGGCTCGGACCAGGATCTGTTACCCAGAATCCTTTGCAAACCTCAAAATTTGGCTAAAAAAACACATGTTCCTCACATTTCTGTGGCAGAAAGTTCTGGAATCTGAGAGGAGCCACAAATTTCCTTCCACCCAGTGTTCCCCCACGTCTCCCGATAAAAATGATACCTCACCTGTGTGGGTAGGCCTAGCGCCCGCGACCGGAAACGCCTCAAAGCGCAACGTGGATACAGCCAAATTTTTGAAGGGAAACAGAGGTGTTTTTTGCAAAGTTCCTACCTGTAGATTTTGGCCTGTAGCTCAGCTGCCACCTAGGGAAACCTACCAAACCTGTGCATTTCTGTAAACTAGAGACCTAGGGGAATCCAAGATGGGGTGACTTGTGTGGCTCGGACCAGGTTCTGTTACCCAGAATCCATTGCAAACCTCCAAATGTGGCTAAAAAAACACATGAACCTCACATTTCTGTGGCAGAAAGTTCTGGAATCTGAGAGGAGCCACAAATTTCCTTCCACCCAGCGTTCCCCCACGTCTCCCGATAAAAATGATACCTCACTTGTGTGGGTAGGCCTAGCGCCCGCGACAGGAAACGCCCCAAAGCGCAACGTGGACACAGCCAAATTTTTGAAGGAAAACAGAGGTGTTTTTTGCAAAGTGCCTACCTGTAGATTTTGGCCTGTAGCTCAGCCGCCAGCTAGGGAAACCTACCAAACCTGTGCATTTCTGAAAACTAGAGACCTAGGGGAATCCAAGATGGGGTGACTTGTGTGGCTCGGACCAGGTTCTGTTACCCAGAATCCTTTGCAAACCTCAAAATTTGGCTAAAAAAACACATGTTCCTCACATTTCTGTGGCAGAAAGTTCTGGAATCTGAGAGGAGCCACAAAATTCCTTCCACCCAGCGTTCCCCACGTCTCCCGATAAAAATGATACCTCACTTGTGTGGGTAGGCCTAGCGCCCGCGACAGGAAACGCCCCAAAGCACAACGTGGACACAGCCACATTTTTGAAGGAAAACAGAAGTGTTTTTTGCAAAGTGCCTACCTGTAGAGTTTGGCCTGTAGCTCAGCCGCCAACTAGGGAAAGCTACCAAACCTGTGCATTTCTGAAAACTAGAGACCTAGGGGAATCCAAGATGGGGTGACTTGTGTGGCTCGGACCAGGTTCTGTTACCCAGAATCCTTAGCAAACCTCAAAATTTGGCTAAAAAAACACATGTTCCTCACATTTCTGTGGCAGAAAGTTCTGGAATCTGAAGGGAGCCACAAATTTCCTTCCACCCAGCATTCCCCCACGTCTCCCGATAAAAATGATACCTCACTTGTGTGGGTAGGCCTAGCGCCCGCGACAGGAAACGCCCCAAAGCGCAACGTGGACACAGCCAAATTTTTGAAGGAAAACAGAGGTGTTTTTTGCAAAGTGCCTACCTGTAGATTTTGGCCTGTAGCTCAGCCGCCACCTAGGGAAACCTACCAAACCTGTGTATTTCTGAAAACTAGAGACCTAGGGGAATCCAAGATGGGGTGACTTGTGTGGCTCGGACCAGGTTCTGTTACCCAGAATCCATTGCAAACCTCCAAATGTGGCTAAAAAAACACATGAACCTCACATTTCTGTGGCAGAAAGTTCTGGAATCTGAGAGGAGCCACAAATTTCCTTCCACCCAGCATTCCCCCACGTCTCCCGATAAAAATGATACTTCACTTGTGTGGGTAGGCCTAGCGCCCGCGACAGGAAACGCCCCAAAGCGCAACGTGGACACAGCCAAATTTTTGAAGGAAAACAGAGGTGTTTTTTGCAAAGTGCCTACCTGTAGATTTTGGCCTGTAGCTCAGCCGCCACCTAGGGAAACCTACCAAACCTGTGCATTTCTGAAAACTAGAGACCTAGGGGAATCCAAGATGGGGTGACTTGTGTGGCTCGGACCAGGTTCTGTTACCCAGAATCCTTTGCAAACCTCAAAATTTGGCTAAAAAAACACAAGTTCCTCACATTTCTGTGGCAGAAAGTTCTGAAATCTGAAGGGAGCCACGAATTTCCTTCCACCCAGCATTCCCCCACGTCTCCCGATAAAAATGATACCTCACTTGTGTGGGTAGGCCTAGCGCCCGTGACAGGAAAACGCCCCAAAGCGCAACGTGGACATAGCCAAATTTTTGAAGGAAAACAGAGGTGTTTTTTGCAAAGTGCCTACCTGTAGATTTTGGCCTGTAGCTCAGCCGCCACCTAGGGAAACCTACCAAACCTGTGCATTTCTGAAAACTAGAGACCTTGGGGAATCCAAGATGGGGTGACTTGTGTGGCTCGGACCAGGTTCTGTTACCCAGAATCCTTTGCAAACCTCAAAATTTGGCTAAAAAAACACATGTTCCTCACATTTCTGTGCAGAAAGTTCTGGAATCTGAAGGGAGCAACGAATTTCCTTCCACCCAGCATTCCCCCAGGTCTCCCGATAAAAATGATACCTCACTTGTGTGGGTAGGCCTAGCGCCCGTGACAGGAAACGCCCCAAAGCGCAACGTGGACACAGCCACATTTTTGAAGGAAAACAGAAGTGTTTTTTGCAAAGTGCCTACCTGTAGAGTTTGGCCTGTAGCTCAGCCGCTACCTAGGGAAACCTACCAAACCTGTGCATTTCTGAAAACTAGAGACCTAGGGGAATCCAAGATGGGGTGACTTGTGTGGCTCGGACCAGGATCTGTTACCCAGAATCCTTTGCAAACCTCAAAATTTGGCTAAAAAAACACATGTTCCTCACATTTCTGTGGCAGAAAGTTCTGGAATCTGAGAGGAGCCACAAATTTCCTTCCACCCAGTGTTCCCCCACATCTCCCGATAAAAATGATACCTCACCTGTGTGGGTAGGCCTAGCGCCCGCGACCGGAAACGCCCCAAAGCGCAACGTGGATACAGCCAAATTTTTGAAGGGAAACAGAGGTGTTTTTGCAAAGTCCTACCTGTAGATTTTGGCCTGTAGCTCAGCTGCCACCTAGGGAAACCTACCAAACCTGTGCATTTCTGTAAACTAGAGACCTAGGGGAATCCAAGATGGGGTGACTTGTGTGGCTCGGACCAGGTTCTGTTACCCAGAATCCATTGCAAACCTCCAAATGTGGCTAAAAAAAACACATGAACCTCACATTTCTGTGGCAGAAAGTTCTGGAATCTGAGAGGAGCCACAAATTTCCTTCCACCCAGCGTTCCCCCACGTCTCCCGATAAAAATGATACCTCACTTGTGTGGGTAGGCCTAGCGCCCGCGACAGGAAACGCCCCAAAGCGCAACGTGGACACAGCCAAATTTTTGAAGGAAAACAGAGGTGTTTTTTGCAAAGTGCCTACCTGTAGATTTTGGCCTGTAGCTCAGCCGCCAGCTAGGGAAACCTACCAAACCTGTGCATTTCTGAAAACTAGAGACCTAGGGGAATCCAAGATGGGGTGACTTGTGTGGCTCGGACCAGGTTCTGTTACCCAGAATCCTTTGCAAACCTCAAAATTTGGCTAAAAAAACACATGTTCCTCACATTTCTGTGGCAGAAAGTTCTGGAATCTGAGAGGAGCCACAAAATTCCTTCCACCCAGCGTTCCCCCACGTCTCCCGATAAAAATGATACCTCACTTGTGTGGGTAGGCCTAGCGCCCGTGACAGGAAACGCCCCAAAGCACAACGTGGACACAGACACATTTTTGAAGGAAAACAGAAGTGTTTTTTGCAAAGTGCCTACCTGTAGAATTTGGCCTGTAGCTCAGCCGCCAACTAGGGAAACCTACCAAACCTGTGCATTTCTGAAAACTAGAGACCTAGGGGAATCCAAGATGGGGTGACTTGTGTGGCTCGGACCAGGTTCTGTTACCCAGAATCCTTTGCAAACCTCAAAATTTGGCTAAAAAAACACAAGTTCCTCACATTTCTGTGGCAGAAAGTTCTGAAATCTGAAGGGAGCCACGAATTTCCTTCCACCCAGCATTCCCCCACGTCTCCCGATAAAAATGATACCTCACTTGTGTGGGTAGGCCTAGCGCCCGTGACAGGAAACGCCCAAAGCGCAACGTGGACATAGCCAAATTTTTGAAGGAAAACAGAGGTGTTTTTTGCAAAGTGCCTACCTTTAGATTTTGGCCTGTAGCTCAGCCGCCACCTAGGGAAACCTACCAAACCTGTGCATTTCTGAAAACTAGAGACCTAGGGGAATCCAAGATGGGGTGACTTGTGTGGCTCGGACCAGGTTCTGTTACCCAGAATCCTTTGCAAACCTCAAAATTTGGCTAAAAAACACATGTTCCTCACATTTCTGTGGCAGAAAGTTCTGGAATCTGAGAGGAGCCACAAAATTCCTTCCACCCAGCGTTCCCCCACGTCTCCTGATAAAAATGATACCTCACTTGTGTGGGTAGGCCTAGCGCCCGCGACAGGAAACGCCCCAAAGCACAACGTGGACACAGCCACATTTTTGAAGGAAAACAGAAGTGTTTTTTGCAAAGTGCCTACCTGTAGAGTTTGGCCTGTAGCTCAGCCGCCAACTAGGGAAAGCTACCAAACCTGTGCATTTCTGAAAACTAGAGACCTAGGGGAATCCAAGATGGGGTGACTTGTGTGGCTCGGACCAGGTTCTGTTACCCAGAATCCTTAGCAAACCTCAAAATTTGGCTAAAAAAACACATGTTCCTCACATTTCTGTGGCAGAAAGTTCTGGAATCTGAGGGAGCCACAAATTTCCTTCCACCCAGCATTCCCCCACATATCCCGATAAAAATGATACCTCACTTGTGTGGGTAGGCCTAGCGCCCGCGACAGGAAACGCCCCAAAGCGCAACGTGGACACAGCCAAATTTTGAAGGAAAACAGAGGTGTTTTTGCAAAGTGCCCTACCTGTAGATTTTGGCCTGTAGCTCAGCCGCCACCTATGGAAACCTACCAAACCTGTGCATTTCTGAAAACTAGAGACCTAGGGGAATCCAAGATGGGGTAACTTGTGTGGCTCGGACCAGGTTCTGTTACCCAGAATCCTTTGCAAACCTCCAAATGTGGCTAAAAAAACACATGTTCCTCACATTTCTGTGGCAGAAAGTTCTGGAATCTGAGAGGAGCCACAAATTTCCTTCCACCCAGTGTTCCCCCACGTCTCCCGATAAAAATGATACCTCACCTGTGTGGGTAGGCCTAGCGCCCGCGACCGGAAACGCCCCAAAGCGCAACGTGGATACAGCCAAATTTTTTAAGGGAAACAGAGGTGTTTTTTGCAAAGTTCCTACCTGTAGATTTTGGCCTGTAGCTCAGCTGCCACCTAGGGAAACCTACCAAACCTGTGCATTTCTGTAAACTAGAGACCTAGGGGAATCCAAGATGGGGTGACTTGTGTGGCTCGGACCAGGTTCTGTTACCCAGAATCCATTGCAAACCTCCAAATGTGGCTAAAAAAACACATGAACCTCACATTTCTGTGGCAGAAAGTTCTGGAATCTGAGAGGAGCCACAAATTTCCTTCCACCCAGCATTCCCCCACGTCTCCCGATAAAAATGATACTTCACTTGTGTGGGTAGGCCTAGCGCCCGCGACAGGAAACGCCCCAAAGCGCAACGTGGACACAGCCAAATTTTGAAGGAAAACAGAGGTGTTTTTTGCAAAGTGCCTACCTGTAGATTTTGGCCTGTAGCTCAGCCGCCACCTAGGGAAACCTACCAAACCTGTGCATTTCTGAAAACTAGAGACCTAGGGGAATCCAAGATGGGGTGACTTGTGTGGCTCGGACCAGGTTCTGTTACCCAGAATCCTTTGCAAACCTCAAAATTTGGCTAAAAAAAACACAAGTTCCTCACATTTCTGTGGCAGAAAGTTCTGAAATCTGAAGGGAGCCACGAATTTCCTTCCACCCAGCATTCCCCCACGTCTCCCGATAAAAATGATACCTCACTTGTGTGGGTAGGCCTAGCGCCCGTGACAGGAAACGCCCCAAAGCGCAACGTGGACATAGCCAAATTTTTGAAGGAAAACAGAGGTGTTTTTTGCAAAGTGCCTACCTGTAGATTTTGGCCTGTAGCTC